>NC_063333.1:6708390-6808017 GCF_021869965.1 Rhincodon typus
TAGGAGCACGAAGGCTGATGTTTCGGTCCTAGACCCTCCTTCATTTTCTGATGAAGGGTCTAGGCCCGAAACGTCAGCCTTCCTGCTCCTATGATGCTGCTTGGCCTGCTGTGTTCATCCAGCTCTACACCTTGTTATCCCATCAATCTAAAGATGTTTGGGTTAGGTGGGTTAACCATGGTAAAAACCTCATGCGGAGTTATAGGAACGGAGTGGGTCTGGGTGGGAAGCTCTTCAGAGGGTCAGTGCAGACCCAATGGGGCATATGGCCTCTTTCTATAATTCTATCTTCTTTGAAAGAGTTCTGTGAAGTCTTTTACATCCATGTAGGCAATTTAAAATCTCATCTGAAATTCAGCATTTTCCAATAGTGCATTACTCCCTCAGTACCACACTGGAGTATCAGCCTTGGTGGACCTTGAATGACATTAAATATAAGCAATGTCTATTGGCTTCAAACAGTCATTCTCTCAAAGCATCTTAACTGCAAACCAAATTGGATTCAATTGGGATCGCCTGTAGTTGTATATCCTACAAAAGCCCTCTTCAGATATCAAAGTTTCAATCATCATAACAATACAAAGTATATTTACTCTCAAAATGGTTAGTTATTTCTTTTTAAAATTTATTTCTGTGCAATACGAGGAATGTTTGTGCTGGGGAAATCAGAGGCCATTTGGCCTTTTGAAGAGCAACCTAACCTTGGCACGTTCAGCATTGGCAGCACACACTGGATCAGACATTGGTGTTGCTTAGATTACTTGTAATGTCCCATCTCCACAAACTCCCCATTCACCCCTTCCAGCTTATGTCTGACATCTCATTGCCCAACAAACAATGCATGTGAACTGCTGTACTCTGATCTCCACAAAATGTTAGTTTAATGAGTTACTTTTCCAAAACATTTTGCAGCAATGCAAACCAGGGATTGCAAGCTTTACATTCAATGTCAGAGAGGAACTCTGTCTCTTAGTTCTTTGTTAACCTGGGAAAACAATCCTGATTCACATGGGATAGGAATGGACCTCAAACCTGAGTGAGTGCCATTCATATCAGGTGCTAAAAGCATATTACACGAAAGCATATTTTTTATCTTCATGAATTCTTGCATCTCCAATATTATAATGTTGTATTGTTCCTGTCATAAACTTTACTTCTGTTGGTGCTAATTTTAGTCATGCTGTTTTATCAGTCTTAATAATTATATTCCATTCATTTCTGACAACTTTGTGCCAGATAAAGAGTTGGATGTTTGCCTAAATTGTAGCAAACAGTGCAGTACAGCTGCCTAATATGAATTGTGTGGATTCCTGTCAATTACAGCAGTGAGGTCTCGGTGAAATCAGTGAGCACAAAAGACATAGCTCTGCAGGAGTTCCTCAGGGTAACATCCTACGCCCAACCATCTTCAGCTTCTTCATCAATGACCTCTCCTCCATCGTAAGATTGGAGGTTACTAAAGAAACCTGTGGCTAAATACAACAAGACCTGGTCAATTTTCAGGCTTAGGCAGCTCACCATCACCACCTTCTCAAGGGCAACTAAAAAATGCTGGGCAGGCAGTGATGCCCATGTCCCATGAAAGAATATTTTAAAAAGCCTGCAAGATCCTCTCCAAGCTACTCAACATCATCAAGTTGGAACCATGTAACCGTTCCTTCACTGTCATTGGGTCAAAATTTTGAAATTCCCTTCCTAACATTACTTAGGGGTCCCTATAGCACGTGGACTGCTGCAGTTCAAGGAGGTAGCTCACCACCGTCTTCTCAAGGGCAATTTGGGGTGGACAATAAATGCTGGCCCAGACAGTGACGCGCACATCCCATGAATGAAAAAAAAAAATTCATTTGGGGAATACTCACTATCTGCGTCAAGGTAACCTCTTTCGAACATTTTAAGGTACTCCCCAGATAAATGTCACCTTGCAATGTAGTGTTTCTGCAATCTAATCTGAAACAGATGGTGTGACAGTGCTGGGAAATGGGTCAAGTGTTCTATTGTGTAATTGGACTTCCTTATAACTTGAATCAATTAAAAAAACTCTTAAGAAAAGTAAAATAGAAACAACTGCAGTCACCGTAAAAGCAAAACAAAAAGTAAAAGGTCTAGGCTCGAAACGTCAGCCTCTCTGCTCCTATGATGCTGCTTGGCCTGCTGTGTTCATCCAGCCCTGCACCTTGTCTCTGTAAAAGAAACCTGCTGGAAATGCACACAAAGTGCATTCGCTACAAATCTAAAGGGGCAGGAGCAGAGGGGTGTGGATCATTTTTATGCATAAGTCATTGAAGGTGGCAGGCCATATTGAGAGAGTGTTTAATAAAGCATATGGTATCCTCAGTTTTATTCATATGTGTACAGTACAGGAGTAGGGAGGTTAGAAATCATCATAGAATCCCTGCAGTGTGGAAACAGGCCCTTCGGCCCAACAAGTCCACACCAACCCTTGCAGCATCCCACCCAGAGCTGTCCCCCCTATAACTCACCTAATTTACACGTTCCTGAACACTATGGGCAATTTAGCATGGCCAATCCACCTAGCCTGCACATCTTTGGACTGTGAGAGGAAACTGAAGCACCTGGAGGAAACCCACACAGACATGGGGAGAATGTGCAAACTCCACACAGACAGTCGCCTGAGGCTGGAATCAAACCCGGGTCCCTAGTGCTGTGAGGCAACAGTGCTAACCACTGAGCCACCGTGCCACCAAATCCTTGGATTCTCCCCAGCAAGGAACTGAACCCCAGTCGTTGGCATGACAGGCGGGGATACTAACTACTACATTACCAAGGACCTTGAGCCCCACTGCCCCTTAAGCCTGAACATTTAGACTGAATTTGTATAAGACACCAGTTTGGCCTCAGCTGATGCACTGCATCCAGTTCTACACACTGCAGTCCAGGAAAGATGTGAACACATTGGAGAGGGTATTGAAGAGTTTGTGATTAGCTTCAGGGATAAAAAAACTTCAGTTATGACAATAGATTGGATAAGATAGGACTTATATCCTCGGAGAAGAAAAGGCAAAGAGGAGATTGAAAGAGATATTTAAAATCATGAGGAGTCTGGACAATAGATAAGGAGGCATACAAAAGGATCGAGGTCAAGTCTCGAATCCAAGGTTGTTAGGCATAGTTGGAAAGCTGGAATTCAAAGCACAACAGATTAGCCATGATCTTGCTGAATGGTAGAGCAGAGTTAAGACACTGAATGACATAGCTCTGCTCCTATTTCATAGTTCATACATATCAAAAGATTTAAAGTCATTGGTAAAAGAAACAAAAGTGATACAAGGAAAACAGTTTCAAGCAGTGAGTGGTTCAGTCCTGGCATGCACTGCCTGAGATGGGGGGCAGATCCAATCAAACTATTCATAGGGAAGTTAGACTGTTTTTCAAAATGGAAGAATGTGTAGGGTTACAGGGAGAATGACACTAAGTGAATTGTTAATTTGAAGAGGTGATGCAGGCACCATGGGGTGAATGGTTTATTTCTGCTCTTTAATGATTCTGTCAGCATCCGTGATTGTGGCAGGGAGGGAGGGGTTCAAATGATGAGTTAAGATTTCACAGTGAGGCATGTTGTCAGAATCAATTCTCAAGAATGGTTCCTACCTGAAACAGCAACCTGTCAATCCTGAGACCGACCTGTGGAATACTCACCAGTATCCTGCAAACTACGTAGTGTATACACATGAACTGAATGGCCTATTTCTGCATGTAGACCCTATGTGATTTCCTAACCAGTTAACATGGGCAGTCAATGCAATTGCAAAATAGCCTTAAGTGAGGCAGATAATTAAACATATTAGAGTCAACAATGGTAACTGCTTTCGGCATGGTAATTGAACTTTCCTAAATGTCCTTGTTAACAAGGCTAATTAAGCAATTGCAATTCCATCTGTAAAGCATGTGAGTACAAGCCAAGCCTCAATATTTATAGCCTTTATTATCATGAATCATCCAGGGGAAGCAGCCATTACTGGTAAAGCCAGTGTTTATTGCCCATCCCTAATTGCCATTGAGAAGATGATCAGGGCAGTATACTTCCTTCCCTAAACGACATCAGTCAACTCCATGGGTTTTCATAACAATCCACTAATTTCTTGGCCATTGCTGTTAGCTTTTTAATTCTAGCTTTATTTAACTAACTGAAGTGAAAGTCACCAGCTGCTGTGGTGGGGTTTGAACTCATGTCTCCAAATCAATATGCCCAGAAGATAATCACGAAACTACCGTACCAAATCCACCCTTTTCTAATGTTAAATAAATTATAAATTTAATTATTTACAACAAAGATGACAGGTATGGTGGAACAAAAACAAATTGCTGGAAAAACTGAGTGGTCTGGCAGCAGCGGTGGAGAGAAATCAGTTCATGTTGCAAGTCCAGTGACCTTTCTTCAGAAGAAGGGTCTGAGGGAAGGTCACTGGACTCAAAACGTTAACTCTGTTTTCTCTCCACCGATGCTGCTTCATATGATGAGTTTCTCCAGCAATTTTCTCCTCTCTGTTTCATGTCTCCAGTTCTTTCTTTTATTACAGATAAGGTGGATGTCATTTTTTCTTATATCATTTACTTTCTTACATAAAGCCACCTCATTGTCTCAATATCAAGAACTGTGATAATGATAAATGGCTGCTGTTATACATAAAATTGACAGATGAGGAAGCCTATATTAGATGATCTATCAGAAAGACCCTATTGTTCCCAATTATAGCACCTAATGGATTTTAAGTTAATTAGTGTCTTTAGTACCATTAGTTATCCAGAAATTTGTTTTAAACTGATTGGATAGTGTAATGACCTTTGACCTGGAAGCAGTATCAATTGCAAAGGGATCAATTACAATTTTCTTGGGTAAATAAGAAATACTGCACCATGTGACCTGGCAACCTGTGACCTGGAAGCAGTACTGGTAAAGGAAACTGTATGGCTGGCAGACACAAAGGAGAAGTACAAGCAGATGAGTTGGAGGGTGAAGGCTCAGATGCAGAAGACATGACTGAGAGGATGAAGAAAATCATTTTTTGGAAATTCTGAAGAGCTGGATATTTTCCAAGAAGTGGCCAAACCGTGAATCAGGGTATTTATTGGTCAAATGAAAAGGAACTCTGGAACCTACACCTTCAGCACTGTGGGGACTCAAGAAAGAGAGGGTTGATAGAAGTTTGCCTTTTTGATGATAATTGTGCCAATGAAACTCAGTGGTGAAAGGTATTGTTTGACAGGACTCATGATGCCTCCTGCATGTCGTACCATTTATAAACATACAAGTTGAGTGGAGTAGGCCACTCAGGCGCTCAAATCTAGAGTGCCATTTAATAAGATCATGGCTGATTTGATTTTATCAACTTCACATTCTTGTCTACTCTGTGAATCTTTCACCCCTTTCTTTATCAAGAATCTATTTACACTCCCCTTAAAAATATTCAAAGACTCTGCTTTCACTGCTCTTCTGAGAAAAATTCCAAAGCCACTCCAACTTTTGAGAGAACACAATTTTTCTTGTCTCCATCTTACATGGCAGCCCCTTATTTTTAAATTCCTCGTTCTAGATTTCTCCCATGAAGAGGAAACATCCTTTCCAAACCTACCCTGTCAAACCCTCTCAGTGTTTTACACATTTCAATCAAGTCTTTTGACTCTTTTAAAAACTCCAACAGATGGCCAGCCTTAAAGCGCATTGAGGTGGATAAATCCCCTGGGCCCGATCAAGTCCATCCTTGGATGTTGTGGGAGGCTAGGAAAGAAATTGCAAAGACCCTTGCAGAGATTTTTGCTTCATCTTTAGCCACTAGTGAAGTTCCATAAGACTGGAGGGTGGCTAATGGTGTTCCATTGTTTAAGAAAGGTGGTGAAGACAAGCCAGAAAACTACAGGCCAGTGAGCCTAACATTAGTGGTAGACAAGTTTTGGAGAAGATACTGAGAGACAGGATCAACCAACATTTGGATAGTCAAGGTCTCATTAGGGATAGTTAGCATGGATTTGTGTGTGGGAAGTCATGTCTGACAAATCTTTTAGAGTTTTTTGAAGAGGTAACCAAAAGGATGGATGAGGGTAGCAAAGCAGATGTTGTCTATCTGGACTTGAGTAAGGCCTTTGACAAGGTCCCACATGGCAGTCTAGTCATGAAAGTTAGGTCGTATGGGATCCAGGGAGAGCTAGCTAATTGGATTCAAAATTGGCTCGATGGCAGGAAGCAGAGGGTGAGGGTTGAAGGTTGTTTCTTGGACTGGACGCCTGTGATGAGTGGTGTGCCACAGGAGTTGGTGCTGGGACCTTTGTTATTTGTTACTTACATAAATGATCTGGATCTGAATGTACAAGGCATGATTAGTAAGTTTGCGGATGATACAAAATTAGGAGGTATCATTGATAGCGAGAAAGGTTATCAAAAATTACAGAGGGATCTTGATCAGATGAGGAAGTGGGCTGAGGTTGGCAAATGCAATTCAATACAGGTAAGTGTGAGGTGTTGCACTTTGGAAAGTCAAACCAAAGTAGGACTTATACAGTAAATGGTAAGGTCCTGAGGAGTTTTGTGGAACAGAGGGACCTGGGAGTACAAGTACATAGTTTGTTGAAAGCAGCATCACAGGTGGACAGAGTGGTGAAGAAGGCATTTAGCATGCTGGCCTTCATATATCCAACCTTTCTTCATAGCTAAAATCCCTCACACCAGGCAACATCCTGGTAAACCTTTTCTGTACCTTCTCCAAAGCATCCACATCCTTCTAGTAGTGTAGTGACCAGAACTGTATGTAATATATTCCAAGTGTGGCCTAACTAAAGTTCTATAAAGAGTCATAGAGATATACAACACGGAAACAGACCCTTTGGTCCAATTTGTCCATGCTGACCAGATATCCTAAAGAAATCTGGTCGCATTTGCCAGCATTTGGCCCATATCTCACTCAAATCCTTCCTGTTCATTTTCTGAAGAAGGGTCTAGACACGAAACGTCAGCTTCCTGCTCCTCTGATGCTGCTTGGCCTGCTGTGTTCATCCAGCTCTACACCTTGTTATCTCAGATTCTCCAGCATTGGCAGTTCCTACTATCTCTATTCACTTACCTGTTCAGATGCCTTTTACATGTTGTAATTAGACCAACATCCATCACTTCCTCTGGCAGCTCATTCTGTACACTCACCACCCTCTGTGTGAAAAAGTTGCCCCTTAGGTCTCTTTCAAATCTTTCCCCTCTCACCTTGAACCTATGCCCCCTCTAGTTTCGACACCCCACCCGGGGAAAACTCCTTATCTATTTACCCTATCTATGCCCCTCATGATTTTATAAACCTCTATAAGGTTACCCCTCAACCTCTGATATTCCAGAGAAAATAGCCCCAGCCTTTTCAGCCTCTCCCTATAGTTCAAACCTTCGAACCCTCCAACCCTGGCAACATCCTTGTGAATCTTTTCTGAACCCTTTCAAGTTTCACAACATCCTTCCTATAGCAGGGAGACCAGAACTGCACACAGTATTCCAATCATGGCCTAACCAATGTGCTGTACAGCCGCAACATGATGTCCCAACTCCTATACTCAATGCACAAAGACAAGCATACCAAATGCCTTTTCACTATCTTATCTACCTGCGACTCCACTGTTGCAGCATAATTTGACTATCCTTATACGCAATGCCCCTTCCAAAGAAGGAAAGCATGTCATAAGCCTTTTTTACTACCTTATCTACCTGCACTGCAACCTTCAATGATCTGTGGACCTGCACACCCAGATCCCTCTGCATATCA
Organism: Rhincodon typus; assembly: GCF_021869965.1. Classification (NCBI taxonomy): domain Eukaryota; kingdom Metazoa; phylum Chordata; class Chondrichthyes; order Orectolobiformes; family Rhincodontidae; genus Rhincodon; species Rhincodon typus. Next base: position 6,716,148 of record NC_063333.1, read on the forward strand.
ATGCTCCTAAGGGTTCTGCCATTCACTGCATAATTTCCACCTGTTCTTGACCTTGCAAAATGCATTACCTCACATTTGTCCAGATTAAACTCCATCTGCCATTTTTCTGCCCATGCCTCCAACTGATCTACATGCTGCTGTATCCGCTGACAATCCTCCTCACTATCTGCAACTCCACCAATTGTTCTTTCATCCATAAACTTATTAATTAGACCAGCCATGTTTTCCTCAATCATTTATGTAGATCACGAACAGCAGAGGTTCCAGCACTGATCCCTCTGGAGCACCACTAGTTACAGCCCCCCTTTCCAAAAAGCATCCTTCCATCACTACCCTTTGCCTCCTATGACTAAGCCAGTTCTGTATCCATCTTACTGGCTCACCCCTGATAACATGTGACTTCACCCTTTGTACCAGCATGCCATGATGGACCTTGTCAAAGTCTTTACTGAAGTCCATGTAAACAAACATCAACTGCTTTTCCCTCATCAATCACCTTTGTTACCTCCCCTAAAAACATGATCAAGCTAATGAGGCACGACCTCCTCTCCACAAAACCAAGCTGTCTATCGCTAATAAGTCCATTTGCTTCTAAATTTGTATAGATCTTATCCCTGAGAATCTTTTCCAATAATTTCCCTACCCCCGACGTGAGGTTCACAGGCCTGTAATTTCGTGGATTATGCCTGCTACTCTTCTTAAACAATGGGACCACCTTGGCTATTGTCCAGTCCTCTGGGACCTCACCTCTGGCCAAAGAGGACACAAAGATGTCTGTCAATTCTCCAGTAACTTGTCCTCTTGCCTCCTTCAATATTTTGTTGTTTAAGAAGGTGGCTCACTACCTCCTTTTCAAGGGCAATTTAAAGGCTGATTTTTGTAATAATACCCACATCCCATGAAAGAATTATTTTTAAATATAAAAAGGACAAGGGCAATGGATTGAAAAGGAGACCATCAGTTCTGCCACAAAGGTTTCAGACGGAAACAGTTCTATAACTGCCCTGGCTGGGTGTAGTTTTAACAAATTCCTAGTTCTTTACAGACAAATATAACAATAAGATAGAGGTATTGTCGGGTGAGTCTCTGCCTCATTTGCTGCTGAAAACTTCATCTATGTGTTCGGGATTGGTTTACCTTTTAGGTGACCAGATTTTCTTTCATCCATCCATAGGCCAGTTGTTGAATATTATCAACTTGCTAACTATTAGGGAAGTCAAATCCTAAATCAATTTCAATAATCATTTCACTCTGTGATGACCTATAATTTTATAATTAGCATTCGTTTATGCTGAATTACTGAGACCTAGCCAAACATCTATAATCACTGATTTATTTCATCAATTAACCTCATTTACTAAATGTTTTAAAGGTATAAAATACAACTTCAAGGGTTCAATCAAGCTTCTTGAGTGTTGCTGGAACTGCACCCATCCATGTAAGTGGGAGAATTCCATCACATTCCTGACTTGTGCCTTGTAGACGGTGAACAGGCTTTGGGGAGTCAGGATGAGAGTTATTCGCCACAATATTCCTAGCTTCTGACCTGCTCTTTTAGCCTTTGTGGTTATGTCGTGAGTCCAGATGAGTTTCTGGTCAATGGTAACCCCCAGGATGTTAATAGTGGAGGATTCAGTGATGGTAATACCATTGAATGTCAAAGGCCAGTGATTAGATTGTCTCTCATTGGTGATGCTCATTGCCTAGCATTTGTGTGGATGTTAGTTTCCACTTGTCAACCCAAGCCTGGATATTGTCCAGATCTTGTTGCATTTGAACACGGTCTGCTTCAGTATCTGAGGGGTCATGGGTGGGGCTGAACAGTGTGCAATTATTTGTGAGGATCCCCAATTCTGACCTTATGACGGAGGGAAGGTCATTGATGAAGCAGCTGAAGATGGTTGAGCCTAGGGCACTACCCCGAGGAACTCCTGCAGAGATGTCCTGGAGCTGAGATGACTGACTGTCAACAATGATCTTCCTGTGTGCCAGTTCCACTCTAACCAGTGGAAAGTTAGCCCACCATAACCAACTGATTCCAGTTTTGCTAGGCCTCTTTGATGCCACACTCGGTGAAATGCAGCCTTGATGTCAAGAGCTGTCACTCTCACCTCATCTCTGGAATTCAACTCTTTTGTCCATGTTTGAAAAAAGGCTGTAATGAGGTCAGGAGCTGAGTGGCCCTGGCAGAACCCAAACTGGGTGTAATTTTAGCTAGTTCCTAGTTCTTTACAGACACTCATAACAATAAGATGAAGGTATTGTCGGGTGAATCTCTGCCTCATTTGCTGCTGAAAATCTCATCTTTATGTTTGGACTTTGTCACCTAAAGGTAAACTATGCTCTCCTAACTATTCTCTAAACTTCACCTTCTGTAAGATTGAGCTGATTCAAAACTTTGCCCCATCCCAATTTAAACCAAACCCAATTTACTCATCTGTCCTGTGCTCACAGACATACCTGGGCTTCTGGTCCAGTGGCACCTGATGCTCAAAATCATCATACTGGTTTTCAGAGCTCTCCATGCTCCCACCCCCCTCCACCAGCCATCTCTGTAACCTGCTTCAGATTTCCAGCCCTCCAAGATACCTAAGTTCCTATGACTCTAAATTCATGCATGACACCCTCTCCACCATTAATGTGTGTGTTTTCTGTTGCCTGGAACCTAAGCTCCAGATTTCCAACATTAAACACCTCTTCTTCCCTCCTTTCTCCTCATTTTAATGCAAGACTTAAAACTTAATTGTTTGCCTTGGCTTCTCATCATCAGTCCTGATATCTCCCTTTATAACTTGGTGTTAGGTTTTGTCTGACAGTACTCCTGTGAAATGCTCTGAGATGTTTCATAATATTAAAGATACTATATAAGTGGGGGTCATTAGTATATTCTAAGCAAAAGAGAATAAGTAATAGACAATAACCTCGCTTTTCTAGTGCCAAATGTGGACTACTGAGGAAAGCAATGGCAGTATTAGAGGATGAAAAGGTTGAAAGAGACAGAGTCTGAAAGAGAAGGGGAAATGACCAGCAGACCTGGGGAAGTCCCAAGGGCAAAATATGTGTAGCAGCAAAATGACTATAAGGACAAAATTTTCAATGCAGCTTGTAGGAAAAGTAAGCAGGCCTCATAATAATGTGGGATGCTATAGACCGAAGACAGATTGAATATTGTCAGAATGAAGAAAACAGGGAAAGCTAGGTTTCAGATATCTCATAATTCTGAACACAAGTCAGGGGTATAGACAACAAAATGTGGGTTCTAGTGGTTTGCATTAGTGAAAGAAACTACCGTGTGAATGTTCCTAAGCAGTGATATGCATCACGCAGATTTTGCAGAGATATAATTTACACTGTAGGGACTAAAGACAATAACAACAGCAACTAGTATTTATATGATGCCATTACTGTTGGAAAACATCAAAAATGCTGTACAGGAGTGGAATCAGACAGAAATTCCAAACAGTATTCAGTCTGTAAACCAAAGAAGAATAAGTGACTAAACTTAATTATAGATTTAGATTTCAAATTGTGTCTTAAAGGAGGATAGAATTGTGGAGAGGGATTCCAGGCTACAGGTGCTGGATGGCTTACAGAATGGGTGATGGGTGAAGGTAGAGTGTGGGGGTGGATTGAGTGCACAATGTGCCTGAATTAGAGAAGTGCAGAGTTCTCTCCAGGTTGGAGACTGCATAATAGAGGGGGAAATAGTCTTTTTCATGAAGGATACAATGACAGAGAGAATTAAATAGTGTACAAAGTGGAAACAGTTGGGGGGGATCTGTCACATTCAGTACAAGAACAGACAAAAGCATGATTGATTAAAAAGTAACAATTTGACACTGCTGAACTAGGATATCTTACAGGTTGAACAAAAAAAGTTTCTGAACATATATTGGACTGCTACATATCTCAAATAGTTTAGGAACTCACTCTTAAAGGGCCCATTCATGACTTGATAGAATATACCAACCACTGGCAGAGAACACTTTGGAAATACTATGTACATCATTGGGTTAGGTTTACACTTGACGGGTGACAGCAGAGCCTCAACTTTGGGGGAGATTTTAGAGAATACATTCTTGATTGCAACATGTTGTTAGGTGCACACATGAGAGGAGATACAAAATAGCCAAATCACAATGGGAAAGGAGTGAAAAGGATGAAGCTGGTGTCTCTACCAAGGAGTGTATTGATAGGGGTGACATGTGAGTGAAGTATTTTCTCAAGTAAAACTCTGCAAGTAATTTGGAGAAGAAATGAAAACAAAAGTAATGTAGGTTAAGATACTGGTTAGGAGATCTAAAATATCAAATGACAATAAGATTATAACATAAGAAAATATCTCACATTTCGGTGAGCCCTTCTCCTTTCAAAATATTACATTACAGCATTCATGTCTCAGGCCTCAGGTTGCTTGTTGTCTGCATTTATCTTTCCTATAGTCCACACACTAACCCCACTCCCTCTCTTTGATTTGATTGATTTATTTATTGTGATGTGTACCTAAGCATGGTAAAAAAACTTTGTTTATGAGCAGTACAGGCAGATTATAGCAAGAAAGGACATACATACCATAGGGTGTAAAAAGAAAACTTAGACAGAGGCATGCAGGTTACGTCACACAGGGCGTGCACTAGGCAAGATCAACATTAGCAAGATCAGCATTATTTGAGGCTAGAGTCCATTCATCAGTCTAATAATGGCCAGGAAGAAGCTGTTCCTGAACCTGCTGGTGCATGTGTTCAAGCTTTTGTATCTTCTGCCTGACAGAAGAGGTTTAGGAGATCATTACTGGGGTACAAAGGGTCTTTGATGTTGGCAGCCTTTCCGTGGCAACGAGCAGTGTAAATGGAGTTCATTGATGGGATGTTGGCTTCAGTGATGGTCTGGGCCATGCACACAACTTTCTGTAGTTTCTTATGGTCCTGGGCAGAGCAGTTGCTATACCAGGCTGTTATGCATCTGGACAGTATACTTTCTATGGTGCATCTGTAGAAGTTGGTGAGGGACCTCATGGACATGCTGAATTTCTTGAGCTGCCTGAGGAAGAAGAGGCGTTGTTGTGCCTTCTTAACTCACATTTACGTGGGAAGTCCAGGATAGGTTGTCATTTACTGTCACTACTAGGAACTTGAGGCCTACTCCCTCTCTACCACTTGCTGCTTCCCTCCCTCTCACCACTTCTCCCCTGCTGGCTGATCCTTTGCCTCTCATTACCTCTTTGTAGTTTATAATTCCTTAATCAGTATAATTATTGTTTTTTTGTAGGCAAACATGACCGTAATGTTGGGCACAACACAATCCCAAAGATGCAATGAGATAAGCAGTTGTGAATCTTTTATACATCTGCCAGAGCCTCTATTCAATGCATCTGAAAATTGGTACCTTTGAGTGTGCAGCATTCCCTCAGTATTGTACTGAAGTTCCCGATGGGGCTTGTGAGGTTTGAACACTCAACCTGCTATCTGAGAGATAGTTTGGATTGAAATACAATCATAGTACAAAAGTCTTTTTTGTCTGCCACTGTCATCTGATCTCTACTCTGAGATACATACACTTCAGACAACCAATCCTTCAGTCACTACAATAGCAATTCCATTCTGACTTTGCTGCTGCTTGTCGATACAGAGCTTTATACATCTCAACATTAACCTGCTCCTGAGTGAAGTCACCGCTGTCGGCAAATCAATTTGTAAAAAGTCCTGCAAACAACAATGAGATCAATGAATGAATGATACCAAAGATACTCCACTGTTCAAATAAAGTTATGGGATCTTTTGATTTTGCTGGTGAGAGCAGGCAGGGCTTTGGTTTAACTTCGCATCTGAAAAAGCAGCACTTGTACATCCTTATGCCTCACAACTGTCAATCTAAATTACCTCTTCAACCCTTGGAGGGAGAGTTGAACACACAATTCTCTGACTCAGAGAGAGGAGTTCTGCCCATTGAGCTACAGTTGATACAAAGACTGGAAAGTGAGCTGTCCTGCTCTGGGTGTAAGACATGGTACAGAGAACTTATTCTGTTTAACAAGTCACTCATTTGTAGGGAGTGTGAGCGGTGCTGGGAGGGGGAGTGAAGTGAGATTGTATGGTTCTATATTACTACACAAATAGAAACTACAGCAGTTGATGTAAGTGATCCTGACTCTACCTTTCACCTTGCTGTGTTATTCTTTCTATATGCTCATGGGATATGGGCTTCAGTGGCTAGGCCAGCATTTGTTGCCCATCTTCAATTTGTTCTGGAGGAGGAGGTGGTTAACCAGTTTATTTGAAACACTGTAATGCACGTTGCATAGGTACACTCAGTGTTCTTAGGGAGGGAGTTCCCCACGACCTAGGAAACAAGCTACGTTCAAACCAACCTTCAGTACAGTTTCTGTTGCCTCAACCTGCCTTTAAGTGCATGTGGGAAAGATACGAAAGGGCTGTCCAGATGACAGAGATGGTTTCATTCGTACATCCCCAGACCCCTAAACTTAAGTGATGCCAATCTTCCAGTATTGGTCTGGATCCTAGTTCAAGCATTGAAGATTAATCTCTAGAACATTGCAGACAGCCACACCCTGAAGAAATATAATCAGGCCATTCACAAATGTGTGTGAGTCTTTTCCAGTTTCTGTCAATACGCCCTGCTTATTAGTTGTAGAAATGAGGGGAAAAGGCTATTCGACTGACAATATTGAAGTGGATAATGAAGATTCTTTTCTCATTCAAATTGGCCAGTGGCTTTTTGGATGGAGTGTTGGGGGAGGAATGATTGGAAGCCAGATGTCGTATGATGAATGAAGCCTCCATGGGTAAACATGCAACCACAGTTACCAACCATGCGTGGGGTCCTCCTGCCCATACTTATGTACATCTGTACCCTTTTCAAAACTTCTTTCACTTGTGAAGCCCCTGTAATGACTGATACATTCCTGGGGCCCTCTGAAAATATTGTACTCCTGAGGTCATCTGCACATTCTGATTAGTGAAGGACAACCCACCATTCCTCGTTGAAAATACTGGCACTCCTGACTCCTCTTGCAAGTAGTGATACATACATAAAAATCCCCAAAAGTACTAAGCCACTCCTGGAGACTTGGGAGAAATCAACACATCCCTGGGTATTAAAAACAAAGATGAGAATTTTTAAAAATTAAGGCATTGCTTAATTGTGAGCCAATGTAGTTCAGCGAGCACAGTTCATACCAGTTAGTGTCCTCCATGGCCTCATCCCTACTTATCACTGTAATTTCCTCGAACCTCACAGCCATCCAAGTTATCTACACTCCTTCAACTCTAGCATCTTGAACAGCTCTGAATGAGTCACTCTTGTATTGTTACCTCTCCCCTCACCCACCAAGGTTCTAAGATCAAGAATTTCCTGCCTATTTCTCCCCATTTCCAATACTTTCCCCTCCTTTATGACAATGCCAATTAATACTTGGGCAGCAGAGTTTTGGATTACCTCAAGTTTGCACAGGGTATATGAGGCAGGATGGCAGGACTGCCTTGGAATGCCAAATCTAGAGCTACAAAGAGTTTTCAACCACAGTTAAGGCGAGGATGGAGTTGGCTGGTTATAGGTATTATTGGAGGGGAAAATCAATTTGTCTTGATGAGTTTGTGGTTGGAAGTTCATTTCAGTCCCAGAGAAGATACTTAGATGTTGAGCAGTCAGGTTTAGCCTCAGATAATTGCTAGGGAGAGTGATGTAGTCAGTGACTAGAAAATGGATTTTGTCACAGGGATCAAAGAAAACAACTTTGGTGTATTTACTTAATTAAATGAAAAGTCTGATCCTCCATTACTACCCTCCAGCAAATTGTGGAGGGATCTAGGGAGGTGGTGCAGAGTCGGATGTTGATGCCGTACTGATGCTGCGTTTTCAGGTTATATTGCCAAGGGGGCACTATATAGATGAGAAATAATAAGGTGACAGGGCTCACAATGTGAAGCTTGTGATATAAGGCAACCCATGCCAGTAACATGGAGATATCAGATAAACTTTCAGCTTAGTTAGTTGAAATGAAAATATGAAGGTATTGACCAATATTTATCCCTCAACAAATACCAGTAAAATGGTTTATTAGCACAAAACCACGGGTGGGAGCTTGCTGTGCACAATGGCTAATGCATTTCCTAAATTACAACAGTGACTTCACCTCAACAAGTGCTTCACTATTGTAGGGTGTGTTGAGGTGTCCTGAGGTCATGGGAGATGATAGATAAATGCAAATCTATCTTTCCCTAGTCTTTGTCAGTGGGTTGTCCCTAATATTGGTCTCAGTGTATTTGAGCTGGATAGCAGTTGGGAAATTAGTCAACTTTCCCACTCATCATCAATATTCTTGGAAAGTATAGATGTATGTACATACACAGGCATGAACGTAGTGATTAATCTCAGCCTTGCGCTTTTGAACAGTCCAACAAGTGCAGTGGCTTCACATAGGATAACTAGTTCACAAGACACTGAGACCACAGTCAGATCTTTAACTTCCAAATTCAGGATTTTTACAAATAATATGTTTCCCAGGCAAAAAACAGAGACAGGAAAGTAATACTTGTGAATATTCTGGTGTGAGATGCAAAATTGGCCAAGGAGAGTATGATTTATGACTTGTCTTCAGCCTGGAACTATGATATGATATGAAATCATGGGGCTGCCAGATCCCACACATTACTAACTGTCTCCATTGAGCCTGGCTTCGGTTTCATTGTTAATTTACAGGCACTGGCGAATACTCTGGTCATTCTGGCCGGCCTCCTCTTCTTATCTTTATTATTAACCTGTCTCTTCCATGACTGATATTCTTCGTTCTTGTTCTAATAAGACCATCTTTCTTAAACATTAATGTTTTATTGCACAAGGCCCTGCCTGCTGTTCTTGACAGAAAGCATCTGTTCTTGTTAAAGAATTGAAAGCGATGTCTGTATACAACTGCACAGACATTTTTACCATTAGCCGCTGTCAGCAATCTCCAGTCCAGCTTATGGCCTGTGTCGCCCAACCTTCTGTTGCAGACACTGTCTGGAGTAACGTTAGGTTTGTCCATTAAAGTCGTGGCTCCTTAAGGCAATGATCGGTTGAGCCATGCAACCAGGGAGGTCTCGCCTTCTGTTTGTGAGATCTCATCGTACATACAGTTACTGCCCCACTTCCCTGCTCTGCAGTAGTGACTACCCTTCACAAGGTGCATGGTTGGCTGTGAAGCACAACCTGAGGTGCTATATAAATGCAAAATCCTTCTTTCTATTTGAAGTAATTGTTGACTGAGTAGAATTCAGCAGAGGGGCACCATGAGAAGTATTGCAGTTTGGGTGAGTGACCTTTGATTGTGGAGGAACTTAGGATCCTACACCTGCTCAGTATTTGGTAATGCGCCAACTCTCTGGACATTGCATAGTGACCACAGGTGAGGTTGGCATCATGTTTGGCTGTGATTCTCTAGGTGCAATGTGCTCACTGTCATAGAAGCATAGAAGATAGGAGCAGGAGGAGGCCATTCGGACCTTTGAGCCTACTCTGCCATTCTTCACGATCATGGCTGATTGTCCAACTCAATAGCTTAATCCTGCTTTCTCCCCATAACCTTTGATCCCATTCACTCCAAGTGCTATATCTAGTCACCTCTTGAATACATTCAATGTTTTGGCATCAACTACTTCCTGTGGTCATGAGTTCCACGGGCTCACCACTTTTTGGGTGAAGAAATGTCTCCTCATCTCAGTCCTAAATGGTCTACCCCGAATCCTCATACTGTGACCCCTGGTTCTGGACACACCCACCATCGGGAACATCCTCCCCGCATCTACCCTGTCCAGTCCTGTTAGAATTTTATAAGTCTTTATGCGATCCCCTCCTCGGAACTTTAGTGAAAACAATCCCAACTTAGTCAATCTCTCCTCATACGTCAGACCCACCATCCTTGGAATCAGCCTGGTAAACCTTCACTGCACTCCTCGAGAGCAAGAGCATCCTTCCTCAGAAAAGGCGGCATGCTGGCACTGTGGTTAGCACTGCTGTCTCAAGGCGCCAGGCACCTGGGTTCGATTCCACCCTCAGGCAACTGTCCGTGTGGAGTTTGCACATTCTCCCCGTGCCTGCGTGGGTTTCCTCCAACAGTTCAAAGATGTGCAGGCTAGGTGGATTGGCCATGCTAAATTGCCCATAGTGTTCAGGGATGTGTAGATTAGGTGGGTTACAGGGAGATGGGTCTGGGTGGATGCTCTGATGGTCGGTGTGGACTTGTTGGGCTGAAGGACCTGTTTCCACACTGTAGGAATTCTATGATTCTATGAAAAGGAAACTAAAACTGCACACAATATCCTAGGTGTGGTCTCACCAAGGCCCTGTATAACTGAAACAACACATTCCTACTCCTGTACTCAAAACCTCTCACAATGAAGGCCAACATACTATTTGTCTTCTCTACGACCTACTGCACCTGCATGCTTACCTTCAGCAACTGGTGCACAAGGGCCACCCAGGTCCCACTGCACACTCCCCTCTCCCAATTTACAGCCATTCAGCGAGTAACCTGCCGCCTTGTTTTTGCTTCTGAAGTGAATAACCTCACATTTATATAAATTATACTGCATCTGCCATTGATTGGCCCACTCACCCAACCTGTCGAGATCATGCTGAAAGATCTCTGCATCCTCGTCACAATTCACCCTCCCACCCAACTTGGTATCATCTGCAAATGTGAAGATGTTACATTTTATTTCCTCATCCAAATCATTAATATATATTAGTGAATAGCTGGGTACCCAGCAACAATCCCAATGGCACCCCAGTAGTTACTGCCTGCCAATTTGAAAAGGACCCATGAATTCCTACATTATGTTTCCTCTCTGCCAACCAGTTTCCTATCCTTCTCAATACACTTCCAGCAATACCATGCACTTTAATCTTGCACATTAATCTCTTATGTGGGACTTTGTCAAACACTTTCTGAAAGTCCAAATATACTAATTGACTGGCTCTCCCTTGTCAATTCTACTATTTACATCTTCATAGAAATCCAACAGATTTGTCAAGCATGATTTCCCTTTCATAAATCCATGCTGACACTGTCTGATCCTGCCACTGCTTTCTAACTGCTCTGCGATAAAATCCTTGCCAAAGGATTCGAGAATTTTCCCCACAACCAAATGTTAGGCTCACTGGTCTATAATTCCCTATTGTCTCTCTACCTCCCTTTTTGAATATTGGAGTGATATTAGTGACCCTCCAATCTGCAGGGACTGTTCCAGAGTCTGTACAGGACGTTGGTGAGGCCGCACTTGGAGTATTGTGTTCAGTTTTGGTCACCTTGCTATAACAAGGATGTTATTAAACTGGAAAGAGTGCAGAAGAAATTTATAAAGATGTTGCCAGGACTCAAGGGACTGAGTTATAGGGAGACATTGGACAAGCTAGGACTTTTTCTTTAGTGCGTAGGAGACTGAGAGGTGATCTTATAGAAGTGTCTCAGATCATGAGAGGCATGGACAGGGTGAATGCACTCAGTCTTTTTCCCAGGATTGGGGAATTGAGGACTAGAGGGCATCACTTTAAGGTAAGAGGGGAAAGAATACATGGGAAGCTGAGGGGCAACTTTTTTTTTTACACAGAGGGTGATATGTGAATGGAATGAGCTGCCAGTGGAAGTGGTTGAGACAGGGGTACATTGACAACATTTAAAAGGCATTTGAATGAATACATGGATAGGAAAGGTTTAGAAGGATATGGGCCAATTGCAGGGAAATGGGCTTAGCGTGGATGGACATTTTGGTCGGCATGGACCAGTTTGGGCTGAAGGGCCTGTCTCCGTGGTGTAGGACTCTGTGACTCTAATGGGATTGAGAAACATATCATTAAAATTGAATGGCAGAGCAGGCTTGATCAGCCACATAACCTAATTCTGCTCCTATATCTAATGGTCTTATAGTTTCCTGTTTCATCTCCCTTGCTTCTTTTTGGAATAGCAGGATTATAATGTTGAGATGGCAGCTAAGTGCTCTTGAATTATACAAAGCCAAAACCAGTCATTGGATAAATGTATAAAACATATTTCAACCTAGTAGCTGTTCCTAAAAGTAGCTTTCTATATTTTGCAGCAAGCAATGGTACTGACAAGACAGCTGACAAAAGTTGTGTGACCAGTGATCAAAGTGAACAATAGCGTCATCCCAACTCAGTTTGAAAAAAAGTTGGGACTTGCTCTGATGTACATTCAGGACATATTTATGTGTAGGCATTGTCATGGCATGCTTAATCAAAGTGCAAGAAGAGGCTCTCGTAACTCATAGCATTGGCAGCAATGTCGGGTGTTAACCACTTCAGCACAACACTCACTACCCTGGGGGAACCCCTTTGATGAAGGGTTCACCCACTCAATGGCAATAGCTGATTCCCCAACCAGGGGCTCATGATTTGATTTGATTTGATTTATTATTGTCACATGTACCAAGATACAGTGAAAAGTATTGTTTTGCATGCTAACCTGATTAATCATACCTTATATAAGTACATGAGGGTAATAGGAAAAGAATACACAATATAGTGTTACAGCTACAGAGGAGGTGCACAGAAAGATCAATTCTAATGAGAGGTCCGTTCAAAAGCCTGATAACAGCGGGGAAGAAGCTGTTCTTGAATATGCTGGTACATGTTTTCAAACTTCTGTATCATCCATCTGATGGAAGAGGGTGGAAGACAGTATAACTGGGGTGGGAGGGGTCTTTGATTATGTTGGTAGGGTTGCCCAAGGCAGCAGGAAGTGTAGACAGAGTCAATGGAAGGAGGGCTGGTTTTCATAATGGACTGGGCAGAGCAATTGCCATACCATGCTGTGATGCATCCGGATACGATGTTTTTTATGGTGCAGCTATAAAAATTGGTAAGAGTCATTGTGGATGTGCCAAATTTCCTCAGCCTCCTGTGGAAATAGGGGTGTTGTTGTGATTTCTTGACTGTACTGTCAATGCGGATGGACCAGGACAGACTGTTGGTGATATTTACTCCTAAGAACTTAAGGCTCTTAACCATCTTCACCTCAACATCATTGATACAGAAATGGCTGTTTCCTCCACTCTGCTTCCTGAAGTCATGACTAGCTCCTTCATTTTGCTAACATTGAGGGAGAGATTGTTGTCTTTACACCATGCCACTAAGCACTTTATCTCCTTCTTATATTCTGTCCATCGTTGAGGAGCACTAGGTGGGAACCAATTAGAAACTCGACCCAACCTAGTGTGCGAATTAGTGAACTTTGTCAGTCAATGCTACAGAAAATAATCAGCCCCAGTGACCCACCATTTCTGCTCACTGACTGCATCACACTGTCTTTCCTTTAGATTTTGAATATTTGTGCTACTTTGTTTTACTCCCATCACTCCTAACTTAAATAACATAAATATGTATGCCCTACCACTTATTCCCATCCATCCGTTCAGCAAGGATGATACATAAGCATTCGCTCTCTACTTGTCTAATAAATATATTCATAACAAGCTCTTTTCAGAAACATTAATGATTTATGCGCTTTGTCTATTCTGTGTCTATAGCTCCCACATACTAACTACACCACCAATCATCTGATTAGCATATTGCAGTCACTTCTATATTTTTGTTACTAATTGTTTTATAACAACAACAATGTTTCTTGAGAAAGGAAAAGACTTGCATTCATATATTACCTTTCAGGACCATAGTGTGTCCCAAAGGACTTTACAGCCAATGAACTATTTTTTGAAGCTAAGCGCATTTGTAATGTAGGAAATGTGAATGCCAATGTGTGTACAGAAAGCTCCCACAAACAGCCATGCATGATAAACAAGCCATCTGTTTTAATGGTGAGGGCACGGGTGAATTCCCCTTACATTCTTTAGAACAATACTATGGGATCTTCCATGTCAGGGAGTAGATGAGGTTCGGTCTAGCGTCGCATCCAAAAGATAGTACCTCTGACAGTGCAGCACTCCTTCAGTACAACACTGGATTGTTGGCCTGCATTTTGTGCAAGTCCTGTAGTGGAACCCTTGTAATTCAAAGGTGCGAATTCTACAATCTGAGTCACAGCTGGCACTTTGGTAACATGCTCAAGTAATCAAATTTCACATATCTGCTTTAGTATGTCTGCTTTAGAAGAGGTATCTTGTAAGAGGTATAGTGTCTTGTAACAGTTTCAAAATGTAAACTGTAGTGATTATAACGAGGTCATACAAATGAGCTCCCCAATTGAGGCTGTTAAACTGGTCCAACTGGGGAGCCCTGGCTGACAGATATAAACAGGAGTGTCACAGACATCCTGTTCAGTCTGACAGCTCGCTAAAGAAGCTGGACCAGTGTCAAGTACTATGCACATATAAACAAAGGGTAACTTGGTGATGGGATACTGACCTGTGTAGAATTATTTCATAAACTTTGTAAATATTCCCTTTGGAGGGAATGTTGGCCTCTAATATTCTCCTTTGGACTTTGAACCCCTACCGCAACCGTTCCAAGTCCAGCCTCACATTGCAGTAGAATGTCTTGTCGTGTGATACTGTTTGTCTGTGACAGGAGGAAAGGTGCGATCAGGACCTTGGGGGGCGTGTGTAGTGTGAACATGTGCGTGTGTGCAATTATTAAAATCCACACTGGACCACCAGATGCTAGTTTCCATTTTCCAACTTTACCTGTTTGGCCAATCCTGCACACTTTAGCCAGGACTCTTTTTGGCTTCTAATCTGTAAGGGTAGTACATGGACCAGGGAAGAAGGGCTACAGATAATTGGGTTTGATTTAACCTAATATAAAGTACTCTCCAAGGTATACTTTAAAGAGCTAAACCATTGCAAGACAGCTAAAGCCTTGGTTTGCTCCTCTTGCATGCCGGGGACAGTTCCAGCATTACCACCACACTTCCGGCCCCCCCACCTACTGCCAGGTCAGCGTGTGTGCAGGAAGTGTCTCCAGCTACAGCTTCTGGAAGCTCAAGTTTCAGAGCTGGAGCCGTGGCTGGGGACACTGTGGAGCATCCGCGAGGCAGAGAGCGTTGTGGATAGCACATATAGAGAGGTGGTCACACTGCAGGCTCAGACTCTGCAGGCAGGAAGGGAATGGGTAACCACCAGACAGAGCATTCCCCTGCAAAACAGACATACCATTTTGGATACTGTTGAGGGGAATGACCTCTCAGGGGAAAGCAGCAGCAGCTAAACTCATTGCACCAAGGTTGGTTCTGCTGCAGAGGTCAGGGGTAAACAATGTGCCAGGACAATAGTTATAGG
Source organism: Rhincodon typus (assembly GCF_021869965.1). NCBI lineage: Eukaryota > Metazoa > Chordata > Chondrichthyes > Orectolobiformes > Rhincodontidae > Rhincodon > Rhincodon typus. Next base: position 6,731,396 of record NC_063333.1, read on the forward strand.
GGACTCAATTGTAAGGGGAATAGACTGACGTTTCTGTAGCTGCAAACAAGACTCCAGGATGGTATGTTGTCTTCTTGGTGCTAGAGTCAAGGATGTCTTGGAGTGGGTACAGGACATTCTGAAGGGGAAGGGTGAACAGCCAGTGGTCGTGGTACCCATCGGTACAAAGGACATGGGTAAAAAATGGGATGAGGTCCTGAAGGCAGAATACAGAGAGCTAGGAAGAAAGTTAAGAAATCAGACCTTAAAGGTAGTGATTTCAGGATTTCTACTGGTGCCACGTGCTAGTCAGCGGAGAAATGACAGAATATACTGGATGAATATATGGCTGCAAAGATGGTGTTCGGAGAGGGTTTCAGATTCCTGGGGCATTAGGACCAGTTCTGGGGTAGGTGGGACCTGCACAAATTGGACAGGTTACACCTGGGTAGGACAGGGATTGATGTTCGAGGGGGAATGTTTGCTAGAGTGGTTAGGGAGGGTTTAAAGTAATATGCTAGGGGGATGGGAACCTATGTAAAGAGTCAGAGAAGGAGGCCGCAAGGACAAAAACAAAAGCTAGTAAAAGGGAATAAGAAAAGTGATAGGCTGAGAAACCAAGGACAAGATTCAAACTGGGCTGTTGAGAAAAATAAAGAGGAGATAAACATTGTTAAAAGGAGAAGCTTAAAGGCTTTGGATCTTAATGCGTGGCGCATCTGCAATAAAGTGGATGAACTAATCGCGCAGATAAATGTAAACGGGTACAATATAATTGGGATTACGGAGACATGACTGCAGAATGACCAGGGATAGGAACTAGATGTCCCAGGGTGTTCAGTATTTAGGAAGGACAGGCAAAAAGGAAAAGGTGGCAGAGCAGCATTGCTGATTAAAGAGGAAATTAACACAATAGTGAGAAAGGATATTAGCTCTGACAATGTGGAGTCTGTATGGGTAGACTTGACAAATACCAAGGGGCAAAATACATTAGTAGGTGTCATATATAGACCCCCAAACTGCAGTGGTGATGTCGATAATGGCATTAAACTGGAAATTAGAGATGCATGTGATAAGGGAATATCAATGACCATGGGTGATTTTAATCCGCACATAGATCGGGCAAATCAAATTAGCCACAATGCCAGAGAGGAGGAATTCCTGGAGTGTGTATGGAATAGTTTTCTTGACCAATGTGTGGAAGAACAAACTAGAAAGCAGGCCATCTTAGGCCGGGTGCTGTCTAATGAGAAGAGAATCATTGCCAATCTATCTGTGCAAGACCCCTTGGGGAAGGGTGACCATAACCTGATAGAATTTTTTATCAAGGTGGAGAGTGAGGTAGTTAATTCGGAGACTAGGGTGCTGAGCTTTAATAAAGGAACCTACGAGGATATGAGGCATGAGTTGACCTTGATAGATTAGGGAGAGTTACTTAAAGGGATGACAGTGAATAGGCAATGGCAAACATTCAAGGAATGCAAGGGGGAACTGCAACAACTGTTTATTCCTGCCTGTCACAAAAGCAAAATGGGTAAGAAATAAGAGTTAATATCTGATCCAAGGAAGAAGCGTACAGATTGGCCAAGAAAAATATAAATCTGAGGATTGGGAGCAGTTTAGAATTCAGAAAAGAAGGACCAAGGGATTGATTAAGAAGGGGAAAATACAGTAGGAAAGTAAGCTTGAATGGAACATAAAGACTGACGCTAAGAGTTTCTATAGCTACTTGAAGAGAAAGAGATTGGTAAAGACAAATGTAGATCCCCTACAGACAGAAACGGGGGAAATGTATAACAGGGGATAAAGAAATGGCTGAGGAACTGAATGCATACTTTGGTTCTGTCTTCACAAAAGAGGACACAAATCAGATACCAGCATTGGTGGTGGATGCAAGATTTAGTGAGAGGGAAGAACTGAGGGACATCAATATTAGTAGAGAAATGGTGCTGGGAAAATTGTTGGAATTGAAGGCCGATAAATCCCCAGGGCCTGATAATCTACATCCCAGAGTACTTAAGGAAGTAGCTCTAGAAATAGTGGCTGCATCAGTGGTCATCTTCCAGGATTCTACAGACTCTGTAGAAAATCTTTTCTGAAGAAGGGTCTAGGCCTGAAACGTCAGCTTTCCTGCTCCTCTGATGCTGCTTGGCCTGCTGTGTTCATCCGGCTCTACACCTTGTTATCTCAGATTCTCCAGCATCTGCAGTTCCTACTATCTCTTCCCAACTTTTGTACTCGGTACCATGACTGATGACGCCCTGTGTGCCAAAAGCCTTCTTCACTGCCTTGTCTACCTGTAACTCCACTTTCAGAGAACCATGCACCTGAAATGCAAGGTCCCTCTGTTCCACTACACTCCTTAAGGCCCTACCATTCACCATGAAAATCCTACCTTGATTTGACTTTCCAAAATGCAACACCACACACTTGTCTACATCAAACTCCATTTGCCATTTCTTGGCCCACTTCCCAGCTGATCAAGATCCTGCCACAATTCCTGATAACCTTCCTTACTGTCCATGATACCGCCTATTCTAGTGTCATCCGCAAACTTACTAATCGTGCCTTGTACATTCTCATCCAAATCATTGATATAGATAACAAATAGCTGTGGACCCAGCACTGACCCCGAGGCATACCACTTGTCACAGGCCTCCAGTGCAACAAGCATCCTTTCACTATTACGCACTGCTTCCTACCATCAAGCCAATTGTGTATGCAATTTTCTCACTCTTCCTGGATTCCATGTAATCTAACCTTCCAGAGCAGCCCACCGTGTGGAACCTTATCAAAGACCTTACTGAAATCTATGTATACTATGTCTACCGCCCTGCCCTCATCAACCTTCCTGGTCACTTCATCAAAGAACTCTAACAAATTTGTAAGCCATGATCTCCCACGCACAAAGCCATGCTGATTTCTCCTAGTCAAACCTTGACTTTCCAAATGCATGTATATCTTATCCCTCAGAATCTTCTCAAGTAACTTACCTACCACAGATGTTAAGCTTATTGGTCAATAATTCCAGGCTTTTCTTTGCAGCTCGTCTTGAATAAGGGCACAACATTCACTACCATCCAGTCTTCTGGAATCTCACCCGTGGCTAATGATGATGCAAATATATTAGCCAGGGCCCATGTAATTTCTTCTCTAGCCTCTTGCATGATTCCTGGATATATCTGGTCAGGACCAGGAGATTTATTTACCTTCATAAATTCTAACATTTCCAATACCTCCTCTACTGTGATATGGACTGTCCCCAGGATATCACCACTAACTTCCCCAAGTTCCCAAGTCTTCCTGTCTTTCTCCACAGTAAACAGAGGAGAAATATTCATTGAGGACCTTGCCCATCTCCTCCAGTTCCACACCTATGTGTCCACTTTGGTCTTGAGGGGTCCTAGTCTCTCTCTAGTTATTCTTTTTCCTTTAGCATACTTAAAGAATCTCTTCGGATTCACCCTAACCTTCTCAGCCAAAGCTATCTCATGCCCCCTTTACACTCTCCTGATTTCCTTCTTCAGTAAACTCCTGTATCCCCTATATATCTCCAGGGATTCTCTTGATCCCAGCTGCCTGTACCTGAGTTATGCCTCCTTCTTTTTTTTGGTCAAAGCCTCAATATCTCTGGTCATCCAGGGTTCCCTACACCTGCCAACCTTGCCCTTCACCCTCACAGGAACATATAGACCTTGAACTCTAGCTGTCACACTTCTAAAGGCCTCCCACTTGCCAGAGGTCCCTTTGCCTGCAAACAAACTACTCCAATTAACCCCTGTAAGTTCCTGTCTAATTCCATCAAAATTCGCCTTGCCCCAATTTAGAACTTGAACCTGTGGACCAGTTTTGTCCTTCTCCATAACTGTTTTAAAATTAATAGAACTATGGTCACTGGTCCCAAAGTGCTCCCCCACTGTCACCTCAGTCACCTGCCCTATTTCCCAAGAGTAAGTTAAGTTTTGCCCCTTCCCAAGTAGGACCCTCTATATACTGCTTGAAGAAACTTTCCTGAACACATTTAATAAATTCCACCCCATCTAAACCCTTAACACAATGGCAGTCCCAGTCTATGTTAGGAAAATTAAAATCCCCCACTATGACAACCCTATTGCTCCTGCAAGTTTCTGGAACCTTCCTGCATATTTGTTCCTCTTATTCCCATTCACTATTTGGTGGCCTATAGCACAACCCAATAATGCCACCATCCCCTTCTTATTTCTTAGCTCCATCCACAAAGCCTCACTGGATGATCCTTCAATTATTTCATCTCTGACTACTGCTGTGATACTCCCCTTCATCAAAAATGCAACCCCCCTTCCCCTCTTTCCTCTACCTCTGTCTGGCCTAAAGCACCTGTAACCCGTCACATTAAGCTGCCAGTCCTGTCGCTCCCTTAGCCATGTTTCTGTAATGGCTATAATATCCCAGTGCTACGTGCCTATCCACGCCCTGAGTTCATCGGCCTTACCTGTCAGCCCTCTTGCATTGAAATAGATTCAATTTAATCCAACAGGCATTCCTCACTCCCTGTCCTGTTCCAGCCTGACCTGTCTTTTCAAGTTTGCTATTTCTGATTACTGTATCTCCTTCCAGCCTCACATTTGCCTCCCTGCTGTTTAGGATCCCACCCCTCTGCCAATCTAGTTTAAACCCTCCCTTGCAGCACTAGCAAATCTGCCCACCAGGATATTGGTCCCCCTCCAGTCCCGTCCCTCTTGAACAGGTCACCTCTGCCCCAGAAAAGATCCCAATGATCCAGGAATCTGAATCCCTGCCCCCTGCGCCAATTCTTTAGCCACGCATTCATCCACCATATCCTCCTGTTCTTACCCTCACTAGCACATGGCACTGGAAGTAATCCAGAGATCACTACTTTTGAGATCCTGGTTTTTAACTTTTTTCCTAGCTCTCTATAATCACTCCACAGGACTGAATCCCTATTTCTACCTATATCATTTGTGTCAACGTGCATAATGACTTCTGGCTGCTCATCCGCCCCCTTGAAAACATTCCGCAGCCACTCTGAAACATCCCGACCCTGGCACCCGGAAAGCAACACACCATCCTGGATTCCCGTTTGCTGCCACAGAATCTCCTGTCTGTTCCCCTAACTACCAAGTCTCCTGTCACTAAGGTCCTGTTTACCTTTACCCCTTCCTGCTGTGCCCCAGAGCCAGTCGTAGAGCCACCGACCTGGCTGCTGGTGCTTTTCCCTGATTGGTCATTCCCTACTCAACAGTATCCAAAACAGTATACTTGTTTTTGAGAGGAATGGCCACAGAGGATTCCTGAACTCTCTGCCTACTCCCTTTGCCTTTCCTGGTGGTCACCCAGCTACTCTCTGCCTGCACCTTAGCTGTGACCATCTCACTAAAACTCTTATCTATGATGCGGTCAGCATCTCGGATGATCCTGAGTGCGTCCAGCTTGAGTTCCAGCTCCCTAACATGGTATCCCAGGAGCTGCAGCTGGGTGCACTTCCCTCAGGCTAGTTATCGGGGATGATGGAAGTCTCCCTAAGCTCCCACATCCTGCAGAAAGAGGATGTCACTGCCCTAACTACCATCCCAACTGCTCTAAGACTAAAGAGGAAAGTCAAAAGGACTTTACCTGAGTTTCCATGTACTTTTTGCTGAGCCGTTGTTCACAGAAGGTTTTTGAGCCAATGCCTTGTGTCTCACTCTGCCACCAACAAATTTTCAATAGCACGTCTCTTATCCTTTTTTTTTGTTAGAGGAGGAGGGAGGGAGGAAAACACTACAGTGATGTAATGTCACCTGCCTTTTCCTGGTAACCTTTGATCCCTTTCCTAATCAAGAACATATCTATCTCTATCCTAAATACACTCAATGATTTGGCTTCCACAGCCTTTTGCACTAATGAATTCCACAGACTCACCACTCTCTGAAAAAATTCCTCCTCATCTCAGTTATAAACAGTCGTCCCTTCACTCTGAGGCTGTGCTCTCGGGTCCTAGTCTCTCCTACTCGTGGAAGCATCTTCACATCCACTCTCTCTGGGCTTCTCAGTATTCTGTAAGTTTCAATGGGATCTCTCCTCATCCATCTAAACTCCACCGAGTACAGACCAGAGTCTTCAAATGACAAGCCCTTCATCCTGAGGATCATTCTTGTAAATCTCCTCTGGACCCTCTCCAACACCAGCACATCTTTCCTTAGATCTGGTGCCCAAATCTACTCACAATATTCCAATGCAGTCTGATCAGAACCTTATACAACCTCAGCAGTACATCTCTGCTCTTGTACTCTAGCCCTCTTGAAATGAATGCTAACATTGTATTTGCTTTCCTAACTGCCAACTGAACCTACATGTTAATCTTAGGAGAATCCTAAATTAACACTCCTAGATTGAAAAGTGTCTACCATTTGGTTTTATCAAGGAATTAAGTCAAAAGCTTAATGCATACTGTAAAAGTCAAGGATTTTCAAGGAGATAGAGATTGGGTTTATGGCTCTAAACTGCTGGAAGACCTGATTTTGAATAATAAAAAAGGACCTATATGTTAATTATTAGCTAGCAACCCCTTCTGGACTTCATTTTCTGCTTTTGCAGACCCAAGAGACAGCAAGGAAGACACCATAGAAGTTGAAAGTCTCTCTCCTGAAATTAGTTTCACAGATGTTCCTAGGAATCTGATCAAGTTTCCAAATATCAGTATTTCTGACTTTCTTGTAAAATCTGGAAAGTTGGATTGAGACCAATTTCCAAATACTCTGATCCAAATTGATTGCAATCAGAACTGAACATCTTCTATCACTCATCAGTTGTCAGCAATTTGATTTTGTCGACAGGAAACTTAATGGATCAGGGAAAGTCATCACATACTAGTTTTTTGTTTCCAGGCCCTTTGCCATCAGGATTTTATTTCCCTCCTTTTTTTGAAACATCATTTTTGCAGAGACTGTTGTCTTTTTCTGTTGTGTGAGTGTGTCTGTTTGGGATTAAGTGAATATACTTTTATTTCCTGATTATATCTTAAATATTAACCAGAGTCTGACACTTGAATTTAGGGATAAGATTTGTGTTCCAATAAACAGATTATTTTGAGTTAAAGATCCTGGTGAAGGCCTGTTAATTCTGGATAGTAGTTTTTTTAAAAAGAATCAATTGACCATTTTGGTGATTGAATCAACATATTTATACAAATAGTGGAACTGATGGAGTGTTGGACTCAAATATCAGTGGATTCCTCCAGTTATAGTCATAACACTGCCACTGATACAAGCAGTTTCTTGCTGTGACTTCACACACATTATGAGCCAAACACACTCAGTCTGAAGCAGCAGAAACCTTCCAAGTGGCAGTCCTGTTGGCTTCAAATCCAAGTGCAAGAGATAAAACAGTGATACACAAAGTCAGCACAGCCAATGAAATTTCATAATATAGTTTATGCAGATTGATGATTTATTATTTATTGGGCATAATTAATGTCTCATTAGGTCAAGATACAGTATATTAACCAAAAAAATCTGCAAAATAGATAACACATACCAGGAAAGATTACACTAATGTAAGTTAATGTTGAGGTATAGATGATTATTATAAACAAGCCTTAAGTAACTCTTGTCACCTCAGTTACTCAATGATACAAATAGATCCAGAAATTTAGAGAAATCATGAAGCATAAGATGAAAAACAGTTGAATTCTGATCATCAGAAACTAGTGAAGTAATATCATGCATCAAATTTTCGAGTCTGAAGATTGTCACAGGAAGGAAGAGAGGAAAGCAAGAAGTTACAAATGTTTACAGCCCCAAAAAAAAGTTTAAACTCTGCACTGAATGAGAGGGGCGATGAGAGAAGAAGAGGCAAGAGCAGACCTTGGAGTATAGGTTCATTGTTCCTTGAAAGTGGAAACACAGGTAGATAGGATAGTGAAGAAGGTATTTGGAATGCTTGCCTTTATTGGTCAGTGCATTGTGTACAGAAGTTGGGAGTTCATGTTGCAGCTGAACAGGACATTGGTTAGGCCACTTTTGGAATACTGCATGCAATTCTGGTCTCCCTGCTACTGGAAGGATGCTGTGAAACTTGAAAGGGTTCAGAAAAGATTAACAATGAATCTGCCAGGGTTGGAGGGTTTGAGGCTGAATAGGCTGGGCCTATGTTTGGGGAAAATGCTTGAATCTATCATTAAGGAAGAAATAGCAAGGCATCTAGATATAAATTGTCCCAATGGGAACACCCAGCATGGGTTCGTGAAGGGTAGGTCATGTTTAACTAATTTGGTGGAATTCTTTGAGGACATTACTTGCACGGTGGACAATGGGGAACCTGTGGATGTGGTGTATCTGGATTTCCAGAAGGCATTTGAGAAGGTGCCACACCAAAGGCTGCTACATAAGATAAAGTTGCACAGTATTACAGGTAATGTATTGGCATGGATAGAGGATTGGTTGACCAGTAGAAAGCAAAGAGTAGGGGTAAATGGGTGTTTTTCTGGTTGGCGGTCAGTGGCTAGTGGTGTGCCTCAGAGATCAGTGTTGGGACCTCAATTGTTTACAATTTACATGGATGATTTGGAATTGGGGACTAAGTGTGGTGCGTCAAAATTTGCAGATGACACTAAGGTGAGTGGTAGAGCAAAGTGTGCAGAAGACACTGAAAGTATGCAGAGGGATATAGATAGTCTAAGTGAGTGGGCAAAGGTCTGGCAGATGGAGTACAGTGTTGATAAGTGTGAGGTCATCCATTTTGGTAGGAATAACAGCAAAATGGACTATGTTTTAAATGGTAAAAAATTGCAGCAGGCTGCTGTGCAGAGAGACTGGGGTGTCCTTGTGCATGAATCGCTAAAGGTAGGATTGCAGGTGCAGCAGGTAATTAAAAAGACAAATGGAATTTTGTCTGCCATTGCTAGAGGGATGGAGTTTAAAAACAGGGAGGCTATGCTGCAGCTGTATAGGGTCCTGGTGAGGCCACATCTGGAGTACTGTGTGCAGTTTTGGTCTCCTTACTTGAGAAGGGATATACTAGCACTGGAGGGGGTGCAGAGGAGATTCACTTGGTTGATTCCAGAGTTGAGAGGGTTGGATTATGAGGAGAGACTGAGTAGACTGGGATTATACTCATTGGAATTCAGAAGAATGAGGGGAGATCTTATAGAAACATATAAGATTATGAAGGGAATAGATAAGGTGGAGGCAGGGAGGTTGTTTCCGCTAGCAGGTGAAACTAGGACTAGAGGGCATCGCCTCAAAATAAAGGGAAGCAGATGTAGGACTGAGATCAGGAGGAACTTCTTCACCCAAAGGATTGTGAATCTGTGGAATTCCCTGCCCAGTGAAGCAGTTGAAGCTACCTCGCTGAATGTTTTTAAGGCAACGCTAGATAAATTTTTGAACAGTAAAGGAATTAAGGGTGGGTAAGTGGAGCTGAGTCTCAAAAAGATCAGCCAGGATCTTTTTTAATGGCGGGGCAGGCTCGAGGGGCCGGATGGCCTACTCCTGCTCCTAGTTCTTATGTTCTTATGTTCTTATGTTCCCTGGAGAGTCGAAGGCTGAGGGGTGACTTTAAAAAGGCTTATAAAATCGTGAGGGGCATGGATAGAATAAATAGACAAGGATTTTCCCCCGGCTGGGGAAGTCCAAAACTAGAAGGCATAAGTTCAAGGTGAGAGAGGAAAGATTTAAAAGGGATCTAAGCGGCAGCTTTTTCACGCAGAGGGTGGTGCGTGTATGGAATGAGCTGCTAGAGGAAGTGGTGAAGGCTGGTACAATGACAACATTTAAAAGGCATCTGGATGGGTATAAGAACAGGGAAGGGTTTAGAGGGATATGGGCCAAATGCTAGCAAATGGGACCAGGTCAGTTTTGGATATCTGGTCAATATAGATGAGTTGGACCGAAGGGTCTGTTTCAGTGCTGTACCTCTATGACTCTATAAGAGCAGATAAGGGAGAATTTAGATTTCAGGAGCAACAGTGTCAACAACAGTATCAACATTGATAAAAAACAGAAAAAAAGGAGCACTGGGCATAGAATTGCGGTTTAGGCAATGTATTATTGGAGAACGTGGTTGCATCACAAATATTTGTGTGAAACTGGGAGCAATATTCATGTAGTGACAGATTTAGCCTTTGGGAAGTGAAAAGTTGAGAGGAAAAGTAGTATTTGGCATGGAGAAAATCAGAAGTTTTATTGAGGCAGATTTGGCATTGAGAAGATTTTTATCTTCTATTTAAGGCAATATCAGGAACACTCATTGTTGGAAGCATAGCCAGTACAAAAGGATGATGATTGTGATATGTACAGGCCACATTTCCCCGTCCTAAAACATTGTGGCAGAAGTTACTCAGTGTAGTGCCCTAGGCGCAAGCATCATGCTGGAAAGCAGGGAATAGACAAAAAAAAGAACCACAGTATTAGTTTAGCAAGAATAGCCATTGGATGGTGGAAAATTCTCAATGGAGTACAGCTTCTCCTAATGGTACATTATCATTCATCCTTGCCTTATTTTAACATCTCCTTTGTCTTTCATTGTATTCCCCCTCTTTGGCAAACATGCAACAAAAATAAGTGATGTTTATATCAAAAAGAATATTGAAACAAACCTGAGGGCGAATCCCTGGCGTTAAAAAGAATGTTCAGTGGGAAAAGCTATATTTGGGAACGCAGACAGGTAAATATTGGGACTTCTAAAAATACTCTGATGTTACTCCAGGAGAATTAATGTATTAGACCCAGAGGTTTCAATAGGTTCGAGACTCTTTCTTCTCATCCCTGATATTTGCTATGTTTCTTTTTTCTAAGTTAATCCTTCCCTGTTGATCTCCTATCACAATACTCAGGCAAAAAATGGGTGCCCTACTTTTATACTTCCAGCAAGGTCATCCTGCTATTCATGAGAATAGCCAGATGAATGGGGGTAATTTCTAGGTTTATGTTCCTACTGTTATGTTCAAGAAAACAATGCTGAAGGACAGAACTGGAGCTAATCTTTGTAAATGAATGCTTATAAAAGTGTATAGAGTAACATATTACATGCATAATCTTCTAAGTAAACAACCATAGCCTTAGTCTGTACCTAGTAATAGGGGCATGAATGAATCTCCAGTTAATTTCCACTACCCGCATATAATTAAACATAATTAAATGCCATTCACAAAAACTTGTATTTATATAGCTATTTTCATATCAAAAGTCCCAATGCATTTCACAGGAACTTTATAAAACAAAATATGACACTGAGCCACATAAATAGATATAGGGTCAGATGGCCAAAAGTTTGGTCAAAGAGATATGACTTAAACAGTTCTGAAGAAGGGTCACTAGACTCAAAACTCTAAAATTCTTTCACATTCAGTATATCCCCTGAATTAAATATTTTGTACATTGTGTAATATTGACATGTCAGAACACAATGAATTTCCTATGACACATCAGCCTTGATGAAAGACCATCTTCACTCATCCACATTCCATGGGTGGCCTGATGGCTCATTGGTTAGGGTCTAGGCCCGAAACGTCAGCCTTCCCGCTCCTCTGATGCTGCTTGGCCTGCTGTGTTCATCCAGCTCTGCACCTTGTTATCTCAGATTCTCCAGCATCTGTAGTTCCTACTATCTTTGAAACAATTTTAACCCCTCTGCGGAGCCTCTTCTAAGGATGCCTACCTTGAAGAAGTTGCCCTCCTCCCTCCGGAAAGACCTCAGTGGATCTCTCTCCCACTGCAACTCTCTCGTAATCTCTTACCTGTCTGTCTCCTCGCCACCTATCTTCTCCTCTATCCATCTTCTATCCACCTCCCCCTCTCTCCCTATTTATTTCAGAACCCCCTTCCCCACCCCCATTTCTGAAGAAGGGTCTAGGCCCGAAACATCAGCTTTCCTGCTCCTCTGATGCTGCTTGGCCTGCTGTGTTCATCCAGCTCTGCACCTTATTGAATCAGTGGTTAGCACTGCTGCCTCACAGCACCAGAGATCTGGGTTCAATTCCACCCGAGGGCTACTGTCTGTGTGGAGTTCTCCTCGTGTCTGCATGGGTTTTCTCCAGGTGCTCCAGTTTCCTCCCACAGTCCAAAAATATGCAGGCTAGGTGGATTGGCTGTAGCATTCAGGGATGTGTAAGTTAGGTGGGTTATAGGGAGGTGGGTCTGGGTGGAATGCTCTAAGGATCGGTGTGGGCTTGTTGGACCGAAGGGCCTGTTTCCACACCGTGGGGATTCTATGAGCTTCTCATTATACTTGTTTAAGGGCTTGATAAACTCTTCATCATCCACACATGTATTTTTTAACAGGACATAATTTGTCAATGAAGGTGGGAGCATTGTCTCTGTGAACTTCACACAATTTGCCTTTTTCTCCCTGAAAAAGTACAACTAGTACTTTTCTAATATTCTGATGAGAAACAGCAGGTTTTGTTAGGGGATCAAATAATGTTCTGGCTACATAAATTGCAGATTCAGAAAATAATCACCTTGTCATATTCCACATTGAGTTTCATTTGTGCCTTCTTTAACAGCATAGGTTTCTCGCTGGACATCAGTACTTCTAAACTGGCTTTCTCCCGTTATTTTACATAGAATACAATTTTTTTCTGTGACCTCAATTTGGTTAGATTATCAAACATGGAGCAAGTAATTCTCATATTCTTGTAGTCACCTGAGTAGTGCAGAAAAATGAGCCATTAAGGTGTTGCCATGGAGAATGCAAAGAGGAAACTGTTAACTGCCAAGGCTTTGTTTAAATTCAAACCAACCAAGTTGACTCTGATTAATCAGGAAATTCCATGCATCATGAATAGGTATCCACCAAACTTTTATTTAGTTAAAAGGGCACAATGTGAGGACAACTAATAATGCCAGTAACACAAAATAAATCTTTGATCAAGTACTCCTTGAGAACAAGGAGTTTGTTCTTGTGAATTGTTCCACATTTGGTGCACCTTCAATACCATATCAAACAGGAAAAGGTATTTGCTGAGTTTGAACTCTAACCTGCCACAAATCAGTGCCCAATCAAGATGCTGAGTCTCTAAAAGCATGCCTAATTGTCCTAGTGCACACATATTGCAGGATAGCTAAGTACAATGGCAGTTTTTCACATGCAAACCATCAACTGTGAATGTCTGGTAGTGGATTCTCTAGCCTATCTCAGATATACATATTTGTAAGCCTAACAAAAGGATTGAGGCAGTTACGCTTAACAGCCAGGATTATATAGATAAAATAAATGCCAATCTTTAACAATGGGCCCAAATTCATATCCACTGGATTCACCACTACACATGACCCTCACAGCCCGGCTCGAAAGCAAGATTTATAACAGTTTGTTAGATTTACATTAGGGTAATTATCTGCCTGATGGTGTATAAGATGGGATTCACCCTCATGGTTCATTGTGTCCTCACATGTTTGGAATTCCCAAAATACGATATCCCATAAAAGTGATATCCCTTTATGCCCCACTTTGTCAATGGCCAGTTCTGTACAATATAAATTTACTAAATGGTTGGATTGATACAACTAGTTCCGGGTACACGGTGAAAGATTCCTTTACTTTCGCAAAGACCATATAGGCCTTGCATATCAACATTGCCGGTATTACTACAGTACTGATTGAGAAAGCCACAGACATTTGCATCATGCCATTATGTCATTGCCGCCATTGTCCGAATCTGTGTTTTTATCAACTTGCACCGCTGAGCTCAGTTTCAACAATACCATGTCTGCCCAAATGGATGATGTTGCTGTGGGATCCCCTCTAGTCACAGCACTTGCTAAAATCTTCATTGGTTTCCTTGTGACATGGGTCATTGGTGGTATGATGTCTGAGCCCCCTCTACCTGACATACTTCTGTTACAAGGATGACATGCTTGTTAAATTTCAATTTGCAGCTGCATGTAAGAATTTCCTTACATTCTTCATTCTGCACTCAAGTACAACTTTGAAATGGGCTCCCTTTCCTTTGTTCAGAAATCTGCTAACAAATTCTCTGCTACTATCTACTGTAACCCTGTTTTCCGCAGTCAATTTGGACTCCTAGGGTTCCATGCACTATAGTAAAATCATGATGTTGAGTCCCTATTCAGTCCCCTGTTCCCGCTTTCTCCCCAGACCCCTTGATTCTTTTAGCCCTAAGAACTATATCCTCCTTGAAAACATTCAACATTTTGGCCTCTACTGCTTTCTGTGGCACAGAATTCCACAGGCTCGCCACTTCCACAATGAAGAAATTTCTCCTCATCTCTGTCCAATTTCAGTTATTTCCTTAGATTTTGTAAAAGCTTGATAAAAGTCGTGGCTTGTTGTGCCATTTCAGAGGGCAGTTAAGATTCAAACACATTGGGTCTGGGGTCACTGTAGGCCAAAAACAAGTAAGCACAGCGATTTCTTTTGCTAAAGGATATTAGTGAACGAGCTACATTTTTATTACAATCAAAGATGGTTACACAATGGTTATTAAACTAGCTTTTCATTCCAGATTTTATGGAACTTGAGTTTCACCATTTGCCAAGGTGGGATTCATACTCTGAGTCTGTGGATTATCACAGTGCCAACACCTCCCCAGATTTATTCAACAATTTAAATGCCAGGACTGATCCAGGAATTTTCAAATTGAATTGTGTCAACTTTATGTATTCATCTGTTTAAGTCTATGACATATTCCTCCATTGACTGATTGTCTGTTTTCAGAAATCTATGAAAGGCTGACTATGCCTCATTGGCATATCTTAGATCATCATCCATCCATCTCTCAAAACACTTAATCTGAGTCTCCCCACCAGGCAGCCCCAAACCATACTCCTCGCCCTACCCCAACTACTTAAAGTCTTTCTGCAATTTTACAAATTTTGCAATTCATTGTGCAATAATGATCACCAGGATTATAGTTACCTTTAACTTTGGGTGACTGTCCCTTTCCTCCAGAACACACTTGCTGAAAGGTAACACTGGAAGCAATCTTATCCAATTTTATAAGCAGTTATTTAGAGAGTTACACACGACCCCTCCTAGTCTAAGATCCACATTATCATGATGTAAAATTCATATTAGTCCCCGTAATATAAATATAAGGTATGGGTCATGTAATACTGAAGAATTCAATAAACTTTGACTACAGTGCCAAGTATAAATACATGTAAACCACATTCACTAGCATTGCTTGTCCAGGATCCGGCTAACATTTCAGATGTCTTGTAGAACTCTTCTCTCAGCACGTCATGCTGCAAGAGAACAGAGCACAGTATGGTGGAGACTGGGACCTTTATAGATAAGCATTTGGCAAGGTACTTGTTCTGATTTACGTCACCTAGTTTCTCAAGGAAGGAGAGAAGAATTAGAAGTGGCACAGAAATAAGGCAACTCAGGGCTTTAAAGGGATGCAAATGCGTGGAAATTAGGTAATTGCCACTCAACGATGAAATTCTGAAGTCACCATTTATGAGTTCAGGGTAAAATCAGAAAACATTTTCTCAATGTCAAGAATCTGATTTTTACATTCTGTGTGTATTTTTCCACTTTTCTTGTTAATGCTCATGTCACACCAGGGGAGGGGAAATTCTGCTCTAAGATAAATTCAAATAATTAAATAGGATTTTAAATTTTAAGCTTGTTTAAAAACCTTAATTTTCACTTGCATTAAATTTTGGTAGCAGTCCAATAAATAAAATCAGATAGCTCTGTCCTGTTAAATAAATTCTGTCACGTGAAAACTCCAGGATATTCTTATACCCTGGAGACCACTTGTGCAAGAAGTATCATCAGCTGGAGGAGCCCAGACTCTGGGTTTGGGAACTTAAGCAGCAGCTGATGTTGTTATGGTACATTCATGAGGCTAGGAGCTTCCTGTACAACATGTTTATTGTTGCGTACAGCCCACATCTTGGGGGTGTACAGGCAGAGAAGGAAGGAATGGCTGCCAGGCAGTCAAGCATGACCAAACAGTTAGTGCAGGAGTCCCTTGAGTCTCCAACTGCTATTCCATTCTGAATACTTATGATGGTTATGATTCCTGGATGAGTACAGCCATTGCTCAGTCCATGGTACCATGGGTGTTAACTATACAAGGAGACTGAAGAAAAATTGGAAAAATTATGATAGGGGATTCTATAACTAAAGGAATAGATGCGTACTTCTGCAGTTGGAAACATGAATGGATGATGGTTTGATGTCTTAGTGCCAAACGTGTAGAGACATAGACCTCCTGAAAGACTTTATTCAGGAGACTAGCACACAGCCCTGGTGCTATGTCCTAGCGAGCATAGGCTTGGGAAGGTACAGCAGATGTGCCTGACCGGAGAGATGATGCAGGGGACACGACTTTAGATTACGAGGATAATAAAACTAGTTCCAGCAGAGATGGGATATGCACAGATGGCTTACACCTGAACTGATATCTCTGCAAGGCAGCTTACATTTGTTGGTCAACCTTAATTATTAGACCACCAGTTGCATCCCATGTTTTATATTTAAAACATAATTTAATTTTGATCGCTTGAAAGCTCTGCATTTGTCCAAATGTGAATTTTTGTGGGTCCCCAACTCTCTGACCACACATTAATGGCTGTGCCTTCAGCTGTGGAATTTCCTCTCCAAACCTCTCCACCTCAGTCTCCTTTAGGTTGTCCCTTAAGACATACCTCTGACTAGATTTTTCGTCTAATATCTTCTAGAGTTAAACTCTTACTAATTAAGTATCCATGAACTCTTAGGATTTATTTTATCCATTAAAAGTGTTATATGAATGTAATTTTTTTCTCTATTCATTTGTGGAATGTGGGCAATGCTGGCTGGCCAGCAGTTCTTGCCCATCCCGAGTTGCCCTTGGGAAGGTGGGGGTGAGCTGCCTTCTTGAACCACTACAGTCCTCCTGCTGTGGGTTGACCCACAATGCTATTAGGGAGGGAATTCCAAGATTTTGACCCAGCGACAGTGAAGGAATGTAATTATATTTCCAAGTCAGGATGGTGAGTGGCTTGGAGGGAAACTTGGAGGTAGTGGAGTTCCCATGTATCCGATGCCCTTGTCATTCGAGATGGAAGTGGTCGTGGGTTTGGAAGGTGCTGTCTGAGGATCTTTGGTGAACTTCTGCAGTGCATCTTGTAGATAGTACATACTGCTGCTACTGAGCATCAGTGGTGGAAGGAGTGGATACTTGTGGATGTGGTGCCAATCAAACGGGCTGCTTTGTCCTGGATGGCGTCAAGCTTCTTGAGTGTTGTTAGGCTGCACCCATCCAGGCAAGTGGGCAGCATTCCGTCACACTCCTGACTTGTGCCTTGTAGATGGTGAACAGACTTTGAGGAGTCAGAAGGTGAGTTACTGGCCACAGTATTCCCAGCTTCTGGCCTGCTCTTGTAGCCACTATGTTTATGTGGTGAGTCCAGTTGAGTTTCTCGTCAATGGTAACCCCCAGGATGATGATAATGGGGGATTCAGTGATGGTAACACCATTGAATGTCAAGGGACGGTAGTTAGGTTGTCTCTTATTGGTGATGGTCATAGCCTGGCATTTGTGTGGCACGAATGTCACTTGCCACTTGTCAGCCCAAGCCTGGATATTGTCCAGATCTTGTTGCATTTGAACATGCACTGCTTCAGTATCTGAGGATTCACGAATGGTGCTGAACATTGGGCAATCATTGGTGAACATCCCCACTTCTGACCTTATGATAGAAGGAAGGTCATTGATGAAGCAGCTGAAGATGGTTGGGCCTGGGACACTACCCTGAGGAACTCCTGCAGAAATGTCCTGGAGCTGAGATGATTGACCTCCAACAACCACGATTATCTTCCTATGTGTCAGGTATGACTCCAACCATCAGAGAGTTTGTCCCCTGATATCCATTGATTCCAGGTCTGCTAGGGTTCCTTGATGCCACACTCAGTCGAATGCAGCCTTGATATCAAGGGCTGTCACTCTTACCCCATCCCTGGAATTCAGCTCTTTTGTCCATGTTTGAACCAAGACTGTAATGAGGTCAGGAGCTGAGCGGCCCTGGCGGAACCCAAACTGAGCAGGTTATTGCTGAGCAGGTGCAGCTTGATAGCACTGTTGATGACATCTTCCATCACTTTACTGATAATTGAGAGTAGACTGATGGGGTGGTAATTGGTTGGATTGGATTTGTCCTGCTTTTTATGTACAGGACATACTTGGGCAATTTTCCACATTGTCAGGTAGATACCAGTGTTGTAACTGTACTGGAACAGCTTGGCTAGGGGAGCAGCAAGTTCTGGAGTACAGGTCTTCAGTACTATTGCCAGGATGTTGTCAGGGCCTGTAGCCTTTGCAGTATTCAGTGTCTCCAACCGTTTCTTGATATCACGTGGAGTGAATCGAATTGGCTGAATAATGGTATCTGTAATGCTGGGGACCCCTGGAGGAGGCCGAGTTGGATCATCCACTCGGCACTTCTGGCTGAAGATTGCTGCGAATGCTTCAGCCTTATCCAATATTAAGGATGGGGATATTTGTGGAGCCTCCTCCTCCAGTGAGTTGTTTAATTGTCCACCACCATTCACGACTGGATGTGGCAGGACTGCAGAGCTTAGATCTGATCTGTTGGTTGTGGGATCGCTTAGCTCTATCACTTGCTGCTTTCGCTGTTTGGTGTGCAAGTAGTCTTGTTTGGTGGCTTCAACAGGTTGACACCTCATCTTCAGGTATGCCTGGTGCTGCTCATGGCATGCCCTCCTGTACTCTTCATTGAACCAGGGTTGATCCCCTGGTTTGATGGTAATGGTTGAGTGGGGGATACGCCGGGCCATGAGTTTACAGATTGTGCTGGAGTACAATTCTTCTGCTGTTGATGGCCCACAGCACCTCCATTGATGCCCAGTCTTGAGTTGCTAGATCTGTGCAAAGTCTGTCTCATTTAGCACAGTGATAGTGCCACACAACACAATGGAAGTTATTCTCAACGTGAAGGCGTGACTTTGTCTCCACAAGGACTGTGCAATGGTCACTCTTACCGATACTGTCATGGACAGATGTATCTGCAGCTGGCAGATTAGTAAGGATGAGGTCAAGTATGTTGTTCCCTCTTGTTGGTTCCCTCACCACCTGCTGCAGACCCAGTCTAGCAACTATGTCCTTTAGGACCCGACCAGCTCGGTCAGTAGTACTGCTGCACCCAGAGGGCATTTTGTGCCCTTGCCATCCTCCGTGCTTCTTCTAAGTGTTGCTCAACATTGAGGAATACTGATTCACCAGCTGAGGGAGGGCAGTATGTGGTAATCAGCAGGAGGCCTTGTACACTTTTAAATTCATTCGTGAGATATGGGCTTCACTGGTTGGGCCAGTAGTTACTGCCCATGTTTAATTACCAACTAATTTTGTGGTGTGTTTACAACAACTGAGAGGAAATGTGGCATGTCTGGTATGGCAACTGAAGTGTATGGCAACTTGAGTCAATGCCCTCTGAGAAGGTACAAACCCAGAGTGAGAAAAAAATGGGCTTTTTCAATACATCATCAAGACTTGTTTTTAAATTTTTACAGAAAGTTGGATGGAATGTAATCTCTAAAATAGCAATTAAAAATCCCTGAATGGCATGTATTAAATATATAATTGAACTTCAGCCATCATAAATCAGCACCTTTGCTCAGGAATACACCAATCACAAAATGATCACTCCCAGGTTGTTATTTGGAAGGTTTGGCAATAGTAGAGTACTGTTATGACAAGTGATGTCTGTGTTGTTAGCCAATCCAGCTATTGTAGAAATTACACAGAATTCATAGTTTAGAAACAAACCTTTCAATCCATAGGTCTATGCAAATGGTTATATTGCAAAGAAAAGTCTTCCATTCCTGCATTATCTCACACTATCACAGTACCACTCCATTCATTGTCTGCTATCTAGCTCTCTCTGAAGCACTGAGGGAAAGTTGCAAACTCAGATGTGCTATCTTTCAGATGAGATGTTACACTAAGTTCCCAGCTGCCTATTAATAAAATATCCAATAGTGCTATAGTGAAGAAGAACAGGGGACAATATTTTTATTCATGCAATTTAATTCCTCACAACCTCGTGACATGATATTTCTCTGAAACCTTATTTAACTGGCTTGCAGGCGCCTCTTATACCAGAGATGAAGTCATAAACCATAAATTATCTGCTAGACGGTGTCCAAATAAGTTGCTTTTGATGAAGGGTTTTTTTTGGTGGGGGGAGATGAAGAGACAAAACTTGCCTCCTGTATCCCATTCTGATTCTAATCCATCAAGTCAATGACTCATGACATAGTTTATGGAAAGGTTTCCACATTCCTGAATATAAAGTGTTTACTTACCTGTATGGACTTGATTTGCTTTTTTTAAACTTGGAAGTCTCACATTCATTTGTGTGACTGGGAAATAGAGTAGATTTGGAGGCTATTTTTGATGTCATGTTGCTCAGATTACAGAAGTCTTTCTGATTCAGGGCAGATAAAATGATAATATAATGAAACTAGCGATCATGTCAAGTGAACTACATTGTCACTATCTTTCTTTAGCCTATCCCTGTGTTACATAATTATCACTAAATCTGTTAAGAAATGTAGGATTTTATTTAACTACTTAACTAGTGTCCTTCAGGGACATTACCCGGTCTGGCCTACATGTGACTCCACTACAATATGGTTGACTCTCAATCGTCCTCTGAAAGGGCCTAACAAGCCATTCAGTTTTACCAAACACTAAGAAGTCTCAACAAAGAAATGAAACCAGATCGACCACCTGGCATCGACTTAGCCACCAGAAAAGGCAACGGCAGAAACAACCCTGTCAACCCTGCAAAGTCCTCCTCACTGAAATCTGTGGGCTAGTGCCAATATTGGAAGACCTGTCTCACAGACTAATCAAGCAACAGCCTGACATAGTCAAACTCACAGAATCATACCTTATAGACAATATCCCAGACACCACCATCACCATCCCTTGATGTGTCCTGTCCCACCGGCAGAGGGGACGGTAATATACAGTTGGAAGGGTGTTGCTCTGGGATTCCTCAACATTGACTCCAGACATCATGACGTTTCATGGCTTCAGGTTAAATATGGGCAAGGAAACCTCCTGCTGATTACCACGTACCATCCTTCCTTGACTGACGAATCGGTACTCCTCCATGTTGAACAACACTTGGAGGATGCACTGATCATCGCAAGGGTACAAAATGTATTATGGGTGGGGGATTTCAATGTCCACCACCAAGAGTGGCTCAGTAGCAGTACTACTGATCAAGTTGGTCAGGCCGTAGATGACATAGCTGCTGGACTGGGTCTGCAGCAGGTGGTGAGGGCACTAGCAAGAGGGAAAAATATGCCGAACCTCATCCTTACCAATCTCCCAGCTGCAGAGACATCTGTCCATGTCTGTATCAGTAAGAGTGACCACCGCACAGTCCTTGTAGAGACAAAGTCTCACCTTCACATTGAGAATAACTTCCATCGTGTTGTGTGGCACTATCACTGTGCTAAATGGGGCAGAGTTTAACAGATCTAGCAACTCAAGACTGGGCATCCATGAGGTGCTGTGGACCATCAACAGCAATAGAATTGTACTCCAGCACAATTTGCAACCTTGTGGCCTGACATATCTCCTACTCAATCATTTCTATCAAGCCAGGGGATCAACCCTAGTTCAATGGAAGGTGCGTGAAAACCAGGAGCAGCTCCAGGCATACCTACAAATGAAATGTCAACCTGGAGAAGCTACCAAACAGGACTATTTACATGCCAAACAGCACAAGCAGCAAGTGACAGGCAGAGCTAAGTGACCCCATAACCAATGGATCAGATCTAAGTTCTGCATTCCTGACACATCCAGTCGTGAATGGTGGTGGACAATTAAACAACTCACTGGGGGAGGAGGCTCCACAAATATCCCCATCCTCAATGATGGAACAGCCCAGCACATCAGTGCAAAAGATAAAGTTGAAGCATTTGCAATAAGCCATGACTACAAAGTGGATGATCCATCTCAAAAAAAAACCTCCTGCAGTGGTCCCCAGCATCACAGATACCAGTCTTCAGCAAACTTGATTCACTTAATGTGAAATCAAGAAATGGTAGAGGTACTGGATATTGCAAAGGCTATGGGCCTGACCACATTCCAGTAATAGTACCAAAGACTTATGCTCCAGAACTTGCTGCTCTCCTACCCAAGCCATTTCAATACAGTTACAACACTGGCATCAATTTGACAATGTGGAAAATTGCCCAGGTATGTCCTGTATACAAAAAGCAGGATAAATACAATCCAGGCAATTACTGCCCCATTAGCCTACTGTTGATCATCAGTAAAGTGATGGAAGATGTCATCACCAGTGCTATCACGCAGTACCTGTACAGTAATAACCTGCTTAGCGACACCCAGTTTGGGTTCCACCAGTACCACTCAGCTTCTGACCACTCCTGATGGAGTGTGACATCAAGGAGCCTGAGCAAAACTGGAATCAATGGGTATCAGGGTACAAACTCTCTGCTGGTTGGAGTCATACCTGACACGTAGAAAGATCGTTGTGGTTGTTGGAGGTCAGTCATCACTGCAGAAGTTTCTCAAGGTAATGTCTTAGGATCAATCATCTTCACCTGCTTCACCAATGACTTTCCCTCCATCTTAAGGTCAGAGTGGGGATGTTCATTGATGAATGTTCAGCACCATTTGTGACTCTTCAGATACTGAAGCAGTCCATGTTCAAATGCAACAATATCTGGACCAATACCCAGGCTTGAGCTGACAAGTGGCAAGTAATATTGGTGCCACTCAAATGGCAAGCTATGACTGTCACCAATAAGAGATGATCTAACCACCACCCATGAAGTTCAATGGTATTACCATCACTGAATCCCCCGCTATCAACATCCTTGGGCTTATCATTGAGCAGAAAATAAACTACCACATAAATTTGAGATAGTAGGAACTGCAGATGCTGGAGAATCCGAGACAACAAGGTGCAGGGCTGGATGAACACAGCAGGCCAAGCAGCATCATAGGAGCAGAGAGGCTAACGTTTCGGGCCTAGACCCTTCATCAGAAAAGGAAATTCAATGGCTACAATAGTAGGTCAGATTGCCGGAATGCTGTGGTGACTAACTCACCTCCTGGCTCCCCTAAGCCTGTCTGCCATCTACAAGGCACAAGTCAAGCATGTGATGGAATACTCCCCACCTGCCTGGATGGGTGTGGCTCCAATAACACTCAAGAAGCTTGAATTTGAATTTGATTTATTGTTGTCACATGTACCGAAGTACAGAGAAAAGTTTTGTTTTGCAAGCAGTACTGACAGATCACAGCAAACAAGGATATACAGATCACAGGTTGCTTAGACAAAGCGAGGCATTCAAAGTTACAACTGCACAGGAGATGCACAAAAGCAAGGTCAACATTAGATTTGAAATTAGAGAGGTCCATTCAGAGTCTGATAATAGCAGGGAAGAAGCTGTTCTTGATAAAAACCAAAAGAACTGCAGTTGCTGTAAATCAGGAACAAAAACAAAGTTGCTGGAAAAGCTCAGCAGGTCTGGCAGCTCCTGTGAAGGAGAAAACAGAATTAACATTTTGGGTCCGGTGACCCTTCCTCAGAACCCTTCCTTGTTGTAGAAGCTGTTCTTGAACCTGTTGGTGCATGTGTTCAAGCTTTTGTATCTTCTGCTTGACAGAAGAGGTTGGAAGAAAGCATTACCGGGGTGGGAGGGGTCTCTGATCATATTGGCAGCCTTTCTATGGCAACGAGAAGTGTACATGGAGTCCATGGATGGAAGGTTGGCTTCTGTGATGGTCTGGTTTGTTATTGTCCTGGGCAGAGCAGTTGCCGTACCAAGCCGTTATGCACCCAGATAGAATGTTTGACACCATACAGGATAAAGCAGACTGCTTGTTTTGCAACACAACCACAAGCATCCACTCCCTCCACCACTGACACTCAGTAGCAGCTATATGTATCATCTATAAGATATACCGCAGAAATTCATCAAAGATTCTTACACAGCACTTTCCAAACCCAAGACCACTTCCATCTAGAAGGACAAGGGCAGCAGATGCATGGGAACACTACCACATGCAAGTTCCCTTCTAAACCACTTAGCATCCTGACTTGGAAATGCTGTTCCTTCACTGTCACTGGGTCAAAATCCTGGAATCCCTTCTCCAATGGCATTGTGGGTCAACCTACAGCAGGTGGACCGCAGCAGTTCAAGAAGGTGGCTCACCACCACTTTCCCAAGGGCAAATAGGGTCTGGTAATTAATGCTAGCCAGCCAACGTAACCTGAGAGGATAAACAAAAACTAACGCTAATCTGGTATCAACTGTTAAGGTTTAGAGAAAGGGAAACAGTGAGAAACAGAGAAAGTCTCCTTTACTTATGTAATGTTCATACAGTGTATTTGGTCTACACATTGGTTAAATGGTGAACATAATCACGATGAATAGCTTAATCAGAAAATAAGTCTTCTTTCAATCGTGTCTTTCACTGTCACCTCCTTCTGATGTCCAGAGGTTCCAGAATGTCACTAGTTCTATTCTTGTTATGGTGATGCTGGAAAGGTCACATTAATTGTCCATAGTTGACATGATGGCATGGTGACATGGGCTTTAATCTGAAGTGATTGCTTCTTATTTTAAACAAAATGCATTAAACATCAATCACAAAGGTGAGGACATGTCGGGGAGACCAAGAAACCACAGCAAATTCCCATTCCAGCAGGATATGAATGAATCGATTGGATTCTTTGTGACTATCCAGCAGTTTTCATAGCCAATTTTCCTTATCCTAACATAGAGAATACTGGATTTCCAAATTGTCATGGTGAAATTTGAACTCTCAAATTCAGTCGTTGCTGGAAAAGTTCAGGAGGTGAACTGAAACATTAACTTTGATTTCTCTTCACAGGTGCTGCCAGACCTGCTGAACTTTTCCGGCAACTTCTGTTTTTGTTTCTGATTTACAACATCCACAGTTCTTTCAGTTTTTCTCAAGTTCAGGCTTGCTAATCCAGTGAGAAAATTACTCATCAATATCATTACTTAACCCTAGTTGTGAACTACAAGAATGAGTGCTCTTATATCATCAGAGAAGAATCTTTGAAACAAGGAAAACTTAAAGAAAAACAAGGGCAAAACCTCATTAACACCAGCAAAGCAATGAACTCAATTTAAAAACCTTGAGAAAGAACAGGATGCACAATGAATCACTTGTGAATGAGCCATAAGGATTTTGGTAGTTTGAAGTTTAGAAGTTCAAAACCCAATGCGGCAGGTGAATGTTAAATATTTGTGGGACAGCACACATTGGCTGGAACATGTAACCTATTGATTTTGTCAGTGGTGGGTTAAGAAGCCATGCCATAAAGAAAAAATCTTCCCTATGTTTCTAATATATTTTGGTAAAATGGGAATGAACAAAAACAGAACTTGCTGGTACAGCTCAAGGTCTGGCAGCATCTGTGAAGAAAAACTCAGAGTTAAAGTTTTGAGTCTGATGACTCTTCCTCAAGTGGAGGTAAGACTATAAGACCATAAGACATAGGAGCAGAAATTAGGTCATTCGGCCCATCGAGTCTGCTCTGCAATTCAATCATGGCTGATAAGTTCCTCAACCCCATTCTCCTGCTTTCTCCCCGTAACCCTTGATCCCCTTGATAATCAAGAACCTATCTATCTCAATCTTAAATGTACTCAATGACCTGGCCTCCACAGCCTTCTGTGGCAGTGAATTCCATAGATTCACCACTCTCTGGCTGAAGAAGTTTCTCCTTATCTCCATTCTAAAAGGTCTTCCCTTTACTCTAAGGCTGTGCCCTCGGGTCCTAGACTCTCCTACCAATGGAAGCATTTTCCCAACATCCACTTTGTCCAGGCCATTCAGTATTTTGAAAGTTTCAATTAGTTCACCCCTCATCCTTCTAACTCCAATGAGTATAGTCCCAGAGTCCTCAAACATTCCTCATATGTTAAGCTTTCCATTCCTGGGACCATTCTCGTGAAGCTCCTCTGAACCTGCTCCAATGCCAGTACATCCTTCCTGAGATATGGAGCCCAAAACTGCATGCAATACTCCAAATGTGGCCTGACCAGTGCCTTATAAAGCCTCAGTAGTAGATCCCTGCTTTTATATTCAAGTCCTCTCAAAATAAATGCCAACATTGCATTTGCCTTCCTGACTACTGACTCAACATGCAAATTTACCTTGAGAGAATCCTGGACTAGAATTCCCAAGTCTCTTTGCACTTCAGACTTCTGAATTTTCTCCCCATTTAGAAAATAGTCCATGCTTTTATTCTTCTTACCAAAGTGCATGACCTCACACTTTCCCACGTTGTACTCCATCTGCCACTTCTTTGCCCACTCTCCTAACCTGTCCAACTCCTTCTGCAGCTTTAAGGTTTTGGAGTAGATTTGTAGCTCAGGTTGTGGGTGTTGAGGTTGGTTGGCTCACCGAGCTGGTTTGTTGTTCCGCAGACGTTTCGTTACCGTGCTTGGTAACATCCTCAGTGCAGCCTCTGATGAAGTGTCGGTGTGTTTTCCCGCCTGGTTTTTAAACTTTGGAGTCCATTGCGATGGAGAACCACGACTTCAACTGGGATAACACCAAGATCCTGGGACAGGCTAGGCAGAGACAAGCACGAGAATTCCTGGAAGCATGGCACTC
This sequence comes from Rhincodon typus, assembly GCF_021869965.1. NCBI lineage: Eukaryota > Metazoa > Chordata > Chondrichthyes > Orectolobiformes > Rhincodontidae > Rhincodon > Rhincodon typus. Next base: position 6,757,977 of record NC_063333.1, read on the forward strand.
CACGAAGCAGGCTATTAATAAACACATTGAACTCGACCCCATACACATTCCACTATGGAGGAAACCCGGAAGTGAGGCAATCCATCGCAATGGACCCGAGAGTTTAAAAACCAGGCGGGAAAACACACCGACGCTTCATCAGAGGCTGCACTGAAGATGTTACCAAGCACGGTAATGAAACGTCTGCGGAACAACAAACCAGTTCGGCGAGCCAACTAACCTCAACCCCTTCTGCAGCTTCTCTACCTCCTCAATACTACCTGTCCCTCCACCTATCTTTGTATCGTCTGCAAACTTAGCCAGAATGCCCACAGTTCCTTCATCTAGATCATTAATGTACAAAGTGAAGAGTTGTGGTCCCAACACTGACCCTTGCAGAACACCACTTTTCACCGGCTGCCATCCTGAGAAAGACCCCTTTATCCCCACTCTCTGCTTTCTGCCAGAAAGCCAATCTTCTATCCATGCTGGCACCTTGCCTCTAACACCATGGGCCCTTATCTTACTCAGCAGCCTCCTGTGTGGCACCTCATCAAAGGCTTCTTAAAGTCCAGGTAGATAACATCCATTGACTCTCTTTGGTCTAAACTGCTCATTACTTCCTCAAAGAATTCTAGCAGATTTGTCAGGCATGACCTCCCCTTGACAAAACCATGCTCACTTTGCCCTATTTTACCATACACTTCCAAATATTCAGAAATCTCATCCTTTACAATGGACTCCAAAATCTTGCCCACGACCGAGGTTAGGCTAATCGGCCTGTAATTTTCCGTGAAGTAGAGCTTCTGAGCCTAGGGCTTGTCTGTTCTGTCCACTTTTGTTTTTGTTTCTTTTTACTTTCTTTGTCTCTTGTTTCTCTTTTGGTTTACTTACCTCTCATTGAAGAGTTCAGTCATGGCAACAGCATCGGCAGAGACAAGTAGGCCCAATGTGGACTTGTGGCGGTCAGTGAGTGGGCCCAGCGCAGATTTGTGGTGATCAGCAAGTGAGCCCAGCATTGTCTTGATTGAGACCAGCACAGACTCATGGCGGTGGTGTCAGAGAGGTTTTGGGTTCCTGGTGGATTCTGCATTGATGAGTCAGTCCTAGCACCAATTCTTGGCTGCTGTGGTGGAGGCAATTTTGTGCAGCCAGCGCAGATTCACGGAGGCGGCAGCCGAGGTGTGTTTGGGCCCAGTACGAGACCTGACAGTTTCACTAGTGGCCACATCAGCAAGATGGGCCCAAAGTGGATTCACGGCAGCAACAGAGTCAAGTTTGGACCTGTGCAGTACCTGGCAGCATCTACATTGACAAGGTCCAGCGATGGAGTCGGCAAAGGCGAGATGACGCCAAAGTGCATCTTTGCTCTTCCAGTCTAGCCCTCTTGAAGTAAATGCCAACATTGCATTTGCCTTTCTAACTGCCAACTGAATCTGCATATTAATTTGAAGAGAATCCTGAACCAGGACTCCCAAGTCCCTTTGTGCTTCAGATTTCCAAAGCTTTTCCCATTTAGAAAATAGTCTATGCCTAAAATGTATAACATGAATAGTCATGGTCCCAACACTGACGCCTGCGGAACTTCACTTTTCCCTGGCTGCTGTCCTGAAAATGACCTCTTTATCCTTACTCTCTGCTTCAACCAGTCAGCCAATTCACTATCCAGGCCAGTACCTTGTCCCTAATACCATGGGCTCTTATCTTATTTAGCAGCCGCCTATGCAGCATCTTGTCAAAGGCCTTCTGAAAATCCAAATAGATCATGTCCACTGGCCCTCCTTTGCCCAACTTGTTCATTACCTCCTCAAAGATTTCCAATAGATTTCTCAAGCATGACCTCTCCTTGATGAAGCTGTGTTGTCTCCGCCCTATTTTACCGTGCACTTCCAAGTACTCCGAAATCTCATCCTTAATAATGGATTTTGCCGATGTCATTTCTGGTCAATAGGTTGTTCTACTGATACAATCGAGTAGCTTCCTCAGCTATCTCAGAAGGAAGTTAAAAGTCAACTACGTGCTGTGGTCTGGAGTCACATGTAGGCCAGAAAAGGATAGCAGATTTCTTTCCCTAAATCACAGAATCCCTACAGCGTTGAAGCAGGCCATTCAGCCCGTTGAGTCCACACCAACCCTCTGAAGACCATCCCACCCAGACACACCCACCTTGCCTATCCCTGTAACCCTGCATTTCCCATGGCAAATCCACCCAGCATGCACATCCCTGGACACTATGGGCAATTTAGAAAGGCCAAACCAACTAACCTGCACATCTTTGGACTGTGGGAGGAAACTGGAGCAGGCGGAGGAAACCCACAATTACACAGGGTGAATATGCAAACTCCACACAGACATGCAGTCAAAGGGAAGAATCACATCTGGGTCTCTGGTGCTGTGAAGCAGCACAACTAACCACTGAGCCATCGTGCCACCCTAAAGGGGAATTAAAGAACTAAATGACTTTTTTAAACAATAAATAACAGTGATCACGTGGCCACCATTAGGTAAGCTTTTAATTCCAGTTTGCTTTTATTTATTTAGTTCACCTTCTGCCACAGTTGGATTTGAACCTATGACACCCCACCCAATTATTAGCCTAGGGTTCTTGAATATTAATACAGTGACATTACCACTATGGCACTAGACCTCACGATTTAGAGGGTCAAGTTAAGAATGTACAATGGGAGAGGTGACAGTGGCTTGGAAGCAATTTAAGTTGCCTTCCCTCAAACAGGGAAGGCCTTGAGCAGGAGCAGAGGCAATAAAATGAGATTATCTTTTCAGAAAAAAGAAAGCTACTGACTGGCTTCAGCAAACAAGCAAACACGAACAACAGCAATGAGAAGTGGAAAGCTTATAGTGAACAACAACAGCTGGCTTCAATACACTGAACACACGCAAGCCAAGTTGTGGAAGTCTCTTAGAGACAGCTCTTCCTCAATTCTAAACTGCAAACTAGTAACTGCTTAGAACAAAGAAGACTAACAGGAGATTTGTTAGAGAAGTTGAAAACCCTGATGGCTTTAGATTGACTAAATAAACAGAAACTCCAGTTGTTGGATTGATTAATGGGGAGCACAGATTTAAGAAGATTAGCTAATAAAGAGATAACACAAGGGAACTAAATTTCTGTACTGAGTAGTTATGATTTGGAATGCACTGTCTGAAAGGACAGTGAAGTAGATTCAATAGTAACCTTCAAATGAGAGTTAGAAAAATATATGAAAGATAAATATTGCAAGGCTATAGAGAGGAACTGGTTTTTCGATTAATTAGATTGTTCTTTGTAATAGCCAGCACAACTCGATAGGATAAATGGTCTCTTTCTGTGCTGTGCTCTGTGATTCTATGACTGTGTTAAGCCTTGTGAAGTCAGAGACTGGGAATTCTTTGGTAAGTAATTGACTCTCCACAGCTCATCCATCATCTACAACATACAAGTCAGGAGTGTGGTGGATTGTTCTCCACCTACTTTAATGGGTGCAAGTCCAAGAGGCTTGGCACCATTCAGGACAAAGCAGCCTGCTTAATTGGCACCCCATCCACCACCTTCAACATTTATGCTCTTCACCAATGACACTCAGTGGAATCAGTGTGTACTGATTGTTGGGAGGAAGCTGGCTGATAAGATGTTATGGACACTTACAGAAATTCCTCAGGAGATGGTTTAGATGAGAAAACCAAAAGTAATATCTCCAAGTTTGCAGGTGACACAAAGCTGGGTGGGAGGGTGAACTGTGAAAAGGATAAAAAGATGCATCAGTGTGATTTGGACAAGTTGAGTGAGTGGTCAAATGCATGGGAGATTAAGTATAATGTGGATAAATGTGAGGTTATCCACTTTGGTAGCAAAAACAGAAATGCAGATTATCATCTGCATGGTGATAGATTGGGAAAGGGGGAGGTGTAATGAGACTTAGGTGTCCTTGCACACCAGTCAGAAAGTAAGCATACATGTGCAGCAGGCAGTGAAGAAGGTAAATGGTATGTTGACCTTCATAGCCACAGGATTTGAGTACAGGAGTAGGGATGTCTTGCAATAATTGTACAGGGCCTTCTTGAGACCACACTTGGAACATTGTGAGCAGTTTTGGTTCCCTTATGTGAGGAAGAATGTCGTAGCTATAGACGGAGTGCCACCAGGGTTTACCAGGCTGATTCTTGTGACAGCAGGGCTGGTATAAGAAGAAAGATTGGATCAGTTAGGACTATATTCATCAGAATGGGAGTTGGTTAGCTGAGATGGCTGGTTTGCAATGCAGAGTAACACTAACAATATAGGTTTAATTCCTTCACTGGCTGAGGTTACCATGAAGTACTGTCCTCCTCAATCTCTACCCTTACCTGAGTCATGGTGACCCTGAGGTTGAGCCACCACTAATCATCCCTCTCTTTAATGTGGGAGCAGTTGTATCATCCAGCAGGACTATCATGACTTTATTCACTGGAGTTTAGGAGAATGAGGGGGCATTTCATAGAAACCTATAAATTTCTAACAAAACTAGACAGGGTAAATGCAGGAAGGATGTTCCCAATGACCAGGGAGTTCAGAATGATGGGTCACAGTCTAAGGATATAGTGTCCATTTAAGACTGGGATGAGGAGAATTTTTTTCACCTAGAGCATGGTGAGCCTGTGGAATTCTCTGCCATAGAAAGCGGTTGAGGCCAAAACATTGAATATATTCAAGAAGGGGTTGGATATAGTACTTAGGGCTAAAGGATCAAAGCATATGGGGAGAAAGTGGGAACAAGGACTGAACTGGAAGATCAGTCATAATCATATTAAAAGACAGCGCAAGCTCAAAAAGCCAAATGGTTGAAATACTCCTGCTCCTGTTTTCTACATCTCTAAGTAAATTCCTGGATCCAGAAGCTCTGATGGCACTTTACTGCTTGAATCCACAAAGTTCCTGCCTCAAGGAAGTTGCTGCTATCTTTGGCTCTTGGGAAGCCCAGCCTACAGCAATTAAAGACAAGAAGCTGAATGCCAATAGGACTCAAAACATTATTATCATATTTAAAGTTTCAAACTGCCTCCTTGGAGCACATTAGCTGCGTGTTCACTCTCTTGGCTTCAACTACGGCTGGGTGGGTTGGTGTTGAGTTTGGGTCAGGAAACAAGGTGTTCAGACTTTAACACTTCCACTTCAAGGTTAAAATCTATTCTTCTTTTTCTGTGCCCTGGCCAGTATTTAACCCTGAACCAACATTATTGAAAGAAAAATGATCTGGACACTGCCACACTCCAGTTAGTGGAACCCTGTTGTTACTGAAAGTAGCTGCCATGTTTCCTATATTACAAACTGATATAAACTGATGTTTTCCCAGCCAACATCAGTTCTGAGAAAGGGTCACCAGACCTGAAACGTTAACTCTATTTTTCCTTCACAGATGCTGCCAGACCTGCTGATCTTTTCCAGCAGCTTTGTTTTTGTTCCTACATTCCAAGACTGACTGGATTTAAAAACTACTTTAGTGGGTGTAAAGCTTTTATGGGATGTGCTGAGTTCATGATTTGATTTGGTTTGATTTATTGTTGTCACATACACTTAGGTGCAGTGAAAAGATTTTTTGTTTTGCATGCAGTACAGTCAGATCGTAATATACAAGCACATACAGATCATAGGGTGACTGAACACAGCGAGGCATACAAAGTTACGGCTGCACAGGAAGTGTACAAAAGCAAGATCAACATTAGATTTGAAATTTGAGAGGCCCATTCAGCACTCTAATAACAGCAGGGGAAGAAGCTGTTCTTGAACCTGTTGGAACATGTGTTTAAGCTTTTGTATCTACTGTCTGACGGAAGAGGTTGGAAGAGATTATAACCAGGGTGGGAGGGGTCTTTGATGATTTTGGCTGCCTTTCCGCAGCAACGAGAAGTCAACAGATGGGAGGTTGGCTTGCATGATGATCTGGGCTGTGTTCACAACTCAGTAGTTTCTTACAGTCCTGGGCAGGACAGCTGCCACACCAAGCTGTGATGCATCTAGATAGAATGCTTTCTATGGTGCATCTGTAAAAGTTGGTGAGGGTCCTTATGGACATGCTGAGATTCCTGAGCCTCCTGAGGAAGAAGGGGTGTTGGTGTGCCTTCTTGACTGTCGCATCTATGTGGGTGGTCCAGGACAGATTATTAGTTATTGTCACTACGAGGAACTTGATGCTTTCGACCATCTCCACCCTGGCTCCATTGATGTAGAAGGGGGAATGTCCTCCTCCTTTCTTCCTGAAGTTAATGACCAGCTCTTTAGTTTTGTTGACATTGAGGGAGAGATTGCTATCTTTGTACCATGATACTAAACATTCTATCTCCTTCCTGTATTCTGTCTCGTCATGGTTTAATATCCAGTCTGTAATGGTGGTGTCATCAGTGAACTTGTAGATGGAGTTTGGATGAAATTTGGCCGCACAGTCATGGGTGTACAGGGAGTGCAGTAGGAGGCTGAGTACGCAGCCTTGTGGGGCACCAGTGTTGAGGATTATTGTGGAGGAGGTGCTGTTGTCTATCATCACTGATTGTGGTCTGTGGGTCAGGATGTGTTAATATATGTTATATAAATACAAATCATTCATTCCTTTGATGTAAGCACCACTTTATCCCCTTTCAGTCTTGGATCAAATCAGGAATTTAACAAAGTAAGGATTGAACCATATTTAATTGATCACAGGGTGGTGGGAGTGGGGTGGCAAAGGGATAGTTGGAATGCATTAATGATCCTGAGTTATGGCTTCAAACCTTACTCCAGAAACATCGCCATAACATCTTGGCTGACAGTCCTGCGTAGTGCTGAGCGAATGCTACACTGTGGGAGGTGTCATCTTTCAGATATCATGTGTCATCCACCCTCTCATGTAAAAGATGCTGAAGCATAAACCAGAATTCACTTTGTGACATCTTGACGTTATGAATGATGTTATACAAATATAAGTTTTGTTTCTTTCTTTTTCTTAATGTGCACTACCTCTGCAAATTAGTGTTAGCAATAGCAAGAACTGCAGATGCTGGAGTCAGAGTCAACACAGTGTGGATCTGGAGGAACACAGCAGGTCAGGCAGCATCAGAGGAATAGGAAAGTAGACGTTTCAGGTCAGGACCTTTCATCTGCAAATTAGTGTGTTCAGCTCACATTTCCACTATAATTATTACCTGTTTCCAAAATCACACAAAGCTGTTACTGAGCTAAATATAATTTCAAAGTGGCTTGGAAATATTTTTTAAGAGATAATATGAAGTGATTCTTGCTTTCTTTCCTTCCCTCAAACAGAGATGTTGCCCATTGGGATCGCAGGAGATGTCTGTGTGACTATACGTCTTCTCAAGTGGATATTGACTTTGCCAACTGACTCAAAGCACATTAATGCTGTGATTAATTATGAGGTGTCAGCCATGACTCAGTGGGTAGCACTTTTACATCTGAGTCAGTACATTGTGATCCACCTTAGAGTCTCAAGCATAAATCTAAGCTGATGCTTCAATGTACCACTTATGAAATATCACGCTGTTGGAGGCACCATCTTTCAGATGGAACCTAAACTTTCAACTTGCCAAGTGGATGTAAAAGCTCTGACAAAATTACTTCCAAGGCAAGCAAAGGAATTCTCCCCTGTACATCATGAACCAACATCACTCTCAGGGCTGACAGCATAGATTGTGTTGGAATTTTATTTATATAACACCTTTCACAATCATAGCACATCCTCAACTGCTTTACAGCCCATAAATTACTGTTTTTAAAGGTAGCCCTTGTAATGTAGATAATGCAGCAGCCAATTTGCACACAGTAAGTTACACATACAGTGCAATGTTAACTTCTCTTTCATGTCAGAGCAACAAAGGGATAAATATTGGCCAAATCATCAAGGATACTCTTCTGTTTATCTTCAAAATAATGCCCATTTTAGAAGGCAGATTATGCCCTCCAATCTCCAACAGCGCAGTTCTCTATCAAAAAAAAGCACGCTGGAGAAACTCAGCAGGTCTGGCAGCATCTGTAGAGAGAGAAACAGAATTCACATTTCAAATCTGATATGACTCTTCTTCAGAACTCTGTCAGTACTGCTCTGAGGTGATAGCTCAGTTTTGGCCTGGAGCGGGACTTTATTTCATAACCTTCTCATTAAGAGGCAACAGCAGTATCAACTGAGTCTCATCTAACACCCAATATGGTTCATAATATAAATAACTGTATTTCAAATATTATTCTAAGGAACCCTGGGGCATCCTGAATGTGAAAGACTTTTTTTTAAATCAGTGACCCTTCCTCAGTCATTTGACCCAAAATGTTAACTCTGATTTCTCTCCACAGATGCTGCTAGACCTGCTGAGCTTTTCCAGCAATTTCTATTTGTTTCTGAGTTACAGCATCTGCAGTTCTTTTGGATTTTTTTTAAGCTTTCTTGTTTCTTCCTAGTTAGACCTATTTAACAGAGATAGGGACATTGTGACAAAGTCACTGGCAATCCAGAAATGCAAGCTAATATCCCGGGGACATGGGCTCAAATCCCACTATAGTGAAGTGTGAATTCAATAATGTCTGGAATTAAAAATTTGTCTAATGGTGATAATGAAACCACTGTTGATTGTTCTAAAAATCCATCTGGTTCACTAAAGCCCTTTAAGGTAGGAAAGCTGCCATCTTTACCTAGTCTAGCCTACATGTGACTCCAGACCTACAGCAAGTTGGTTGACTCTTAACTGCTCTCTCGACAATTAGGAATGGGTAATGAATTTTGGGCTAGCCAGCGATGCACACATTCCATCAACAAATGAAAAAGAAGTTTCCCTCACCTTTTCAAATCTTAGAAAATAATGAAAAGATACGACATTAAGTTATTGGTCATCATGAAACATATCTCCTTTTTCCTTCTAGCACAATAAATCACAAGACACAGGGGTAGAAGTAGACCATTCAGCCCATCAAGTTGCTCTGTCATTCAATGAGATCATAGCTAATCTGATAATCCTCAACTCCACTTTCCTGCCTTTTCTCCATAACCTTTCGTTCCATTATTGATTAAAAATCTTTTGATTTCCGCCTTGAATGTACTTAACAATCTAGCCTCGACAACCCTCTGAGGTAAAAAAATTGATAGATTCAGACGAAATTGGTTGAGAGAGGAAATTGATTGGACCAAGCATCCTCACGATCTCATCATACATAGCATGTAGACTGCTACTGTCACAGGCAATTTGGGTTTCTTGATAAAGGCTGATCCAGCGTTTATTTCCACGGTATCTCTCAGTCTTTTACACCACTGCCTTGGCTATGTTCCAACATTTTGACATGGTACCAATTTCTCATTCATGTGGAGGCCAAATTCACAGTTTAAAGTTAAACCAGACAATGTAAAGAGATATTCTTATAAAGATCTCTTTTGGCTTTTTTCATCTGGCTACCAAATGGATTAAAATCATTTTGAAATTTCTTTAGCGATAAAGTATTTGCATTCACATTTTTGTCAGCCTAGAAAAGTGACAGCTCAACCAGTGATTATAATGAAAGTTTATTGAACACCCAGTTCTCGTATTGTATGTTGTAGAGAAGAACAACCAATTTTAATTTTATTTTAGTCATTCATGACTGACATTTATTGCATGAAGGTGGGGGTGAGCCATCTTGCAGAACACTAGTGAGGGGCTTGCTGGGCCATTTTGGAGGACAGTTACAGGACATGACATTACCGAAAGGACATTAGTGAACCATTTGGATGTTTACAATAATCTGATCGTTTCTTCATTGCCATTACTGATGTTAGTTTTTACTTCCAGAATTAAATGTAATTATCGCTGAAAAAAGGCACATTTTGTCAAAGCTTTTCATCTTGCACTCATCAGGACAATTCGTAAGAAATACCAAAGCAAAAGGAAAACAATATTTAAACTGCATGAGAGGAGAATGCTGATTGATAGGCGAGTGGATTCTGACTGGTATTTGGCTTTGATATTCCTTGCGATTGTCCTGATGAGTGCAAGATTAAAGCTTCCATAAGATGTGCCTTTTTTTTAAAACGATACTCAAGTGCTGTACTACCAAGCAACTAGAAATGTAATTAACTGAATTTAAATTTCCCAGCTGCCTTGACGGGATTCGAACTCTAGTCCCTAAATCATTAGCTGAGTCTCTGGAGTACTCAGTCAGCAACATAACAACTGTTTCCTGGTACTGAGTTTTGCCCTCTAACAGCACATATCCAAATTCAGGCACGCAATCAAGTGATCTTTTTCAATTTGTTGACAATTTTTTTAAGAATCAATCCCTGTATGTACTTTGACAATTGTTGAAGGCAGAAAATTCATACTTTAAAGGAAGCTTTAGCTCTCAAAAGTTTAATTTCTTTTACACTATTTGGTGCATTTCACAGTACAAGGTGACCATGGAATTGTTGTATTTAAAACGTTAAAAAAGGTGGTGAATTTTCTCAATGCTTTTAAAAATTATTTTTACTTGTCCTTTGCAAAGTAATTTTTGTGTTTGAATTTTACAAAAGTGCTTTGCGTGTGCAAATATCCAGACCTCTCTCTCCCAGTTCATGCTGACACTCTGCTTTCACTCACTCCCACTTAGTCCATGCTGGCACTCTCTTTCCCAGCTCCCCTCTCTCTAGCCTCCATCTCAGAGGCTCCTGGCCAAGTCCTGTTGTCGTTGCTGTTGCTTTTGTAAACTAGAGCGACTGAAAGCAGTTGCATACTGTGGATAGGAATTTCCAATCTCGTGAGATTTTGTTCACCCAGCATGCTTTCAATTCTTTCAAGAGGAATAACAAGATTGGAGAGGGTTTGGGCTGCAGAATGCACTGAAGAAGAAAGGCCAGATTCTCACTGATTTCACCTTAAAATGGAATCTTTTGTCCTTTGTTCCTACCATGAACACTGTTCCTTAGACACCAACTCCAGCCCTCCCCAGGCCAATGTTGGAAGCTGATCCAGACTGTTCATAACTTTGGGTTGTATTTGACTCTAAACTGAATTAGTAATGCTATAATCTTCTCTAGCTACAAGACTGCCGACTGGAACTTCTGTGACAGTGGCTCTCTCTAGCCCTCTCTCAGTTCATCTGCTGCCTGTATCCTAACTTACATCAAGTTCTGTTCATCCATCACCTTGTATTCACATTGGCTACCATTTGGGCAACGCCTTATCTTTGCTTTCAAGTCACTCTCTGGTCTCACCCCTGACTATTCATGTAACTGCCTCTGGTCCTCAAGATATTTTACGTTCTTCTCATCTCTTGACTTTAATTGCTCTATTACGGGCTATTTATGAGCACTGAATATAGGAGTCCTTCTCTCTATCACTGTCCTTTCTTGAAATGCTCCTTAAAACCAACCTTTCTGGCCAAATCTTTAGTCACATGTTCTAATATCTTCTCGTGCTTTGGTATCAAATTTGATTTGATTGTCTCTGAGAGAAATGTCTTGGAATGATTTATTAGACTAATACATTATATAAATGCAAGTGGTTGATTTGCTGTTGCCAGTGTGGATTCCAGCAGTTAAAGATTGACCTCTGGGATTGTTCACTTTATATTTGGTGTGGCAAGACCAAGGATAGACCTGATTGGTGGACACGAAGATAGGGCAGTTGGCAGCAAAAGGTCACAAGATGAAATTTCTAAGAGCACATTCAGCTCGGGTTGGCAACTATATAAACCATTGGCACAAGCCCCAGGTTCCCAGATATTGATGCTCATGAAATGGTTAGCATCTGTATACCCAACACTCTGTATTAACTCACATGGAGCACTGAGGAAGCTATTTAGCTGACATTACAGTTATGGGGTCTTAACAATTTTATTCACTAATCACTGAACTGTATTAACTGGAGGAAAAGAAACAAGGAACTGGCATTTTATACTGTGTCTTTCACTGGCTCAGGATATCTCAATGAACATTATGGCCAATTAAATACTTCTGAAAGTACCTGTAATATGGGTAAGACAGTAGCCAATGAGTGCTCAGCAATCACCCAAAAACGGCAAGGAAATAATAACTATATAATTTCCATAAAGTTGGTTGATGGATAACTTTTGTGTATGACACAGGTGAACCCTCCTGCCTATCTTCAGAATAATGCTATGGGATCATTTGTGACACTTTGTACCTGAGAGGGTAGATGGAGCTACGATTTAGTAACATCTGAAAGACTCTTTCAGTGCTGCACTAGAATGTGAGCTGAGATCTCAGGTCCTTGGTTCCATCTGTGAGAATCTCAGTGAGGTAGCAGCAGGGGCCCAATCATTGACCTCGTCAGTGCTGGGTTATGAAAGGGGAGAAAAAAATCATTCAGGGTACCTATTTCAGAGATAGTAGGAACTGCAGATGCTGGAGAATCTGAGATAACAAGATGTAGAGCTGGATGAACGAAGAAGGGTCTAGGCCCGAAAAGTCAGCTTTCCTGCTCCTCTGATGCATTCAGGGTACCTGCTCCAGTTTCCTCATTAGGAAGTGGATGAACATCAGGCAAGGACTGGATTTCATTAATTTGTGATGCTCCAACATCAAAATTCTAATGTATGGTCCCAAGCCTCTCACATGAACAACAGTCACCTGAACTGAGTGCCCAACAACAACTAGTGCCTACTCAACTGCTTCAAGAAGGAATCAGTGCTAATAAAGGAAGAATTTCCAACAAAAAGACAATGCTCAATGTTGCAAAAATCTAAAATAAAAACTGAAAAAGGTGGGAACGCTCAGCAAATCCGGTAACATCTGCAGAGAAACAGAGTTCATGTTTTAATTCTATGATCTTTTAACAGAACAGGGGAAAGTGCAAAATTTAATCAGTTTGAGCAAATAAAAGGGAGGAGGGTGGAATGACAAACAAAAGAGAACGTCTATGATGAGTTGGGGGCATGTGATTCAATGACAAAAGGTTTCGTGGTGCAAAGCGAAAAGGAATGGAAACCAAAGAAAAAGAGATGTGTCTAGAGGTGGTGTTAATGGCAGAACCCTGAATAGCAACCATTCAAAAGTAAAGTAGAGAGAAATAAGAGAGAAACAAGAGAAGAAAAACAAACTAGCAAAGAGAAAAAAGTGGAGTCATAGGTTTTGACCTGACGTTGTTGAGTTCAATGTTAAGCCCAGTAGCCTGTAAAGTGCATAGACAAAACACGAGATTTTGCTACCAAGCTTACAGAAATCTAACTTGGCTAAGATTCCAAGTGCAATCTGCAGGATGTTCCAAGTAAACCAGTATCCCCGTGGGAAAAGCCAGTGCTGAATTCACAGCTTCCTGTGGTAATGTTATTTCAAATGATAAGGCCAGGTGGTACTGCAGCTTTATATAGAAAAGCCTTGGAGCCCACTGGTCCCAAGACCCTATAATTAAACATGACAAGGCACAACTAATTCGATGAGCAAGCCAGCTGGCAAAACGGGCATTATTTCGAGGTATATGGAGTCATGTCCCAAGAAACAGATCCATGCAATTAATTTTACTTCAAATAAAAATTATGAGATATAATTGAAAAATATAATTTAGTTTTGTATTATATAATATTATCAAATTAAGGAGATCCTTGTTTGCGTAGACTAGTTTTGCCAAATAGTCTGCTCTATGTTGTAAAATCGATGTTCTATTCAATAAAAATGAACATTTCCAAAATGGAATCTTTATAATCCATTCACCTTAATTTTTTACAACGTACAGTTCCTGAGCAAAATAAATGTGTCAGGAGAATTTGTTGTGGACAAATTTGTGTGTTAAAATTTGCTAACTACTGGTACTGAGCTGATTCAAATAACAATCAATTCTTTCTCAAGAACCTCTGCAAAACACTGGTTAGCATTCATTTGGAAAACAATGCCCAATCTGGGCATTAAGGGGGAAGATCCAGGAGCCAATTACAAATCAGCCCAGGTTGGGGGAGTGGGATAAAGGGAGATGCTCTGCAGTTTTCTGTGGTGAGATCTAAAACACAAGAACAAAGAGGCATTGGTGACCATTTGAACTTCATTGACAGATTCAGAACAACTTTCCAGGTTACATCTCACATCAGCATGCACTACCCTGTTCTCTTTAAAATGAGTACACGGCCTAGGATTACAGGAAGTATCAATAGTCTACTCAATTACATTTTTTTGGTCTCTGCAGTACTCACACCATTGATCCCACTTTAGGGCATGAACACAAAAGTAAAAGATGCCTCACTAGTGCAGTGCTAGAGGAGAAATTCACTGTCAGGGTTGCCACCTATCAATCGGGATGTAAAACGAAGGCCCCATTTTTCTGAAACAGAAGCAAATTACTTGAGAAATTCGACAGGTCTGGTAGCATTTGTGAAGGGAGGGAATATTTTAAAGGAAAAGAAAATAGCTGGGAAATGGCAGTATTTATGCTGAAGACCAGGGTGGGTAGACGGAGGCAGGCAGAGGTTTCTATAGGCCTCCGAAAAGTTCCAGAGATGTAGAGGAAAAGATTGCAAAGATGATTCTGGATAGGAGCGAAAGTAACAGGGTAGTTGTTATGGGGGACTTTAACTTTCCAAATATTGACTGGAAACACTATAGTTCGAGTACTTTAGATGGGTCAGTTTTTGTCCAATGTGTACAGGAGGGTTTCCTGACACAGTATGTAGATAGGCCAACAAGGGGCGAGGCCACATTGGATTTGGTACTGGGTAATGAACGAGGCCAGGTGTTAGATTTGGAGGTAGGTGAGCACTTTGGTGATAGTGACCACAATTCGGTTACGTTTACTTTAGCGATGGAAAGGGATAGGTATATACTGCAGGGCAAGAGTTATAGCTGGGGGAAAGGCAATTATGAGGCGATTAGGCAAGATTTAGGATGCATAGGATGGAGAAGGAAACTGCAGGGGCTGGGCACAATTGAAATGTGGAGCTTGTTCAAGGAACAGCTATTGCGTGTCCTTGAGAAGTATGTACCTGGCAGGCAAGGAGGAAGTGGTCGAGCAAGGGAACCGTGGTTTACTAAAGAAGTTGAATCTCTTGTCAAGAGGAAGAAGGAGGCTTATGTAGAGATGAGGCGTGAAGGCTCAGTTAGGGCGCTTGAGAGTTACAAGTTAGCCAGGAAGGACCTAAAGAGAGCGCTAAGAAGAGCCAGGAGGGGACATGAGAAGTCTTTAGCAGGTAGGATCAAGGAAAACCCTAAAGCTTTCTATAGGTATGTCAGGAATAAAAGAATGACGAGAGTAAGATCAGGGCCAGTCAAGGACAGTAGTGGGAAGTTGTGCGTGGAGTCTGAAGAGATAGAAGAGGAGCTAAATGCATATTTTTCGTCAGTATTCATACAGGAAGAAGATAATGTTGTTGAGGAGAATACTGAGATACAGGCTATTAGACTAGACGGGATTGAGGTTCATAAGGAGGAGGTGTTAGCAATTCTGGAAGGTGTGAAAATAGATAAGTCCCCTGGGCCGGATGGGATTTATCCTAGGATTCTCTGGGAAGCTAGAGAGGAGATTGCAGAGCCTTTGGCTTTGATCTTTATGTCGTCATTGTCTACAGGAATAGTGCCAGAAGACTGGAGATTAGCAAATGTTGTCCCCTTGTTCAAGAAGGGGAGTAGAAACAACCCTGGTAATTATAGACCAGTGAGCCTTACTTCGGTTGTGGGTAAAGTGTTGGAAAGGATTATAAGAGATAGGATTTATAATCATCTAGAAAGGAATAATTTGATTAGGGATAGTCAACACGGTTTTGTGAAGGGTAGGTCGTGCCTCACAAACCTTATTGGGTTCTTTGAGAAGGTAACCAAACAGGTGGATGAGGGTAAAGCAGTTGATGTGGTGTATATGGATTTCAGTAAAGCGTTTGATAAGGTTTCCCATGGTGGGCTATTGCAGAAAATACGGAGGCATGGGATTGAGGGTGATTTAACGGTTTGGATCAGAAATTGGCTAGCTGTAAGAAGACAGAGGGTGGTGGTTGATGGGAAATGTTCATCCTGGAGTTCAGTTACTAGTGGTGTACCTCAAGGATCTGTTTTGGGGCCACTGCTGTTTGTCATTTTTATAAATGACCTGGATGAGGGTGTAGAAGGATGGGTTAGTAAATTTGCGGATGACACCAAAGTCGGTGGAGTTGTGGATAGTGCGGAAGGATGTTGCAGGTTACAGATGGACATAGATAAGCTGCAGAGCTGGGCTGAGAGGTGGCAAATGGAGTTTAATGCGGAAAAGTGTGAGGTGATTCACTTTGGAAGGAGTAACAGGAATACAGAGTACTGGGCTAATGGTAAGATTCTTGGTAGTGTGGATGAGCAGAGAGATCTCGGTGTCCATGTGCATAGATCCCTGAAAGTTGCCACCCAGGTTGATAGCGTTGTTAAGAAGGCATACAGTATGTTAGGTTTTATTGGTAGAGGGATTGAGTTTCGGAGCCATGAGGTCATGTTGCAGCTGTACAAAACTCTGGTGCGGCCGCACTTGGAGTATTGCGTACAGTTCTGGTCACTGCATTATAGGAAGGACGTGGAAGCATTGGAAAGGGTGCAGAGGAGATTTACCAGGATGTTGCCTGGTATGGAGGGAAGGTCTTATGAGGAAAGGCTGAGGGACTTGAGGCTGTTTTCGTTAGAGAGAAGAAGGTTAAGAGGTGACTTAATAGAGACATACAAGATGATCAGAGGAGTAGATAGGGTGGACAGTGGGAGCCTTTTTCCTCAGATGGTGGTGGCTAGCATGAGGGGACATAGCTTTAAATTGAGGGGTGATAGATACAGGACAGATGTCAGAGGTAGGTTCTTTACTCAGAGAGTAGTAAGGGCATGGAATGCCCTGCCTGCAAAAGTAGTAGACTCGCCAACTTTAAGGGCAGTTAAATGGTCATTGGATAAACATATGGATGATAATGGAATAGTTTAGGTTAGATGGGCTTCAGATTGGTTTCACAGGTCGCCGCAACATCGAGGGCCGAAGGGCCTGTACTGCGCTGTAATGTGTTATGTTCTATGTTCTATATGATGGTGATGAGTTAAAGAGGTGGAGACCTAGAGAGATGGTGTCCAGAGAGAGAGAAAAGAGAAGCATAGAGATTGGTGATGATAAGCTGGGAGGGAGATAAATGCTGAATAGGTGCTAACAGGAAGTTAAGAATAGACTGGTTGTGCTGGGAGCAACTTATACATTGCAACCCATACAGAACTTGAGTTCTGAGGAGGGGCCAGTGGACTTAATTCTGCTTTCTCCCCACAGATTCTCAGTTTATTCTTTGAAATTTTAAATCTTATCTCTTTCCTGGGCAGCTGTACTTATTCATGCCTGTGGATTAGTGGTTAGGTAGGAAATACTATAGGCAGAATCTTATAGGGGCCTGAGTGATGCGGGCTATGGTGGGATTTGTGGCAGAAGTGCCTATCTCAATTTCAGAATCAATTCACTTCACTGTTATAAATCTGCCAAGCTGTGAGGCAATTTTCTTTTCCAATCCGTACTACATCTTGGTTCATTCAGAAAGAATACCTGACTTTTTGCTGTCTCATAATAATTCTGACTTGTAATAATTCCTCGATTGCACTGGTAAACTGTAAGTCAACATTATCTCTGCTATTGTGTTTTTTCATTCACTCATGGGATATGGATTTTGCTGGCTGGGCCAGCGTTTATTGCCCATCAATAGTTGTCCTTGAGGTGGTAGTGAGCTACCTTCTTGAACAACTGCATTCCATGTGCTGTTGATAGACCCACAGTGCTGTTAGGGAAGGAATTTCAGGATTTTGAATCAGCAACACTAAAGGATGGTGATATATTCCCAAATCAGGATGGTGAGTAGCTTGGAGGAGAACTTGCAGGTTGTGATGTTCCCAAGTATCTGCTGCCCTTGTCCTTCTAGATGGTAGATTTTACGGGTTTGGAAGTTGTTAAAGGAGCCTTGGTGAATAACTGTAGTGCATCTTGTAGATCGTGCACATTGCTCGTATTGAGTGCCAATGGTGAAGGGAGTGGATGCTTGGGGTTGTGGTGCCAAACAAGTGGGCTGCTTTGTCCTGGATGGTGTCAAGCTTCTTGAGTGTTGATGGAGCTGCACTCATCCAGGCAAGTGGAGAGTATTTCATCACACTCCTGGCTTGTGCCTTGCAGATGGTGGACAGGTTTTGGGGAGTCAGGAGGTGAGTTACTCCTCTGTAATGAATCAATCCCTTGTACTTATACCAGTTGAAAACAACAACTTTAAAACACACTAGTTGTGACTTTCCAGTTCCTCCAGCATCTTTCTCTTCTGTATCTATGTCAAGGCCTCTATGCCTCTATAACACCTCTGAAACCAACTGTACATGTCTCCTCTGTCTTAATTGCACAGTTCCTATGGGGATGGTAACATAATGGCAATGTTATTGAACTGCTCCTCCAGAGAACTACTTCCGGAGGGACCACTCTCTCCGTGACTCCCTTGTCCGCTCCACACTCCCCTCCAGCCCCACCACACCTGGCACTTTTCCCTGCGACCGCAGGAAGTGCTACATCTGTCCCCATACCTCCTCCCTCACCCCCATCCCAGGCCCCAAGAAGACTTTCCACATCAAGCAGATGTTCACCTGCACATCTGCCAATGTGGTATACTGCATCCGCTGTACCCGTTGTGGCCTCCTCTACATCGGGGAAACCAAGTGGAGGCTCGGGGACCGCTTTGCAGAACACCTATGCCCGGTTCGCAATAAACAACTGCACCTCCTAGTCGCGAAACACTTCAACTCCCCCTCCCATTCCTCAGACGACATGTCCATCCTGGGCCTCCTGCAGTGCCACAATGATGACACCCGAAGGTTGCAGGAACAGCAACTCATATTCCGCTTGGGAACCCTGAAGCCCAATGGTATCAATGTGGATTTCACAAGCTTCAAAATCTCCCCTCCCCCTACCGCATCCCAAAACCAGCCCAGCTCGTCCCCATCTCCCTAACCTGTTCTTCCTCCAACCTATCCCCTCCTCCCACCTCAAGCCGCACCCCCATCTCCTACCTACTAACTTCATCCCGCCCCCTTGACCTGTCTGTCCTCCCTGGACTGACCTATCCCCTCCCTAACTCCCCAACTACACTCCCCTTTACTGGCTCCATCCCTGCCTCTTTGACCTGTCTGTTTCCTCTCCACCTATCTTCTCCTCTATCCATCTTCTATCCGCCTCCCCCTCTCTCCCTATTTATTTCAGAACCCCCTTCCCCTCCCCCATTTCTGATGAAGGGTCTAGGCCCGAAACGTCAGCCTTTCTGCTCCTATGATGCTGCTTGGCCTGCTGTGTTCATCCAGCTCTGCACCTTGTTGTCTCGGATTCTCCAGCACCTGCAGTTCCTACTATCTCTCTTCTCCAGTTCTACAGAGGTATGGGTTCAAATCTGACTGTGGCAGCTTGTCAAATTAATGAGTAATTCTAGTATATAAACCCACATCAATAATAGTCATGAAACTGAAACTATCCTTAAAATCCATCTTTGCCAGTATATCCTTCAGGGGAGATAATCTGCTGCCCTTATTGGATCTGGTCTGCATTTGACTCCAGAACCACAACAACTGTCTCTTCACAGTTGTTGAGTCAAAATCTTGAACTCCCTCCTAATCGAATTGTGGGTTTACCTACAGTATATGGACTGCTGCAGTGCAAGAAGGCAGCTCACCTTTCCAAGGACAACTAGGGATGGGAAATAAATGCTGGCCTTGTCCATGTCACATGACTTAATTTTTCAAAATAAGGTTGATTTATGCTCTTTTTTCCTACATAATTCCACTTGCCTTTCTGAAAGAAATCCTGGGTCTTTTTACTTAAGAAGTCAATAGAACTTTCTCATCCTGCATTAAAAGAAACTTCTTTGCCAAACAGTGGTGACAATGTGAACTCACCAATACAGGGAGTGGTTGAAGTGAATAGCATATACATAGTAAAGGTGATGCTAGACATGTTTATGAGGGATAAGGGAATAGGGCCTCATGATGATAGATTGAAATGAAGAAAGATTTGAGGAGGCTGAAGTGGAACATAAACATCTGCATATACTGGTTGTTTCAAATGACCTGTTTCAGTCTTGTACATCCCATGTGATCTTAATATCTTTCGATAAGAATCTTGTTTTTTTCATTTCTTCAAATAGTATTTTGTCAGATCTCTCACAAGTTTAGCCAACAGCCAACACCTCATTTTTTTGACAACTCCACCCTTAATCTTTCATTATCCATCAACATTCTTGGCTGCATATCTCTTCCAATCCCAAATGAAGTTCCCATACCTTCACTACTAAAGCTGCTGCTCCAAAAAGTATGTCTTCATTTGTCTTGTCCCTGAACTACTTTTACCTTTCTACGAAGGTTAAACTTACTCAAGATTGAATACTGTTCCTGTAAGTGGGTAGGGACTGGAGGAGCTCTACAGGCCTTCCTTTATCATTCCTGGACAGGACACAAGCAAAATTATGTTATCTGATGATGATTCTATTTTTATTCTAATTTACAACTTTTCTCTCCAACTGTTCTTCTATTTTATGATCCTCTGAATACTCCTTCTAGTTCTTCCTAAGCTTCAATCATACTTTACTACTTGTGCTTCCCTTTCCTGACAGTTGCCCTGTGCTGAAATTAGTACACAGCCTTTTCACTTCATTCAGTGCTAGTGCTCTCATCTGAGGGTCAAAGGGTGACAGATTTAAGATCCTATTCGGGTTACTTGCACATATAATCCAGGCTAACATTGGTGCAGTGCTGAACAAGTGCAACAGTGCCAGAAATGCCAAATTGAGATGAGATATCAAACAAGTCAATAGCATTACTCAGATAAAAGGATGGAAGTTCATCAACTTTGTTTGTCAAGATTATGTTTCAACCAACACTAAAGAAACAGATGATCAGGGCATTTGTCCCAAGCTGTACGTAGGGCCTAACTGCAGACAAATTGACTGGCCTGTTTCATCACATCACAAATTGTAAGTACACCTGCAAGGTACTTCAGTGTCTTGAAGCACTTTGTGAAATCTTGAATTAAGTGCAATTCCTTTTGTTAAATCTTTCTTTCCTAGAAATTCAAGATGATGGGCCTAGACTCGCCAACTTTAAGGGCATTTAAATGGTCATTGGATAAACATATGGATGATAATGGAATAGTGTAGGTTAGATGGGTTTCAGATTGGTTTCACAGGTCGGCGCAACATCGAGGGCCGAAGGGCCTGTACTGCGCTGTAATGTTCTATGTTCTATGTTCTTTTATGTCTCACTTTTTCCCTTTTACTGAACCTAATAGGCTTTCAGATTGTAGTAGCTTTGGCACTACTTAAGCAATTCTTTTACATTTCCCTTATCTGTTGTAGTTCTTTAACCTTACTGGATATTTGGTAATTTGAGCTTTGACCCTCCATAAGGCTTCTCCATTTAGAGAAGAATCCTCAGGAATGTTGCACAATCCCAGGGTTTGCCTAGTTTAGTTTTCTATTTATTTCACACCAGAGTTTATATCCTTATTATTTGTTACAAAAGCAAAATATTCGCTCTGCAAAGGAAACCTTCTGCGTTGAAAATAATTTATTTCTATAAATGGCCTTGGGCAAGGTGAATGTAATTTAGAAATAGCTAGAGTTAAGGTGGAAGTTGCAAGTTTTTACAGAGCTACAAGATGGAGATTAATACTTAACTATCTGCAAGAATGCAGCCATATCCTTTGATCTGTGGATAAACCAGCATGCAAAGGAATTCTTCTCGATGCTAATCAAATTATATTTGGTCAAAACATTAAGTAGGGTTGGAAAAGCTGTGAACAGCTGCGTGTAAAATCCGTTTGATACACAGAACACGCCATTCTATCTTCGGGTTTGTGGATTGACAGCTCTTTTGAAGAGATTTTCTGATCGATGTATATGCTCCTGTCTTGGCTCAATATATTCAGTTCAGCTTCTAGAATTGACAGTTGGACACTAAGCACAGGGTAGGGATAATACCTCATTCTCAAACAAATACTGTTTTAAGAGTCTCAAAAGAACTGCTTTTTCCAATTGTCTGACAGATTATCAGACTGTGCAAGAAGTAAGTCCTGAAAGTATTTAAACCTCTCTGGGCTCAGGAACTGATGGAAATACTCGGCAGGTTTTCCACCATCTGAGAAAAAAATTAATGTTTCAGAATGATAAAGAAAGATCATCAACCTGAAACATCTGGTGGAATTTGACCCCAGGTTGTTGGCTAGCAAATGGGTGACAGGGTAAAATGCCAGAGACTCGTCGGGCTGGCTCCTGATGTAGTCCTGCCGCTGAGGAATTTCCCCAGGCCATTTGTGGAGAGGCTATTGACTCATCCAATGATGCCACTGAAGGGATTTCTATAATTATTTTCCAGGCTTGTATTGCTTAGCCCTGGCATAAAAATAAGAACATAAGATCTTAAGAAATAGGATCAGGAAAATGCTTGATTCTGGTCTGCCATTCAATAAGATCATGGCTGATCTGCAAAAGTTGTTGGGAAAGAATACAAATTTTAACAACAACTTTGCAGTTGACTTCTACTATAGCTCAAGCCCTAAGCTGGGACTGTGGGTTGTCAACAGTGATGGAATTGCATCCAAGTATAAATCATATTATTAAGGAGGAGAGGCAATAACACAGAAAAGGAACTGAGAGAAAGAGACATACAAGAAATAAACACACATACATTGTCCTTTTGAGTAAAAATAAATTCTAAGCAGCTTTAGGGATTCTGACAAGCGTGAGGGTGAACATTTTAACAAGATAGTCATAGTTTGTACAAAGACTGAATGAAACGCAACAGCAGGTGACATTAAGGCAATAGTTTAAGGGAAGGTACAGAGCACAGAATAATCCTTTCCTGTCAGTCACAGCTTTAAAACAGCACAGGGCAATTAAACTGGATGATATAAGAGATAGAATTTGCTGAATTGGTATTCCATTTAAATGCCAAGGTCTCCTGCCAACCGCAGTGGATCTGAGAATGATTACAAAAAGAAGCAGTTAGACCCAGGAGCAAGGCTTTTTCACTGCCAGTTTGTATAGCTCCCCATAGACAATTATGCTGCAAAAACCTGAGATCAAAACTTCAAAGCAAAACAGCCACTTGGAGGAAATAACCTAGAAGATAGCCAGTGCCTTTTGAGCCATCTCTTAGAACAAATCATTATGAAAACAAAACATGGTGAGAAAATATTTTGTGTTCAGCATTGTCTTCCAAATTCCATAAACCTCAAATTCAGTGAGAATATTCTGACAATTATTGCCTTCCAATGGATTGTGGATTGATATAGTGGATTTTCAAAATTTGCAGATCACACAAAATTGCGGAGTATTGTGACATAAGCAGACTGATAAGACCATAAAATACAGGAAGAGAATTAGGCTATTCAGCCCATCAGGTCTGCTTTGTCATTCGATCACGCCTGATGTTTCTCAACCCCATTCTCCCCATAACCTTTGATTCCCTTACTGATCAAGATCCTATCTATCTCTGTCTTAAGTACACTCAATGACTTGGCCTCCACAGACCTCAGTAGCAACGATTTCCACAGATTCACCACCTTCCGGTTGAAAAACATTCCTCCTTATCTCAGTTCTAATCCATCCTTCACTCTGAGGCTGTGCCCTTGGATCCTCTTTACAATCTATATAAATGATCTGCAGCAGGGACAGAATGTAACATAGTGAAATTCACAGATAATACTAAAATAGGTGGGAAGGCAGGCTGTGATGAATAGATAAAGAGTTCACAACTAGAAACAAAAACAGAAATTGTTTTAAAAATTTCAGCAGGTCTGTCAGCATTTGTAGACAGAAACCTGTTAACGGGTCCAGTGACCCTTCTTCAGAACTGGACGGTTTACAAATGGATATTGACAGGTTAGGAGAATGGTCCAAAATCTGGCAGATGGAGTATAATGAGCTTATGTGCGAGGTTGCCTGTTTTGGCTGAAAAAATGTGAAAAATGAAAAAACAAGTGCATCAGTGCAGAGGGATCTGGGTCTTTTTGTGCATGAATTGCAGAAAGTGGGTATGCAGGTGCAGCATATAATAAGAAAGTCAAGTGGATTTTATTACACTTATTGCAAAAGGACTGAATTACAGAAGTAAAAGAAGTTGTTACAATTATATACTGCATTGGTGAGACTACACGTAGCATATCGTGTCCAGTTACTTACTTGATGAAGGATGTGGTAGCACTGGAGGCAGTTCAGAGGAGGTTCACCAGATTAATTCCAGGGATGCAAGGGCTGCTGTGTGAGGAGTGGTTGAATAACTTATTCTCACTGGAGTTCAGAAGAATAAGGAGATTCTGACTAGGGTATGTAAAATGCTGAAGGGGATGATAAGATGTTCCACCTTGTGGGACAGTCTCAAATAAGAGGTCACAGATATTGACTGACAGCAGGTATGTTCAAAACTGAGATGAAGAGAAACTGCTTCTCTCAGAGGATTGTGAATCTGTGGAACTCACTGCCCCAAAGTGCAGTAGAGGCAGAATCAATCAACGGATTCCAGAAAGAAATAGATATATTTCTGATGAAAAGCAGGATAAAGGGCTATGGGGAGCAGCAGAAGAGTGGAGTTGAGACCAGGATAAGATCAGCCATGATCATGTTAAATGGCAGAGCACGCTCAAAGGGCTGAATTGCCTATCCTGCTCCTAATTCCTATGTTCCCAGTCTCTCCTACTAGTGGAAACATCTTCTCCATGTCCACTCTATCCAGGCTTCTCAGTATTGTCTAAGTTTCAGTCAGATCACCCCGCCTCTCATCCTTCTAAACTCCATCAAGTACACCTCCAGAGTCCTTAACCACTCCACAAAATTACAAGCCCTTCATCCCCAGGATCATTCTTGTTAATATCCTCTGGACTTCCTCCAATGCCAACATATCTTTCCTTAGATGTAGGGTCCAAAACTGCTCACAATATTCCAAAAGTGATCTGACCAGAGCCTTGTCCAGTCTCAGCAGTACATCTCTGCTCTTGTACTCTAGCCCTTTCAAAATGAATGCTAACACTGCATTTTCCTTTTTAACTGACAACTGAACCTGCATGTTAACCTTAAAAGAATTCTGAACAATGACTCCTAAGTCTTTTTGTGCTTCATATTTCTGAAGCCTTTCCCCATTTAGAAAATACTCTACTTCTCTATTCTTACCAACAAAGTGTGTAGCCTCACACTTTCCCATTTTGTATTCTATCTGCTGCCTCTCTGCTTCCTCAACACAAATGCCAGGTGATGACCATCTCCAACAAGTGAGAATCTATGCATCACCTCTTGACATTAAATAGCATTTCCAATATCAACATCTTAGGGGTTACTATTGACCAGAAATTCAACTGGACTAGCCATATAAATAAGTGGCTACACAAATAGATCAGCATCTAGGAATCCTGCAGCAAGTAACTCACCTCCCAACTTACCAAAGCCTTTCCACCATCTGCATGGCACAAGTGATGGAATATTCCCCATTTATCTGGATGAGTGTAGCTCCAACAACAGTCAAGAGGTTTGAGACCATCCAGGACAAAGCAACCCATTTGATTAGCACCACATTCACAAACATCCTCTCCCTCCACCATTGATGCTCAGTAGCAGCAGTATGCACTATCTACAAGATGAACTGTCGATATTCATCGAGCCTCCTTAAACAGCATCTTTGAAAGCCATGACCACTTCCATCTAGAAGGACAAGGGCATCAGATACATGGAAATACCACCACCTGAAATTTCCCTTCTAAGCCACTCACCACCCTGACTTGGAAATATATTGCTTGTCTTTCACTGTCACTGGGTCAAAATCCTGGAATTCCCTCCCTAAGGGCATTGTGGGACAACCGACAGCACCTTGACTGTAGTGATGCAAGAAAGCAGCTCATCACACCTTCTTAAAGGCAATTGTTGATGGACAATAAATGTTGGCCCAGCCATCAATGCATCTACGAATGAACAAAAAGAAAGTGAAGTCTTGAGGGAGTTTGAAGATTTACAGGAATAATTCCAGGAATAAGGATTTTAGTCTATTTGTTCATAGAATCCCTACAGTGTGGAAGCAGGCTATTCAGCCTATCAAGTCCACACTGACCCTCTGAAAACCATTCCCTGTAACCTTGCATTTCTATTGCTAATCTACTTAGCCTGCACATCCCTGGACACTATGGGCAATTTAGCATGGCCAGTCACCTAATTGGCACACATTTGGACTGTGGGAGGAAACCCACACAGACATGGGGAGAACATGCAAACTCCACAAAGAAAATTACACAAGCGTGGAATCAAACCTGGGTCCATGGCACTGTGAGGCAGCAGTGTTAACCACTGAGCCACCATGTCGCCCCATGTGTATAGACCAGAGAAACTGTAGTCATTCTCCTTAGAGAATGTGAAGCAAAGATTTGATCGAAATGTAAAAAATCATGTAAGGTCTAACAGAGTAGACAGGGAGAAACTGTTCCTATTGGCAGACTGGTCGAGAGCCAGAGGCCACGGATTAATGGTGAATGTCGAAAGAACAATCGTGACGTGAGGAAAATCCTTTTTTACATGGCAGCTAGTTAGGATCTGGAATACACTACCCGTGAGTGTGTAAGGAGCAGCTTCAACACAGGCTTTCAAAATAAATTGTATAAATATTTGCAGGACAATGACAAAAAGTGGGGGAGTGTGACTTGTTGAATTGCTTTTAGAGAGAACCTGCACAGGCAACCAAGCTGAACGGCCTCCTTCAGTGCTGTACATATTCTATGATTTTCTTCCACTATTCAATCAAAGCTCACAGCACAGGCTAATCCAAACAAAGACGTATTGGAAAAATTCAGCAGATTTGGCAGCACCTGTGGGGGAAGCAATAATGTTACTATTGAATCCAATATGTCTTTTCTTTGGAACTTTCAAGTCATATTGAACCGTGCTTCTCCCCATACACGTGCTGCCAGACCTGCTGAGTTTTTCTGACACTTTCTGTTTTAATTTCAGATCTCCAGTATACGCAGTACTTTGTTTCTCATCTAAACACAATCCGGGTAGAAGTAAAATTTAAATTAGATTGGAGGTACAATGGCTTAACGTACACTACACATTAGTCAATAAGTACTAATTTTGGGCATAGCTGATATCTCACAGAGAAATGCCACTCTGACGATGCACCAGTGAGACCAGTTATTCTAAGTGTTTGACCCTATGCTGTGCAAGTCTAGGTAGATGTCTCTACAGGCGGATTGAGCACTGATTCACTGATAATTTTCCTAAATTACGTGTAACTCTACGTGATAAAAATAGTTTATTGATTGTAAGTGGTTGTTAGGAACACAAATTGGTTTTAATATAATCTGGTTGGTTTGATTTGATTTATTATGGTCACATGTACCTAAGTACAATGAAAAGCTTTGTTTGCCAGCAGTACAGGCAAATCATAGTAAGCAAGGACATACAGAGCATAAGGTGCTTAGACAGAGTGAGGCATACAGGTTACACTGCAGAGGAGGTGCATATTCCATGTATCTGCTGCCCTTGTCCTTCTAGATGGAAGTGATCATGGGTTTCAAAGATGCTGTTTAAGGAGCCTTGGTGAATACCTGCAGTGCATCTTGTAGTTGTGCACACTGCTGCTCTTAGGATCAATGGTGGAGGGAAACAATGTTTGTGGCGAATGGAATTCAATCCAAATAAGTGTGAGGTGATGCACTTGGGCAGGACAAACAGGCAAGGGAATTCATGGTCCGGGGAATTGGAAGTTCTGGAGGAGGTGGAGGGCGTGGGTGGTGTCACAGACATAGGTAGGGAGTTCCTGGACCAAGGGGGAGAAAATGGAGTCCAGATAGTTGGAGATAAGTTCGGTGGGCCAGGAGCAGGTGGAGACAATGGGTCAACCAGGGCATTCAGGTTTGTGGATTTTGGGAAGGAGATAGAAGCAGGTGGTATGGGGTTGGGGAACGATGAGGTTGGAGGCCGTGGGTGTGAGGTCACCTGAGGTGATGAGGTTGTGGATGGTTTGGGAGATGATGGTTTGGTGCTCGGGTGGGGTCATGATCAAGGGGGCGGTAGGAGGTGGTGTCGGAGAGTTGGCGTCTGGCCTCAGCGATGTAGAGGTCAGTGCGCCATAATACAACTGCGCCTCCCTTTGTCCGCGGGTTTTATGGTGAGGTTGGGGCCCAACACCTCATCTTTACCATGGACGTCCAGTCTCTATACACCTGCATTCCCCATACAGATGGCCTAAAGGCCCTCCGCTTCTTCCTGTCCTGCAGGCCCGACCAGTCCCCCTCCACTGACACCCTCATCCGCTTAGCCGAACTCGTCCTCACCCTCAACAACTTCTCTTTCAATTCCTCCCACTTCCTACAGACAAAGGGGGTGGCCATGGGTACCCGCATGGGCCCACGCTATGCCTGCTTCTTTGTAGGTTACGTGGAACAATCCCTCTTCCGTACCTACACTGGCCCTAAACCCCACCTCTTCCTCCTGTCTGTTTCCTCTCCTATCTTCTCCTCTCTCCATCTTCTATCCGCCTCCCCCTCTCTCCCTATTTATTTCAGAACCCCCTTCCCCTCCCCCATTTCTGATGAAGGGTCTAGGCCTGAAACGTCAGCCTTCCTGCTCCTCTGATGCTGCTTGGCCTGCTGTGTTCATCCAGCTTTACACCTTGTTATCTCAGATTCTCCAGCATCTGCAGTTCCTACTATCTCTGATATAATAGTTAGATGGTTGTTTTTGACCTGTACAGGGTCGATGGGTCGAAGGGCTTTTTTGTACTGTGAACCTCTATGACTCTATGTAAACCATATCAACTGCACTATTATCATCCATATCTGGGCCTAGGAATTACACCATTTTCAAGCCTGCTAATAGCTCCTCCCTCTATATGCTAAGTAATTCATGTATGATGTAAACATGCCAGTGTTAGACTGGAGTGGACAAGGTCAGAAATTACACAACACCAGGTTATAGTCCAACAGGTTTATTTGAAAACACAAGCTTTCTGAGCCTCACTGCTTCTTCAGGTGTTAGTGAGAGAGGAAGTATCAGACACAGAATTTATAAATAAAAGATCAAAGGGCCACACCACTGATGAGCATGTATTAAACAAACCTAAGATGCTATTAAATCTTTAATCAGTTATAAGGTTTTAATTGATTAATATGTACACGTAAGTCCCCGAATGCTCTCAAGACCCATCACAACACTGTCATCAAATCAGCAGACAAGGGAACAGCCATCGTTATACAGAATAGAATGAACCGCTGCAAAGAAGCATACTGACACAGCTGAACAACCAGGAACACTGCAGACAACTACTTGTCGATCTGACCAAAGAACACACCCATTAACTGGACAGTCTGGTCAAGACTTTTGATCCAGTCCTTCAGATTACCCTATGCACTCTCATCCCGCATTCTTCCCGCATAGGGGACTTCTACTGCCTTCCAAAGATACACAAAGCCAACACACCTGGACGTCCCATTGTATCAGGCAATGGGACCTGTGTAAGAACTTCTCTGGCTATGTCAACGGCATCCTTGAAACCTTTGTACAGGGAGTCCCCAACTTCTGTCGTGACGCTACAGATTTCTTAGAGAAACTCAGCACCCACAGACCAGTCAAACCAGGAACATTCCTTGTAACAACGTTTTGGCACTCTACACCAGCAACCCCCACGATGACAGCATCGCTGCAACTGCCTCAGTACTCATTACCACCAACGGCCAATTTCCAGACACCATCTTACAACTCATCTGCTTCTTCCTCGACCACAACGTTTTCACCTTCGACAACCAGTTCTTCGTGCAGACGCACAGAACAACCAAGGGAACCAGATTTACTCCCCAGTATGTCAACTATTTTCATGCACAGGTTCGAAGAAGACTTCTTTGCTGCACAGAACCTCTGACCAATGTTATACACCTGATACATTGATGACATTTTCTTCCTTTGGACTCATGGCGAGGAATCACTGAAACAACTACATAGCTATATCAACAAGTTTCATCCCACCATCAGACGTACCATGGACTACTCTTTAGAATCAGTCTCATTCTGGGAACGATGCATGTCCGTCAGGGACGGACATCTTAATACCTCACTCTACCACAAGCCTACAGATAACCTCACAATGCTGCACTTTTCTAGCTTCCACCCTAAACATGTTAAAACAGCCATCCCCTATGGCCAAGCCCTAAGCATACACAGGATCCGTTTGGATGAGGAGGAACAAGGTGGACACCTGAAGGTGTTGAAGCCTTTATGGAACAGGATATGATGCTCAACTCATCGATTCGAAAAATTCAATGTTTCAACATGCCACAGCGAAAAACTGTAATGACCTCCTCAGAAGACAGACACGAGATACTTCCAATAGCGTACCCTTCGTTGTCCAGTACTTCCTGGGAGCAGAGAAACTACACCATATTCTTCACAGCCTTCAACATATTTTTGATGACCATGAGCACCTCGTCAAGATCTTCCCCATGACTCCAGCTCTCGCCTTCAACAACCTCCAAACCTTAAACAGACCATTGTTCGAGAAAATAGGGCGGCACGGTGACTCAGTGGTTGGCACTGCTGCCTTACAGCGCCAGGGACCTGGGTTCAATTCCACCGTCAGGCAACTGTCTGTGTGGAGTTTGTACATTCTCCCCGTGTCTGCGTGGGTTTCCTCTGGGTGCTCTGGTCTCCTCCCACTGTCCAAAAAATGTGCAGGCTAGGTGGATTGGCCATGCTAAATTGCCCATAGTGTTCAGGACGTGCAGGCTAGGTGGGTCATTAGGGGGATGGGTCTGGGTGGGATGTTCTGAGAGTTGGCGTGGACTTGTTGGGCCGAAGGGCCTGTTTCCACACTCTAGGGATTCTATGATTCTATGAAAACTACCTAGCCTTCAGGACAACATCAACCACAACACTATACAGCCCTGTCATGGCAGTCTCTGCAAGACATGTCAGATCTTCGACATGAACACTACTATCACACGTGGAAACTCCACTCATCACATGCATGGCAGATACTCATGTGACTAGGCCAACGTTGTCCATCTCATACGCTGCGGGCAAGTATACGCCAAGGCATGGTATATTGGCGAAACCATGCAGTCACTACGACAACAGATGAATGGACACCGCGCAACAATCACCTGACCGGGATGTTCCCTCCCAGTGAGGAACACTTCAGCAGTCAAGGACATTCGGTCTTGGATCTTCGGGTAAATGTCCTCTTAGGCGGACTTCAGGATAGACAATAACGCAGAGTTCGGTGCCCATGAGGACGGCCTCAACTGGGATCTTGGGTTCATGTCACACTACAGGTGACTCCACCACACTATACATTCTAACACACATACACACACACACACACACACACACGTGAATCTATGGGGTGAATTTGTATTTGCAGATACATTCTATTTTGTTCAAAAAGCACACAATTAATAGATAGTCAGTCAATGTGTCATTTTATAAATTCCTACTTTAGAAATAAAACCAGTCTGACTCCAAACCAAAACACAAACAGATTCTGAACAAGGCCTCACACCTAACATGCATTGTCTGACCTCAAATATCACCTCTTCTTTACACTGATAAAACCTTTAGTTCTCTCAGGACAATGACTTGAAAAGAATTCAGGGATTTGCATATACGTATTAAATAATTAAAACCTTCAAACTGATTAAAGATTTAACAGCATCTTAGGTTTGTTTAATACATCCTCATCAGTGGTGTGACCCTTTGATCTTTTACTTATAAATTCTGTGTTGGACACTACCTGTCTCACTAACACCTGAAGAAGGAGTGAGGCTCTGAAAGCTTGTGTTTTCAAATAAACCTGTTGGACTATAACCTGGTGTCGTGTGATTTCTGATCTAATTCAAGTATGCTACAGTCCCCACTCCCATTTTCTATACCACAAAGTCTTTCTCTACAGTGAATACAGATGCAAAGTACTCATTTAAAACATCAGCTACGTCTTCTATTTCCACACACACATTGCTACTTTGGTCCCTAATGGGCCCTACTATTCCCCTGGTTCCTCTCTTGCCCTAATATACTTATAAAACCCCTTCAGATTTTCCTTAATGTTACACATCAGTAGTTTTTTTTTTCATTTTCACTCTTTGCTTCCCCAATTTCCTTTCAAATTAACCCCCTCTATTTCCTATTCATGTCTGGGGCATTCATTGTTTTGAGCTTTCAGCATCTGCCATATGCTTCCTTTTTTTGCTTATCCAATTCTGTACATCCTGAGCTACAGAGCACCAATTGGGATCAGATGTTCTCAGGGAAATGCACAGTAGAAATGTGGAGGTTGTTTAGGGAGCAGTTGCTACAGGTACTGGATAGGTTTGTCCCACTGAGGCAAGGAAAGCATAGTAAGGTGAAGGAACCTAAGATGACAAGACATGTTGAACACCTAGTCAAGAGGAAGAAGGAAGCTTACTTAAGGTTGAGGAAGCAAGGATCGGATAGGGCCCTAGGAGTCTACAAGGGAGCCAGGAAGGAACTGAAGAATGGACTTAGGAGAGCTAGAAGGGGGTATGAGAAAATCTTGGCAGGTAGGATCAAGGAAAACCCCAAGGCTTTCTATACTTATGTGAGGAACAAGAGGATGGCCAGAGTGAGGGTAGGGCCAATCAGGCATAGTGGAGGGAACTTGTGTGCAGAGTCAGAGAGGTAGAGGAGGTCCTTAATGAATACTTTGCTTCAGTATTCACCAGTGAGAGGGACCTTGACGTTTGTGAGGACAGCATGAAACAGGCAGATATGCTCAAACAGGTTGTTGTTAGGAAGGAGGATGTGCTAGAAATTTTGAAAAACATGAGGATAGATAAGTCCCCTGGGCCAGACCGGATATACCCAAGGTTATTACGGGAAGCAAGGGAAGAGATTGCTGTCCCTTTGACAATGATCTTTGCGTCCTCACTGTCCACTGGAGTAGTGCCAGAAGATTGGAATGTGGCAAATGTCTTTCCCTTGTTCAAGAAAGGGAATAGGGATAATCCTGGAAATTACAGACCAGTCAGTCTTACTTCTGTGGTGGGCAAATTATTGGAGGGGCTTCTGAGAGACAGTATTTATGTTTATTTGGAAAAGCACAGCTTGATTAGAAATAGTCAGCATGGCTTTGTGAGGGGCAGGTCATGCCTCACAAGCCTTACTGAATTCTTTGAGGATGTGACAAAACACATCGATGAAGGTAGAGCAGTGGGTGTGGTGTATATGGATTTTAGCAAGGCATTCGATAAGGTTCCACATGGTAGGCTCATTCACAAAGTAAGGAGGCATGGGATTCAGGGAAATTTGGCTGTCTGGATACAAAACTGGCTGTCCAATAGAAGACAGAGAGTGGTAGTAGATGGAAAGTATTCAACCTGGAGCTCGGTGACCAGTGGTGTGCCGCAGGGATCTGTTCTGGGATCTCTGCTCTTTGTGATCTTTATAAATGACTTGGACGAGGAAGTGGAAGGGTGGGTTAGTAAGTTTGCCGATGACACGAAGGTTGGTGGAGTTGTGGACAGCATGGAGGGCTGTTGTAGGTTGCAATGGGACATTGACAGGATGCAGAGCTGGGTAAAGAAGTGGCAGATGGAATTCAACCCAGAAAAGTGTGAAGTGATTCATTTTGGAAGGTCGAATTTGAATGCAGAATACAGGGTTAATGGCAGAATTCTCAGCAGTGTGGAGGAACGGAGGGATCTTGGGGTCCACATCCATAGATCCCTCAAAGTTGCGACCCAAGTTGATAGGGTTGTAAAGAAGGCGTATGGCGTGTTGGCTTTCATTGGCAGAGGAGTTGAGTTGAAGAGCTATGAGGTTCTGCTGCAGCTCTATAAAACTCTGGTTAGACCACACTTGGAATATTCTGAGGAAGGGTCACCGGACCCGAAACGTTAACTCTGTTTTCTCCTTCACAGATGCTGCCAGACGTGCTGAGCTTTTCCAGCAACTTTGTTTTTGTTCCTGATTTACAGCATCCGCAGTTCTTTTGGTTTTTACTTGGAATATTATGTTCCGTTCTGGTCACCTCATTACAGGAAAGATGTGGAAGCTCTAGAGAAGGTGCAGAGGAGATTTACCAGGATGCTACCTGGACTGGAGGGCAGGTCTTATGAAAGGTTGAGGGAGCTAGGGCTTTTTTCATTGGAGCGAAGAAGGATGAGCGGTGACTTGATAGAGGTTTACAAGATGATGAGAGGCATAGATAGAGTGGATAGTCAGAGACTTTTTCCCAGGGTGGAAATGACTACTACGAGGGGGCATAATTTTAAGGTGATTGGAGGAAGGTATAGGGGAGATGTCAGAGGTAGGTTCTTCACACAGAGTGTGGTGGGCGTGTGGAATGCGCTGCCGGCAGTGGTAGTGGAGTCAGATACTTTAGAGACTTTTAAGCGACTCTTGGATAGGCACATGGAGGATAGTAAAATGTCGGATATGCAGGGTAGATTGATCTTAGTAGGATAATAGGTCGGCACAACATCATGGGCCGAAGGGCATGTACTGTGCCGTACTGTTCTATGTTCTATCCCTTGATATCCAGGATTCTCTGCACTTGTTGGTCTCAGCTTTCAACTTTGTGGGAACACGTTTACCCTGCATTCTCACTGTTATCCTTTGGAATGTCTTCCAGTGCTCTGATGTAGATTTATTTGCAAGTAGCTGCTCCCACTTTGGCCAAATTCTGTCTGTCCTTATTATTATCAGCATCTCCCAATTCAGAACCTTTATTTCTGGTCCATCCTTTGTCTTTATCTATAATTACCTTAAACCTCACTAAATTATGATCACTATCACTAAACATTCCCCCAGCACCACACCCTAGGTTGTAGGTCTTGCTATGTGCTGGATTAAAAAGCTCTCCTCGATACATTATAAGAACTCCACTCCTTCAAAATACTTTCACACTCTGTTTGTCCCAGTTAATATTGGTGAAGTAGAAATTCCCTGCTTTTATTACCTGATTATGTTTTACGCTTCTCTGAGATTTGCCCATCCATCTGTATTTCTATCTCTCCCTCAGACCCTCAGCAAAGTGATTGCCCCTCTTTTTAAGTTCTACCCATATGGCCTTATTTGAGGAAACTTCCAAGATACCATCCCTCCTTATGGTAATAACGAACAAAGAGACCTTAGAGTGCAGGTTCATAGTTCATTGAAAGTGGAGTCAAAGGTGGATAGGATAGTGAAAAAGGCGTTTGGTACACTTGCCTTTATTGATCAGTGTGTTGAGTATAGGAGTTGCAAAGTCATGTTGTGGCTATACAGGATATTAGTTAAGTCACTTTTGGAATACTGCATTCAATTCTCCCTGCTCTCGGAAAGATGTTATGAAACTTGAAAGGGTTCAGAAAAGATTTACAAGGATGTTGCCAGGGTTGGAGGGTTTGAGTTATAGGGAGACGCTGAATAGGCTGGGGCTATTTTCCCTGGAGCGTTGGAGGCTGAGGGGTGACCTTACAGAGGCTTATAAAATTACAAGGAGCATGGATAGGGTGAATAGCCAAGATCTTTTCCCCAGGATAGGGGAGTCCAAAAGTAGAGGACATAGGTTTAAGGTGAGAGGGGAAAGACTTAAGAGGGACTTAAGGGGCAACTTTTTCACACAGCGGGTGGTACACATATGGAATGAGCTGCCAGAGGAGGTGGTGGAGGCTGGTACAATTACAACATTTAAAAGGCACCTGGATGGTTATATGAATAGGAAGGGTTTAGAGGGATCTGGGCCAAATGCTGGCAAATGGGACTAGATTAATTTAGGATATTTGTTTGGCATGGACGAGTTGGACCAAAGGGTCTGTCTCCATGCTGTACAGCTCTTTGATTCTATTTGATTCCTTAAT
Organism: Rhincodon typus; assembly: GCF_021869965.1. NCBI lineage: Eukaryota > Metazoa > Chordata > Chondrichthyes > Orectolobiformes > Rhincodontidae > Rhincodon > Rhincodon typus. The sequence continues at coordinate 6,793,683 of NC_063333.1, forward strand.
CAATATCATGACACCACCTCCTCTTTTACACCTTTCCTTGTCTTGCCTGAAGACTCTATATCCCAGAAAATTGAGCCACCAGCCCTGTCCCTACCTTAACTATATCTTTGTGGCAGCAATGATATCACATTCTCAGGCATCAATCAACACCCTCAACACATCAGATGCATTAAAATAAATGCTATCTACCCTGCCATGCTCCCTCTGCCTTGACTATATTCACACTGCCTTCCAGACTGATTTGAATCTTCTTCCATACTTCTCTATGCATCTCTTTTGACTATACCTTCACTCTGTATCCTCCCCTCCCCCCACTCCACTGCCAAATGAGTTTAAAACCTCAACAACCACAACAGCAAATCTCCCCACAATGATGTTGGACCCACTCCAGTTAACGAGCAAGCTTTTCATGTAGAGGATAGTGTATGTATGGAATGAGCTGCCAGAGGAGGTGGGTACAATTACAATCTGGATAAGTACCTGAATAGGAAGGGGCTAGAGTGAAATGGACCAATGCTGGCAATCCAAAGTTTGTGTCATATATGGATGGGGTGGTTAAAAAGGCATTTGGCACTCTTATCTTCATTGCTCAGTCCTATGAGTGTAGGAGTTAGGAAGATATATTGAGGTTGTACAGAAGCTGGAAAGGGTTCAGAAGAGATTTACCAGGATGTTGCTGGGTATGGAAGGATTGAGTTATAAAGAAAGGCTGGTACTTTTTTCACTGGAGTGTAGAAGGTTGAGAGGCAACTTCATAGAAGTTTATAAAATAATGAGGGGTATAGATAGAGTTAATGTCTTTTCCCTAGGTTGGGGGATTTCAAGACTAGCGGGCATATTTTAATATGAGAGGAAAGAGGTTTAAAAAAGACATGAAGGGCAAATTTTTACACAGAGGGTGATTCGCATGTGTAATGAACTTCAAGAGGAAGTGGTGGATGTGGGTACAATTACAATGTTTAAAAGACATTTAGAAGTACATGAATAGGAAAGGTTTGGAGGTTTCTGATGATATGGGCCAGGACCAAGCAGGTGGGATTAGATTAATTTGGGACTATGTTTGGCATGGACTGGTTGGACTGAAGGGTCTGCTTCCATGCTGTATGACTCTATGACTCTAATTGGGAATAAATCAGTTTAGGATATCTGGTCAGCACGAACAAATTGGACTGATGCGTCTGTTTCCATGTTGTAGAACTCTGACTCTATCTTCCCCAGAAATGAAGACAGTGATCCAGCAATCTAAATCATTCTGTCCTGCTCCAATTCTTCAGCTACATATTGATCCGCTCTCTGAGGGTTGGTTAGCTCAGTTGGCTGGACGGCAGGCTTGCACAGTGACACCAACAGTGTGGGTTCAATTCCTGCACCTGTTGAGGTTACTATGAAAGACTGTCCTTCTTAACTTCTCCCCTCACCTAAGGAATGCTAAATTTCTGGTTACCAGTCATCTCTCTCTAAAACAACTTTACATTTAATCTGTTCTATCTCCCTATTCCTGTACTCACTGGCACATGACATCAAGAATAATCCAGAGATTTGAGGTCCTGTTTTTTGATCTGCTACCTAAATTCTTGTTGCAGAACCTCATCCCTTTTTCTACCTTTGCAATTGATCCCAATGTGAACTATTATATCTGACTGTTCTCTCCCCCCATCAAATGGAACCAAGGAGACCTCGGCACTCTTCATGATTAAATCTCCTACTACCCATTATTCACCCACTCTTTCTGCATTGGACTCTAGTTGCACTGCCCAGAAGAACTGTCACTCTCACTGTTTTCCAATCTGCTTGAACTGGAAAATCTGCTGGAGTGAGATGCACTTTGGGCTTGCCTGACTACCGGCCTACCATCCTTCTTCTGTCTGATGATCTCCTCACACCGATTTCCTTTAGCTGCAGTCTGCTACATCTAAAAATGTGGTATCTACGCTATTCTCAGGTTTCCAGATGCACTGCTGAGCCTGCAGCTGATGATCAAATTGATCAAATCAGTAGCATGTCCTGCAGATGTGGTTATCCAGACTGTTGGGAACAATTAAGATTTCTCACATTCAGCAGGTCTGCAACAAACGGGACTGAGCTCCCCAGCATACCTACTCTAGTCTTAACTTCCACTTATTAACATTTAATCTACTTCCGTTACCCTACTTTGGCTTCATTGTACTGCTTTATGGTGTCCGTGTAGTTCTTAGCTCTGGATAAGCTATACTTAGACTCGAAACATTAACTCTGTTTTTCCTCTCTGTCAGAAGTGCTCAGTTTCTTTAGCACTTTTGGCATTTATTTCAGATACGAAGTATCATGTTTTTTCGTGTTAGAGGCAATGTTATCCTCCAGCAATATCCCACCCACGCGCACAAAATTATTTAGTGCAATTTGCAGGAACTTGCTTGTCCAAATGTTTGTAAGAATCATTGCGACATCCTTCAGTGTTGGTTGAAAGGATAAAAGCCAGCGCTGGGAATTTTAAATAAAAAGAAAATTGTTGGAAAAACTCAGCAGATCAGGCAGCATCCGCTGGGAGAAAGCAGAGTAGACGTTTCAAGTCCGGTGACTCTTCATCAGAACTGGTAGCAGCTACGAAAAAGTGGTATTTATGCTGAAGATCAGGATGGTGGGGGTGGAATCTGTGAGCGGTAAGTGGGGACGGAGCCCAGAGAGGGGGCGATGTATGAACGGGATAGGTAGATGATTATTGGTAATAAACCAGAACAGGCCAGATGCGGAATAAGTGACAATATGAGCTGGGAGTATGAAATAAGGGATAGGCTGTGCTGAAAGCAACCCATGTCAATGACAGGACCAGGCTATGGGTACAAAAACATGGAAAAGGCGTAATCAGGCTTTAAAGATTTGGAGACAACAAGGTGCAGAACTGGATGAACACAGCAGGCCAAACAACTAGATGTCGAATCCTAAAGTCCGGGAATTTTAAACTTGCTGCACTATATTGCAACCACCGGCGTGCTGACGGCAGACCGCCGCCTATTTACTAGTCACTCATTGGCTTATTCTACCGGGGTTGGGCTTGTTACGTGTCCGTTCTGTGATTGGCGCAGGCGCCCACCAATCGGAAACGGCTCGGTCTCAGCATTCCAGGGGCGACTCGCGCTGTCAATCAAAAGCAGCCGGTTTCAAGGCTCCCCTTTCACCATTCCCTGCGCGCCGCTTTCGGAGTTTCAAATTCACAACAATACAGGGAACAAGTGAGCACCAACCTTAGCTGTCACTTTCTCCAAACTCCAAATTACCATCTCTCCTTTTCCTGGGCAGTTTCCCAACTTCAGTGCGCAAAAACGAAACACTTTGTAAATTCACCATATTAATGTTGCGTGCAAACTAACTTTTCTATTATCTGTAAATCGACCGAATTCCATTAACACAAGGAGGCTTAAATAATTAAGCGTCACACTTTCAAGGTCAGTCGGTGAAAGAGGGTTCATTTTTGGAGAGAAGTTATAATTAATAAATACATTGAATCAGAAGCGCTGTTCTTTTTTTACAGCCAATATAGAATGTTAATGTTAAACAAATATCAATGACTTTGTCAGTAACTGAAATACTTGATTATTTATTACGTACGCAAACGCAAAAGTAGTGCTGCATCCGTGAGGTTGCTCATGGTTGTTTAGAAGGCTCTTGTGATTTTTAGTTATTATTATTTGGACCCTTTAAGATTAGTCTAATGCCTTTGAAATTGAATTGACGTTGATTGCATGTTAATTTCAGGTGTTCAATGATTAATACCTTTTTAAAATATTGCTTGCTGATTTAACAACGAATGATATCTAGAAATGGTGGTTACATATTAAATACAAGATTAGCACCTGTGCAGATATGGTAATTTTTTATAAGTCAGATGCTATGTTAATTTGTAATTCTAGATGTTGCAGAATGTATTAAGTACTCTTACAGCAAATGTGTTCTTTAAAGTCTCAAAATCTAGCTACTAAGTAGATATTTAAGAAGTTGACTCTTAGTTTAGTAGATCAGACCCAGTCTTTTATAAAATGCAAGGTCGGTCAGGGGTTACTGACAAAAGCAAAAAAAAACTAAATGCTGAAGATTTGAAGCAGAAGCAGAAAATTATGGAAATATACAGGGGGTCAGAATAAACTGTAGAGTCAGAAACAGAGTTAATGTTTCAGATCAATTATCTTTCATCACAACTGAGAGCATTTAGAGGTTTAAGGGTTGACAAAAAGACTCTTAACTTTTAACAATAAGCAAATACCTGACCTGCTGAATGTTTTCGTTTTACTTTTTCATTGGATGTGCTGTAATTGGCAAAGCCAGCATTTGTTACCCATCTTGAACTGAGTGGCTTCTGGGCCATTTCAGAGGGTAGTTAAGAGTCGACCACATTGCTGTGGATCTGGAGTCACATGTAGGCCAGACCAAGCAAAAATGGCAGATTTCTTTCCCTGTGGCTTATTGGTGAACCAGGTTTAAGTCAATCAATTATAGTTGTTACATTGACTGTTGCTGAGTCTAGCTTTATATCTAGATGTATTGATTCAGTTTAAATTCCACTATATGGTCAAATTTGCACTTGTGTCCCCAGAGAACTGGCCTGTGCTTCTGCATCATATTGTACCGACTTTACCATTAACCCAACATTCCTTGGTTCCAGAGGATACAGACATTCCACTACTGACGCTACTGTATCAGTTTATGTTCCAAATTACTCACATTGTATATTTTAAAAAGTTAGTTATTTGGAGATGCAGAATTTCGTTCCAGATAGACTTGTGTGAGATCTTCCATACAGTTTCTAGCAGAACGTTGAAACACACAGTCATATAAGGAATATTATACTAGAATGAAGTTTTAAGATAACAACACCTAATTGTTCTGAAGTAAATATAGGATTAATTCAATTAAAGGAAAAGCAAACTACTGCCGATCTTGGAAATCTAAGGTAAAATGCTGGAAATACTTGACATGTCAGGCTATGGAGAGAAAAACAGAGTTAATTAGACTATAACCTTTCAGAACTGGGTAAAAATTAGACATGTAATAGAGGATCCAAAGAGCTGTTAGTGTCCATGAAGCTTGCCCAAAACATTGTGTCAATAAGTGTGGGCCATCCACTGTCCATTGCACTCAGTCTTTGGGCTGGCACTTGACTTGGAGGCTGGTTGCTTGTAGACCTGGCTTATGACTTCCACTAGCACTCGACTTAACAAGGTTTGCCTGGTCTGATTCACTGACGCAGTTCTAGTGACTGTAATGTGGCTAGTGGAAGGCAGCTGACTTTGATTGCATGAGACTGCGGAATACGTTAGGAGAATCTAGGATTATAGTCTCAGAGTAAGAGGTTGCTCATTTAAATCGAGGATGAGAAGGAATTTCTTTTATTGGAGGGTAGTGAATCTGTAGAATTCTTTGCTGCACAGAGTTGTTGAGGCTGGGTCATTAAGCATATTTAAGGCTGAATTACCTATCATTTGTTGGACTCAAACTTTGATTTGCTTTTTTAAACAAGGCTTAATAGACACTGTAAAGCGATAGTTTTGTATTTATTTCGTCCTCTCAGTATGTCCAAAAACTCTAAGTGCTTTTGCATGTGTTTGAGTCAGTAACACCCAAGTCTTGCTCCTTTTCAAGGACTTGAACGTGTAAATCTGCATAGTACACACTGGCTAGATGTTAGCTCTAACCAAATACAAAACACTACATTTCTCTGTGGCACATGTTAAACAACATTTATCAGACTCAGATGCACCCAAATTATCAAATTTTGTCTTTGAAACATTTAACATCCTGACACTAATGTATATCTTAACATGACCTGCAGCTTTACATGCAAATTTCCTTGATTCCTTCATTCTGGTTTTTGATTAAGAGCGATGAAGAAAAATGCCTCAAATAAATAACCACAAGATTTTGCTAGTAACTGGTTTCCACACACATGATCTGCTGTGCTTTTCCAGCTTCACACCGATAGACTCTGGCTTCCAGCATCTGCAGTCCTTATTGTCTCTTGTACATTATTTTCACAGAATGCAATTGTATTAAAGTAGCTTATTTTATAGCATGTCTTCAGAATGTTTTTGAAATATCAACCATGTTAGCCACATCCAATGAGCCAGTAGATTGATGCATTATGACCTTCTTTTCCGAGATGCACAATGTAATTGCTGTTGGCTTAAGCATTTGAATCTTTTGAGTTGCTGATAGTTGGATGATAAGTATGTACAATCCTATTTCAGAGTACTTTTTAAAAAAAAATCAACAACTTTTCTTCTGAAGGTTAATATACTGCAAATTTGGGAACCATATGAATCATAGAATTCCTACAGTGCGGAAGCAGGCTATTTGGCCCATCGAGTTTGCAAAGAGCATCCCAACCAGACCCACCCCACTACCCTATCCCCGTAAACCTGCATTTACCATGGCTAACCCTGCTCATCTACACATCCCTGGACACTATGGGCAATTTGGCTTGGCAATCCACCGAATCTGTGCATCTTTGTGCAGCGGGAGGAAACCCATGCAGCTACAGGGAAAATGTGCAAGCTCTACATAGATGATCGCCCAAGGGTGGAATCAAACCCAGGTCCCAGGCGCTGTGAGGCAGCAGTGCTAATCACTTAGCCACTATGTTGCCCTGTGATGGGATGGCTACAGTTTGGTCTAGTGTACAGTTGATAGTGTCAATCATCTATGTCTATGTGGATTCAGTGCCTCTACCAACAACAATGCTAATAGAATAAATGGACCTTCTACTTCACCCTCAACTGTATGGGCGTGTGGTGGCACTCGTCCAACTAGTGGCTTTGGCCGAACAGCAATAACTGATTAGATAATCAGACAGTGAACCTGATGTACAATGGTTTGCATTTAAAGGAATGGCATTTAAGTGGAAAAGTGTTGACCAAATCTATTTTCATTTGGTGATGGAGGGGAGAAATGTGTAATTTTTGTTGGTGTAAGTCATCCATGAGAAATTTGATAGTGAGATTGAGTAGAATGCTATGTTTTATTAACAGCCTGCATTTAAACAGCACTTTTTAGTACCCCAAATCTCCCTGAATAATATGACTGGGCGAAGTGAAGCCTCTGAAAAGTTTAAGGAGTTTTTGAAGGCAAAAATAACTGTGTCTCAGCAGAGGGACATACAGAGCACAAAAGCATGATGCCTAATGACTCTGGTGCGAATGATAAAACAGAAGTAAAAAAGATTGTAGTAACCCAGATGTGGAGGACTCAGGTTCGGGTACAGAAGTGAAGATGGAATTAAACTGAAGAAGGATTTGTAACAAAGATGAGTAGCTTTAGCCAAAGGCAGGCAAAAGTCATTGGAAGTCTGAAGTCAGTAAGTATCCCAGAACCTGTCCACCCATCTACAGTACACAAGTGTGACAGTATACTCTCCTCTTGCCTGATGAGTGTAGCTCCAACATTACTTGAGACTCAGCACCATCCTGGACAAAGTAGTTTGATCGGAGCCCCATCCACCATCCTCAATAATGGCTATAGTGTGTACTATAGTCAAGATGCACTGTGACAATAGCACTTTTCAAACTCACAACATCTAGAAGAACATGAGAACACCTCTACCTCCATGTTCCCCTCCAACTTACATACTGCCACACCTTAAATTATATTGTCATTCATTGGGTCAAAATTCTGGAACTCTATCCATATCGACACTACAGGTGCCCCTATACCACATGGACTGCAGCAGTTCAAGAAGGTGTGAATATAGGATGTATGGTTAGTAAGTTTGCAGATGACACCAAAATAGGTGGTGTAGTAGACAATGAAGAAGGTTACCTCGGTGTACAAACAGGATCTTGATCAGATGGGCCAATGGGCTGAGGAGTGGCAGATGTAGTTTATTGAGGTAAATGTGAGGTGTTGCATTTTGGGAAGGCACACCAGGGCAGGACATATACAGTTCATGGTCAGGCCCTGGGCAGTGTTGCCAAACAAAGAGACTGAGGGGTGCAGGCCCATGTTCTGTGAAAGCGGAATTGCAGGTAGACAGGATGGTGAGGAAGGCATTTCATTGGTCAACACATTGAGTATAGTGGTTGGGACATCATGTTGCGGATGTACAGGATAATGGTGAGGCCAGTTTTAGAATGTTGCATTCAATTCTGGTCATCCTTCTGTAGGAAGGATGTTGTTAAACTTGAGAGGGTGCAGAAAAGATTCACAAGGATGTTGCTAGGAGTGGAGGGTTTAAGGTTGGGAGAGGCTGAATAGGCTGGGACTTTTTTCCCTGTAGTGTAGAAGGTTGAGGAGTGACCTTAGGTTTATAAAATCATAAGGGGCATAGAATGAATAGCCAAAGTCTTCCTAGGGTGGGGGAGTCCAAAACTAGAAGGCATGAGTTTAAGATGAGAGGGAAAAGATTTAAAAAGGACCTGAGGAGCAACTTTTTCATGCAGAGGTTTGTGTATGTATGGAATGAACTGCCAGAGGAAGTGGTGGAGGTGGGTATAATTACAACAGTTAAAAGCATCTGGATGGGTACATGAATTGGAAGGGTTTAGAAAGATATGGGCCAAATGCTGGCAAATGGGACTAGGTCAGATTGGGATAACAAGGTATAGAGCTGGATGAACACAGCGGGCCAAGCAGCATCAGAGGAGCAGGAAAGCTGACATTTCGGGCCTCGACCCTTCTCCAGAAATGGGGGAGGGGAAGGGGGTTCTGAAATAAATAGGGAGAGAGCGGGAGGCGGATAGAAGATGGATAGAGGAGAAGATAGGTGGAGAAGAGACAGACAGGTCAAAGAGGCAGGGATGGAGCCAGTAAAGGTGAGTGTAGGTGGGGAGTTAGGGAGGGGATAGGTCAGTCCAGGGAGGATGAACAGGTCAAGGGGATGGGATGAGGCTAGTAGATAGGACATGGGGGTGGGGCTTGAGGTGGGAGGAGGGGATAGGTGGGAGGAAGGACAGGTTAGAGAGGTGGGGACAAGCTGGGCTGGTTTTGGGATGCGGTAGGGGGAGGGGAGATTTTGAAGCTTGTGAAGTCCAATGTGACACTAATATCCATTACAAACCCACCGACTCCCACAGCTACCTGGACTATACATCCTCACACCCCACTTCCTGTAAAGACTCCATCCCATTTTCTCAGTTCCTCCGTCTCCGTTGCATATGTTCAGATGAGGCCAACTTCGACAAGGGAGCCTCCGAAATGTCCACATTCTTCCTCAACCGAGGATTCCCCAGCTCCGTTGTCGACAGGGCCCTCAATCGGGTCCGACCCATCTCCCGCACTTCGGCCCTCATCCCTTCTCTTCCCTCCCGCAACAGCGTTAGCGTTCCCCTTATCCTCACCTACCATCCCACCAGCATCCACATCCAGAAGATCATCAGACACCATTTCCGCCACCTCCAGCAAGATGCCACCACCAGACACATATTCCCCTCCCCTCCCTTGTCCGCCTTCCGCAGGGACCGTTCCTTCCGGGACACCCTGGTCCACACTTCCTTCACCCCCAACACCTCCCCACAGCCCTACGGCACCTTCCCCTGTAACTGGCGAAGGTGCAACACCTGCCCATTTACCTCCACCCTCCCCAGTATCCAAGGGCCCAAACATACCTTCCAGGTGAAGCAACACTTCACCTGCACTTCCAAGAATCTAGTCTACTGCATTCACTGCTCACAACGTGGTCTTCTCTACATTGGGGAAATGAAGCGTAGACTTGGTGACCGCTTCGCAGAACATCTACGTTCTGCTTGCAAAAAAGACCTTGAACTACCTGTTGCCTGCTACTTCAATGCACCAGAGATAACAAGGTGTAGAGCTGGATGAACACAGCAGGCCAAGCAGCATCAGAGGAGCAGGAAGGCTGACGTTTTGGGTGGGTCTAGGCTGCTTGGCCTACTGTGTTCATCCAGCTCTATACCTTGTTCTCTCAGATTCTCCAGCATCTGCAGTTCCTACTATCTCTGACTTCAATGCACCACCCTGCTCTCTGGCCAACATCTCTGTCTCCGGCTTGCTACAGTGTTCCAGTGAAGCCCAACGCAAGCTGGAGGAACAACACCTCATTTTCCGCTTGGGGACCCTACAACCCTCTGGACTCAATATTGAGTTCAATAATTTTAGGGCCTAAACTCTCCCATGTCCCAGCCCCCCAGCCGCCCACCCGACACATGAGGCCTTGTTACCACATAGCCTGCCACTACACACCCCCTGTTGTTAGTCACTAACAGTCCCCATTAACAACTATTCACCCTCCCAGCCTGATCGTTAGCAACTCCTTTGTCTGTCCAACTGTCTTTCTCTCTCTTTGGGCTCTATCTTATCATTTACTCCCTACCCCACCCACCTCCCTATTTTCTGCATATAAACTGACATTTTCCCAGCCACCATCGGTTCTGAGGAAGAGTCACCGGACCCGAAATGTTAACTCTGTTTTCTCCTTCACAGATGCTGCCAGACCTGCTGAGCTTTTCCAGCAACTCTGTTTTTGTTCTGCCTCTTTGACCTGTCTGTCTCCTCTCCACCTATCTTCTCCTCTATCCATCTTCTATCTGCCTCCCGCGCTCTCCCTATTTATTTCAGAACCCCCTTCCCCTCCCCCATTTCTGGAGAAGGGTCTAGGCCCGAAACGTAAGCTTTCCTGCTCCTCTGATGCTGCTTGGCCTGCTGTGTTCATCCAGCTCTACACCTTGTTATCTCAGATTCTCCAGCATCTGCAGTTCCTACTAGGTCAGATTGGGATGTTTGATTATCATATACAAGTTGGACCGAAGGGTCTGTTTCCGTGCTGTGTGACTCTGAGGCAGCTCACCACCTTCTTCTCAACAGCAAATGGGACTGGTAATAAATGCAGGCCCAGCCAACGATGCCCACATCCCAGGAACAAATAAAAACATGTGCTGTGGGATGAAAGCTAATGAACCGGGACAAAGTAACCATAGTAGTCGAAGCCAAACGTAGACTTGCATGGGAATTCCTGGAGGCATGGTTCTCCACCCATACTTCAATCAACAAACATATAGAATTGGACCCCATATATAAATCCATACAGATCAAATACTGAAATGACAGTACTCACCATAACGTTCCGGACAGTATAAACTCCAAGTGGAGTAGAATAACATCGCTTCATCGGAGGCTCCACTGATGATGTCACCCAGCATGGTGATGAAACGTCTGAACAAAAACAAGCCAGCTCAGCGGCAAGTCAACAACCCTGAAAGCTAATGAAATTGGCAGGAGAAGAGGTGAAAGGGAATTGGGATTTGTAAACAATTTGAATGCATTAAGCAATAGAATACAATTTTATATCCAGTCGCTGTACTTTGCAGGTTACTGAAATTGAGTGAACTATCAGAAGATGTACATTACGCTTCTTCATTTTGAATGGGGACCAACACATTGCACAGAAGAATAATATAAGAAAGAAAATAGCCACAACTATGGAGATAAAATATGTTTAAAGAATGTTAATTTACATAAAGCAATATGGTCTAATACATGAGCCATATGTCGTTTTGAGATCCAAATATGGCCCAATTGTTTTTCTGATTCATTAACGAAAAGTTTACAACCAACATCATCACTGGCCACAATACTTGTTTGCATGATATCTGTATGTGGATTTTAACCATTTTGTGCATTGGTACAATGCTTAGACTAAAAGAAGTATAGGTCACTCCATTTTCTCAGTCAGAATATGCTTATCCTCTTTGTAACTGAACGGTAATAGGTAACCTCCCGAGTACACAGTCACCTATAAAGTGCATTTATTTGCATGAATGTACATCAAGGGTTTTCTATTGAAATTAGTGCAGATGCTATAACGTTGTCCACAAGGGTACACGTGAAGTCAGCAACTTCTGTTAGACAACACTGTTAATAAAGTGAATACCTCCCACTTAGTTGTGCAATGGAGAATTTTAGATTGGTCTTCCATTACTTGTTTTATAATCTACTTGGCTGGCTGAACATAGTTGTTTGAATAAAGTGTGTTCACTTAAATTATCTACTTCTCTACACAATGTATAGTTTTTCATTCACCAGATATGACTTCCAGAAACCAAATTCTGTGTGGTGGTATAAATAAGAAATACGTGAAAGTTTCTTAGAGTAAGTAAGGAAAAAATGTTTCTATTGGCAGGAAGGTCAGTAAGCAGAAGACGCAAATTTAAGGTAATTGGCAAAAGGTGTCAGAATTGGGAATGAGAAGAATGTTTTTAACTGCAAGTGATTTGGAATGCTCTGCCTGAAAGAGTGGCAAAAACAGATTTAGCAGTAACTTTCAAAGTGAATGAGATGAATACTTGAAAGACAGAAAATTAAAGGGATATGGGGAAGGTCAGGGCAGCTCTTCAAAAAGCTGACACAGGGATGATGACTAAACGCCTCTTATCTGTGCAGTAAGATTCAATGATTCTAGTGTAAAATAAAATTTTAACAACTACTAGCTAGCCCTTCAAGAATTTAACAAACATTGCAATGCATGATTAACTTCTACTTGGATAGGGGATTGTCATTTCCCCTTTGAGATGATGGGACAAGAGTCTTTGTCAGCTCTAAGGGTACATAAAGAAGGTAAATTTGCTTGGGACACAAGCTTTAATTGAATATTACACGATTTATCTTGATAGAATTAGAGGTTGGGATCTATTATGACTGAGATAACATCTGTTTTAAGTTTGATAGAAAAGTGGGGTGAGGGCATTGCCAATAATCTTTTTTGGACAAGAACACGTGCTGAAAATTGTCAAATGAAAAGAACCTTCTGCAGTTTGTAAAATCCAGCTACTAATTTGTTATCTTTGTACAATGGTGACTTGCGTGTGAATGCCCCCTTGATGTCCACAAAATGTTGCAATTTTTCGTCATACATTACTAATGTTAAATAGCTGTATGTTGCAGAGTCACTGAATTATTAGTGCAGAATGATGCCACGTGGCCCATTGTGCCTGCACCAGTACTACTTCCTATTCCATGTTAACTGTTGCAGGCATTGTTTACGTGAAGGAGCATGTTTCTGAAGTCTCTCAGAAATGTTGCTATCATGTATATAAAGCCAATTAAAGTTCATTGGCTGAAAAGTTCATCATGTGAAACACCACAGTAATTTATTAGGACTGTACTAAATATTAAACTGGAAATCTGTCTTCACAGAGAAATGATTGGATTGTTGACCAAATCAGATGAGCTATACTAGAAGAAACGGAAGTAAAGTGAACTGCAGAGCCAGAGTGAGGTTTGTGCCTGTTGCATCATTTATCCTGTTTTACCTGCATATATATGCTATATATGCTACCTATATATGCTTTTGACACTTAGCCTGGCTGCATTTTACTTTTGTTTTTGACTTTAGTCCCTTAATTCATAATTCAGGTAAAAGCATAATAGAGAGGGATGTTGGTCAAACATCAAAGGAATTGCTGGAGTCTGAAACAATCAACCCTCTAAATTAATCATCTGTTATAAATGATAAGATGACTAGACTGTAATCTCTCTCCCAAGATATGTCATGATTTAACAGATGGAGCTAAAGCAGTTCATTTTGCAGTATGTCTTGAGTGCCGACTTGAAAAACCTAGTTGACGAACTGATGTGATTTTACAGCAACAACTAGTATTTGAGGTGATAAAATATCTCAAAGTCCTTTACAGAGGTGTTATAAATTTAAATGCAACACATAGCCACATAGAATGGCTACAAGCACTGAAACAGTCCATTTGGTTCATCATGTCCATGCAGAGATTAAACTAAATCAACAGCAAGAAGTGATATAGTGTCAGAAGGTGTAGAATCTGTGATAGAGGTGAGGCTCCAGAAAGAAAAAAAGACCCTGACGGTAGTTGTGTACAGGCCTTTTATTGGTGTTCAAGATGTGGGGAAGAAAATAAATCATCAGATAAAAAAGGCATGCAAGAAAGCCACTTTTACAATAATCATGCAGACGGAATGGGAAAATCAAGTTGGTAACGGATGTCAAGAAAAGAAATTCGTGGAATGTCTATGAGATGGGGGTTTTCTTTGGATGGTAGAGCCACTAGGAAACAGGCAATTCTGGATTTAGTGATGTGTAATGAGAGCTTAAGGTGAAGGAACCCCTTAGGGGCAATTTGAGCTGGAATCCGATGAATTAGAGAGTCATAGAACATAGAACATAGAACATTACAGCGCAGTACAGGCCCTTTGGCCCTCGATGTTGCGCCGACCTGTGAAACCAATCTGAAGCCCATCTAACCTAAACTATTCCATTATCATCCAAATGTTTATCCAATGACCATTTAACTGCCCTTAAAGTTGGCGAGTCTACTATTTTTGCAGGCAGGGCCTTCCAATTACTACTCTCTGAGTAAAGAACCTACCTCTGACATCTGTCCTATAT
>NC_063333.1:6823017-6921398 GCF_021869965.1 Rhincodon typus
GCAGACGACATGTCCATCCTGGGCCTCCTGCAGTGCCACAACGATGCCACCCGAAGGTTGCAGGAACAGCAACTCATATTCCGCTTGGGAACCCTGCAGCCCAATGGTATCAATGTGGACTTCACAAGCTTCAAAATCTCCCCTCCCCCTACCGCATCCCAAAACCAGCCCAGCTCGTCCACGCATCCCTAACCTGTCCTTCCTCCAACCTATCCCTTCCTCCCACCTCAATCCCCACCCCCATCTCCTACCTACTAACCTCATCCGGCCCCCTTGACCTGTCCGTCCTCCCTGGACTGACCTATCTCGTCCCTACCTCCCCACCTACACTCACCTTTACTGGCTCCATCCCCGCCTCTTTGACCTGTCTGTCTCCTCTCCACCTATCTTCTCCTCTATCCACCTTCTACCCGCCTCCCCCTCTCTCCCTATTTATTTCAGAACCCCCTTCCCCTCCCCCATTTCTGAAGAAGGGTCTACGCCCGAAACGTCAGCCTTTCTGCTCCTCTGATGCTGCTTGGCCTGCTGTGTTCATCCAGCTCTACACCTTGTTATCTCAGATTCTCCAGCATCTGCAGTTCCTACTATCTCTGAAACAATTTTAACCCTTGTAGATGGTGGACAGGCTTTGGGGAGTCAGGAGGTGAGTTACTCACTGCAGTATTTCTAGTCTCTGACCTGCTGTTGTAGCCACTATGTTTATGTGGCGAGTCCAGTTCAGTTTTTTTCTTTATTCATTCACGGGATGAGGGGCAACACTGACCAGGCAGCATTTATTGCCCATTCCTAATTGCCCAGAGGCAGTTAAGAATCAACCACATTGTCGTGGGTCTGGAGTCATATGTAGGCCGGGCCAGGTAAGGATAGCAGTTTCCTTCCCTAAAGGACATTAGTGAACCAGATGGGTTTTTCCTGACAATCGACAATGGATTCACAATCATCGTTAGATTCTTAATTCCAGATATTTATTGAATTCAAATTTCACCATCTGCTGTGGCGGGTTTTGAACCCAGTTCCCCAGAACGTTATCTGGGTCTCTGGATTAACAGTCCAGCGATAATACAACTAGGCCATCACCTCCCCCTTCTGATCAAAGATAACCCCCAGGATGTTGATAGTGGGGGATTCAGTGTTGGTAACACCATTGAATTTCAAGGGGGAGTGTTTAGATTGTCTCAAATTGGTGATGGTCATAATCTGGCATTTGTATGGCAAGAACGTTACTTGCCACTTGTCAGCCCAAGCCTAGATATTGTCCAGATCTTATTGCATTTGAACATGGACTGCTTCAGTATCTGAGGAGACATGAATAGTGCTGAACACTGTGCAGTTATCAGTGAACATCCTCATCTCTGATCTTATGATGGAGAGAAGATCATTGATGAAGTAGCTGAAGATGGTTGGGCCTAGGACACTACCCTGAGGAACTCCTGCATTGATGTCCTGGAGCTGAGATGACTGACCTCCAACAACCACAGCGATCTTCCTGTGTGTCAGCTATGACTCCAACCAGTGGACAGTTTGCCCGTGATAACCATAGGTTCCAGTTTTGCCAGGGCTTACCATACTCGGTTGAATGTAGCCTTGATGTCAAGTGCTGTCATTCTCACCTCACCACTTGGAATTCAGCTCTTTTGTCCATGTTTGAACCAAGGCTGTAATGAGGTTAGAAGCAGAGTAGCCTTGGCGGAACCCAAACTGGGCGTCATTGAGCAGGCTATTGTTGAGCAAGTGCTACTTGATAGCAATGTTGATGGTACCTTCCATCTAAGTAATCATCCATAGCTTTTTTGAATGTCTCAATTAAATCTGCCTCTATATGCAGGTAGTATATTCTGTACCCTACTTGCTGAGCACATCTCCCATGCTTCATTTGTACATCACTCTAAATTTATGACTTCTCACTCTTTTCCTCTTGAGTGGGAACAGCTTCTCCCTGTCGATTCTGTCCAGCCTGCTTATGATTTTGAAAACCTCTCAAATCTGCTCTCAGCCTCATCTCCAAAGAGAATGGTCTAAAATTCTTCAATCTATCCTCATAACTGAAGTTTCTCATTCCTGGAAGCATTCTTGTAAATTGCTTTTGCACTCTGTCCAATAGATTCACATTTTTCTGATAATGTGGTACCCACAACAGTACTCAAAGCCCCAGGTGATGTCTAATAAGTTTCTTATACAAGTTTAACATCACCTCCTTGCTGTTGTACTCCACATCCCTATTAACAAAACTAGGGACATGATATGCTTTATTAACAGTTCTCTCATGGAGTCATACAGCACAGTAACAGACACTTCAATCTAACTCGTCCATGCCGACCAGGTATCCTAAAACTTAAGTGATCCCACTTGCCTGTGTTGGGTCCATATTTCTCTAAACCCTTTCTTATTCATGTACGTGTCCAAATGTCTTTTAAATGTTGTAATAGTACCAGCCTCTACTACTTCCTCTGGAAACTCATTCCATACACGCACCATCCTCTGTGTGGAAAAAGTTGCCCCTCAGATCCCTTTTAAATCTTTCCTTCTCACCTTAAACCTATGTCATCTAGTATTGGATTCCCCTACCCTTGGGAAAATCCCTTGGCTCTTCACCCTATCCATGGTCCTTGTGATTTTATAAACCGCTATAAGGTTACCCCACAGCATCCGACTCTCCAGGGATAAAGTCCCAGCCTATCCAACCTCTTCTTATAACTTGCACCCTCCACCCCAGCAACATCTTTATACATTTTTTTCTGTACCCTTTTTAGTTTAACAACATGCTTCCTATACCAGGGTGACCAGAAATGTTTTCCAAAAGTAGCCTCACCAATGTCATGTACAGCCACAACATGATGTCCCAACTCCTATATTCAATGCTCTGTCCAGCAACATGTTTGTCAAGTTTTTTTTCTGCACCCTTTCTAGTTTAACAACATCCTTCCTGTAGCAGAATGACCAGAATTGTACATAGTACTCCAAAAGTGGCCTCACCAACATTTTGTACAGCTGCAACACGACATCCCAATTCCTATACTAAATGCTGTGATCAACAAAGGCAAGCATGCCAAACGCCGCCTTCACCACTCTGTCCACATGCAACATCTGCACCTGTCCTGCTACCTTTAATGATCTGTGCACATGTACATCCAGGTCCCTCTGGCTGCCACATTTCCTACATTAAACAGTTACTCCTTTTCAAAAGTGCTTATTGATGTAAAGCAGTTTTGGTTGTGAAAGGTGCTGTGTAAATGGAAGTCTTTATTTCTTTCTTGATAAGTCCATGTGCTGTACACTGGAGACAGTTTCAAGAATGGTTTTAGGCTTCTCTGTCTTCCACAGTTGCAGCTGGGGGATATAGATGATCAAGACAAAGCTTCATTCAACAAGGAACAGCTGGCCAAGAGTGAAGCCAAAGCACTTGGGGGGGGAAGGCAACTGTAATCTTTGCAGTAAGAAATACAAGAGACAAATGAATTGGTCAGTCCCCTGTCCTGAATAAACAAAACTACTCAGTGCCAACAGTCCTGATAACTTTAGTCACCAACCCTTGTTCTTTAACATTGAAATTATTCTGCCTATTTTCTCATCCCTGACTTCCTCATGAAGAAGATCTGTAAACTGCTCTCTATACAAATGAGTGTAACATTTCCCAGTAGTGTAGGCTTTTCTCATTTCCAAAAGATTGCAGTTTGTTCCCACTGATCTCAAGAGTCTCTTATAACTCTTTTTTTCCGTCCTATGGGAGATGATAGTGCACACCACAGAGAAAAGATAACCTCTGGTTCCATATCCAAAATGATCCAAAGTGGGTGAATGAAATTAGAATTAGCCATGACCTAACTGAGGGCTAAATGGCCTAATTATGTTCCTGTGTTCCTCTAAGAATGGAGCAACCCCAGACATTGTGCCCGTCACCAAATGATTGTGCAGAAGGAAATTAAAATGTGTGATATTTTATAAACAGATTGCATGTGAGAGTTACTGCTTATGACTTGAACTTCTTCACTAATCACAGCGAATGGAATCTTCAATTTACCTTAAACTATGAACCAGGCCTTGAAATTGCCAATGTTCAGCCTCTCAAAGCTATTCTAACTCTGACACCCTCTCTTTTCTCAACTGATTGTCATCAGCAAGAATGTGATTAACTGCACTTTAATTTAATCATTCAATTCATTAGCAAAATATTTGCAATACTAGTAAGACTGGAATTTATTGACCGTCCTTCGTTTGCCTAATACAGTAATTTGATCCAACAGAGAGGTTTGCAAGGCCACTTCAGACAGGAGTTATAAGTCAAATATATTGGCATGGAACTGGAAATGCATGAAATTTATTGGTACCAATTATTTTTATTTTGTCCCTCAACAACCATCACTAAAACTGTTTATCTTATGGTTATTTAAGGGAATTTGCTGCGCAGAACAATCTTTTTTCCTACATTCCAACACTGACTCAACTTCATTGGCCATTATGTACTTAGAAAAGACCTGAGGTCTTCAAAGTCACTTTGTGAGTACAATTCTTTCTTTCTTTTACCTGGAATAAAATCTAATATGACCAGCCAGTACAAAGTAGTAGTGAGAGCTGCTGTGAATCTGTAAGGCTAAAATCATTGAGAGTCTAATCTGGCAGTTTTACAATTAAATGTGTAACAAACTTTCTTTCATTTCAAACCTCAAACTACCCAACATTACATTTTCACATGGTTCAGAATGATGTCTCTTTTAACAACTGTTTAAAAGAAAATAACCTCAATTTTTAATAAACATCTCTGTTCAAAAAAAAGCTGTTTGTGTTAACTTTCAGTTAAGGCAGGTGAGAACCATTTGAATATATTTACTTAAGAAACTCAAATATGGATATTAAAAGTTCTGAAGTCTAATTTAGGAAGCAGCAGTTAATGCTATCTACATGATGTACTGTGGCAAATCAACAAGGCTTCCTGGACAGCACTTCCCAAAAACCTCAGCCTCTACCACCTAGAAGAACAAGGGTAGCATGCATCAATACCATCACCTCTAAGTTTCCCTTAAAGTCACATACCATTCTGGTATGTAACCAGATACCATTCTGGTATGTAGACAGAGAGAAAATTGACTGAAGAAAATAAACTTTATCCAAAAGAAAATAAGGGGCAGATCAATTTCAATGCATGTATTTGTTTCAGAGCAACTATTCAATTGAGAGTTATGAGCTATCATTGATAAAGTAATTACAGCACAGAGGGAGGCCATTCAACCCATTGAGTCCAAACCACTCTCTGGGGTAATCCAGTTAGTCTCTTCCTCCCACTGGATCCCTGTAATCCTGGACATTTAATTCCATCAAGTGCCTATTCAATTTTGTTTTGAATTCATCAAATGTTTCCTCTTGCATCACCCTTATAGAGGCAGCAAGTTCCAGGTCATTATCACTTACTATGTAAGTATTTACTTCTCAGAAATATAATGAGTAAACACCAGAATTTAGGGCGACACGGTGGCACAGTGGTTAGCACTGCTGCCTCACAGCGCCAGGAACCGGGGTTCGATTCCAGCCTCGGGCGACTGTCTGTGTGGAGTTTGCACGTTCTCCCCGTGTCTGCGTGGGTTTCCTCCGGGTGCTCCGGTTTCCTCCCACAGTCCGAAGATGTGCAGGTTAGGCGGATTGGCCATGCTAAATTGCCCGTAGTGTTCAGGGAGGTAGAGGGTGCATATTAGGTGGGTCATAGGGGGATGGATCTGGGTGGGATGCTCTGAGGTTCGGTGTGGACTTGTTGGGCCGAAGGGCCTGTTTCCACACTGTAGGGATTCTAATTCTAAAACATTTTTAAAAATCAGATGTTTCTCAGACTGCCAGATATTTCTTGCTTTCACAGTTGGAATTCTGTTATATTATAATCTATTTGGCTGTTCTGTGCATTTGTTTTTTTTAATAAAACCACCACTGTCCTTGTGGGTGTTAGAATCCTGTCTCACATAATTATAAGGAAGGGAACTACATGTAAAGCTTAATTCCATTTCAGTTCACATTCTGGCTGCACTGCAGTGGAATGATAAGATGCATTCTGGCAAATGGTCATTACCTTGAAATGTTAACTCTCCTTCAGACTCCACTACTGCTGCTGACCTGCTGTGTATTGGCAGCATGTTCTTTTCCTTTTCTGATAAGGATTAGATTCATTCTCCAATACCACTAAATTCCTGGCTTTCCTTATGTAGGAACAAAGGAACAGGAGTAGACCATTCAGTCCCTCGAGCATTTTCTGTCATTCAACTAGATCATGGATGATCTATCCCTCAACTCCATTTGCCCATCATTGATATCTTTAGCATTATAAATCTATCATTCTCAGTTTGAAAATTTAAATTGATGTTGTATTCATAGACATTTTGGGAAGAATACTTCAAATATATTCACTGTCCTTTATATGAAAAACTGTCTCTTGGTTTCACACCTGAAGGGCTGAGCTCAAATCTTAAGATTGTGGTCACCAGTTCTTGATTACCCCAAGAGTGGAGATGGTGTCTCTATTCTATTTAATGCTTTCTCATTTTTATTAGGGCAACCTTTGACATTTTAGACTCGAGATAATATGCTTATATTTATGTCAATTGTGTTCATAATCGAACACTTCCCTGTTGAAGAAAATTGTCTTCATAATTTGACCATTAAAGCTTTGTGTGGCGGCCAGACCGGAAGACATATCAACCCAGAGCTCTTCTTTTGTTCCTCAATTATTAATTCACTATTTGTACATAAGTGGCAATGAAGGCATTTATTGCACATCCCTAAGTACCATTAAGAAGGTGGTTGTGCATTGTCTTCTTGAACCACTGTACATAAGAACATAAGAACTAGGAGCAGGAGTAGGCCGTCTGGCCCTTCGAGCCTGCTCCGCCATTCAATAAGATCATGGCTGATCCTTTCATGGACTCAGATCCACTTACCCGCGTTCTCACCGTATCCCTTAATTCCTTTATTGTTCAAAAAAAATCTACCTTCTTTTAAAAAGCGTTTACTGAAGTAGCGTTAACTACTTCACTGGGCAAGGAATTCCATAGATTAACAACCCTCTGGGTGAAGAAATTCCTTCTCAGTTCAGTTCTAAATCTGCTCCCTCTAATCTTGAGGCTATGCCCTCTTGTCCTAGCTTCACCTGCCAGTGGAAACATCCTCTCTACTTCTATCTTATCTATTCCCTTCATAATTTTATATGTTTCTATATGTACTCTGTGTGATGCAGGCACACCAACAATTCCGTTATGTAAGAGGTTACAAAATTTTAACCCAGAGTTGATGAAGAAATTGTGGTGCGTTTCCAAATCAGAATTGTATGTGACTTTGAGAGAAGTATTCTGCCCATTCATGGGTACATGCTATCTTTGTCCTTGTAGGTGGTAGAGGTTGACGTTTTGGGAAGTGCTGTCCGGAAAGCCTGGTTGAATTGCCACAGTGCATCATGTAGATAGTATACATTGTTGTCATGATGCTTCTGGTGGTGGAGGGAATTAATATTTCAATTGTTGGATTACCTATTGATCAAGTAGTATCTTTGTCCTGGATGATTTTGAGCTTCTTGATTGTCAGTAAAGATGGACTCATCAAGGTAAACACATAAACACCACCTCATGTTAGATACAGAGACATTGGTAGGACCCTAAGAGTAGGCTTCCCTCTTGTCCTCATGATCACAAGTGGTTAGCCCTAAGGAAAACCAGACTTAGGAGGGGATGGGATTAATGTTAGAATATAAATACCTTCATCCAAGATTAAAGCAAAGCTAGAGGAAAACATTTGCTGTGTTTGCTATGCATGTGGAATAGAGACCTCTCAGTAAGTCTGTTCTATTTTCAGGGTCTGAGCAAGCTATGTACAATAAGGGCAGTCAAAAAAAATAACATGGGTGACGGCCCCCTTATCTCATACCCCTAATGTGCAGAATACTATACATATCCTTTTAGTTATTATCTTCTGAAGACAGAAAGATCAATATTCACAGCTATAGGTTTAAAAGACACAGGTTTCAATACCATAGAGTTACAGAGTTTTTACTGCACAGAATGAGGCCCTTCGACTCTTCATGTCTGCACCAATCATTAAACATGAATCTATTCCCATTCCTTTGTACAGCAATAGGCTCATACCCTTGCACACTATGGTGTTTCAAGTGCTCCTCTAAATAATTCTTAAATGTGTTGACAGTTATTATCTCGATCACACTTTCAGACAGTGAGTTCCAGATACTCTCAACCCTTAAATCCTTTCCTGAAATCCCCTCTAAACTTCCTACTCCTTAACTTAAAACTATTGGTTATTCACCTCTCGGCTAAGGGGAAAAGTTTCTCCCTATCTGAAAACCGAAAGAACTGTGAATGCTGTAAATCAGGGACAAAACAGAAGTTGCTGGAATAGCTCAGCAGGTCTGGCAGCATCTGTGAAGAAATATCAGAACTTCCTCAGTTTTGTTTCTCCCTATCTACCCTATCTATGCCACTTAAAACTTTGTACCCCTCAATCAGATCCCACCTCATCCTTCTCTTTTCTAAGGAAAACAATCAAAGTCTATCTGGACTCTTTTCATAGCTGAATTGCTTCAGCTGGGTAATATCCTGGTGAATTTCTTCCACACTATCTCTAGTGCTATCACATTCTTCCTATAATGTGGCAAACAGAGCTGCACACAGCACTCAGGCTGTGGCCTAACATTAGATACAGCTCCATTGTTAACTCCTTGACTAATAAAAATAAGTAATCATATGCCTTCTTAAACACCTTATTTACTTGTCCTGCTGCTTCAAGGATCTATGGATATGCTTATCAAGGTATCTCTGATTCTCTATACTTCCTAGCTTCCTACCATTCAATGTGTACTCTCTTGCCTTATTAGTCCTCACAAAACTTCACTTTTCAGGATTAAATTCAATTTGCCACTGTTCTGCCCATCTGACCAGCCTGTCTATATCATCCTGTAGTAATGTTCATTATTTACCACACCGTCAATTTTCAGGTAATCTGCGAATTTACTAAGCATACCTCCTCCTTTAATGTTGAGATCATTAATGTGCATTACAAACAGTAAAGAACCTAGAAGTGAACCCAGTGGTACGCCACTGGACACAGCCTTCCAGTCACAAAAGCACCCTTCGATCATTACTCTCTGCTTCTTGCTACTAATCCAGTTTCAGAACCAGTTGCCCTGGATCCCATGGGCTTTTAGCTTCTCTACCAGTCTGCCATGTCAGACTTAATCACCTGCTTGAAAATTCAATCAAATTTGTCAGATGTGATCTTCCCCTTCCAAAGCCATACTGACTACCCTTGATTAATCTTGGTCTCCCTAAATGAGATTAATTCTATCCCTCAGAAATTTTTACCAATAGATTCCCTTCCACAGATGTTATACACACAGGTCTGTCATTTTCTGGTTTATCCCTATCACCCACCTTGAATAATGATACCACATTAGTTATCTTGCAGTCCTCCGGTACGTCAGCTCCATCTCATCTGGGCTTGGAGATTTAATCCACTTTCAAGCCTGATAAAACCGCTAAAATCTTCTCTGTCTCAATGTGAATTTGTTCAAGTAGTTAACAATCGTGCTTTGTGATTTTGAGATCTACATTGTACTTCTCTATTGTGAATATGGATGCAAAGCACACACTTAAAACCTCAGCTATGTCTTCTGGTTCCACACATGGATAGTCACTTTGGACCCTAATGAGCCTTACTCTGTCCCTAATTACTCTCTTGCTCCTAAAGTACATATAAAAGAGATTTTGGATTTTCCTTAATGTTACCTACCAATGATTTTTTATATCCCTTGCTTATTCTCTTCATCTCTCTTTTTTAACAAACCCCTGCATTTTCTATACCATTCTTGGCAATCCGCTGTTTTGAGCCTTTGGTATCTACCATAAACTTCCTTTTATCACTTCCAATTCTGTACATTTCTTGATATTCAGAATTCTCTGGATTTGTTCGTCCCATGTTGACTCTGCACTCACTTTTGAATGTCTCCCACTGCACTGATGTGGATTTTCCTGCAAGTAGCTGCTTCCAGTTCTCTTTAGCCAAACCCTGTCTTTTTTTTTTATGAAATCACCCTTCCTCCAATTCAGAACCTTTATTTCTGGTCAATCTTTATCTTTGTTCATAATTAACTTAAATTTTACTGAATTATGGTCACTATCACCAAAATGCTTGCCCCACTGCAACTTCCAACACCTTCCTGACTTCATTTCTTAAAATTAGGACCAGCATCACCCCCTCTCAGTTTCCAATCTGAGTTGGGCTGACTGAAAGTCCCATCTCTGAACAGGTTGCAATAACTTTCACATGTTTAGAATCCTTAACATAGAAATCCCATTCTGAGGGACTTCACAGGAGTATAATCTGAAAAAAAAACTGACAGGGGAAAAGGAAAAAGTATTCAGACAGTTGACCAGACCATGTGCTTAGTCAAAATGCTAGGTTTTATTGAGCATTTTAAAAGAAGAGAAAGAAATGGAGAGGGAAAATAACTTAGGGACAAATTTCCAGAGTTCAGAGCCTTGATAGTTGATGGTACAGTGGCCAGTGGTGTGGCAAAGGAACTTAGGAATGGACTGGAGTCTTGAGTTGGAAAAACAGAATAGTTTACAGAGGGCTACGAAGTTAGCGGAGATTACAGAAATAGGGAGCAAAAAGACCATGGAGGGATTTCAGCATGAAGAAGCAAATTTTAAATATGAAGTGTTGATGAACTGGGTTCCAATCTAGGTTGGCATGTATAAGGATAATATGAAATACTTTTGAATCAGCTGAAGTTTAGAAAGGGTCAAAGATGGGAGTCATGTTTAAATGCAACAGTGGGATCAATGAGAGTTTCAGCTGCAGATGGAATGAGGCAGGGGTGAAGATGAGTAATATTAAGCAGGTGACTGTAGGTGGTCTGGGATGGATATGGAATTGGAGGCTGAATTCAGGGCCGCTGGAGGCAATGAGATTGTGATATGTCTGATTTAGCCTGAGACCAACCAGGAAAATAACTGGGATTGTTCACAAAGGGTTTGTAGCAGCAATGAAGACAACTGGTTTTTGTCTTTTGAATGCTGGAAATTGATGTTGGACAACAATGGTAGTAGAGGAATGGAGAGAGGTAGGGCTGAGTAAAGCTAGATATCGTCAACATATATGTGAAATTTAAAGTATCTTTAGATGATGGTCACCTAGCAGCAGTATCTAAATGAGAACTTGGTGAGAGTCAAGGATATTTTTGGAATACTCTCCATTTGCCTGAATAAGTGCACCTCCTACACTACCCAGGACAAAGCAGCCCACATTAATGGTACCTCCATCCACTGTTTCAACATTTACTCCTCCACCACTGGCACACAGTTGCAGCAATGTGAGCCATTTACAAGATGTATTGCAAAAACTCACTAAATCTCCTTTGACACTACCTTCTAAATCTGTGTTCTCTACCAGCTAGGAGAACAAAGGTAGCAAATGCATGGGGACACCACCACCAGCAATTTTCCACCAAGTGAGACACCATCTTGACTTGGTACTATATTGCTGTCACTTCATTGGTGCTGGGGCAAAATTCTTCCAAAAAATTTCCTAAACTACATGGCCTGTAATTACAAGATGTGGGTTCACCAGCAACTTGCCAAGGGCAATTAGAGGTGGGTGACAAATGCTAGACATTCTCATATGATATTCTCATATCTCACATTCCAATTTACTAAAACCCTTTGGGTCTCTAGAATGGAAATGGGAAAGCAGGAAATTGTTTCTGACGAGACGGACAGAACATTCCCACCCAGTATGAAGAGGAAAGAAGAGAGGAATAGTGTGATTATGGCTCAGCAGACACAGCAAGAAAATGATTGTCAAAGGATTTCATAGGCATTGTGGAAGGGACTGAAATTGGCAAGGTTCAAACATCGACAATTATAATGGGCAAACTTGGCAAAGGCATGGAGGTATGATTCCTAAGGTCTGACCCATTGTGCCCCATAGCAATTAGCCAGATGCTTTGGCCCAGCATTTCCTGCTATCCTGACAAAAGCCACACAAGGCCTTAGAAATACATGTACTTTTAAAAATTTTTAAATTAATTCACGGGATGAAGGCATTGCTGGCTAGGCCAGCATTTATTGCCCATCCCTAATTACCCAGAGGGCAGTTGAAAGTCAACCACATTGCTGTGGGTCTGGAGTCACATGTAGACCAGACTAGGTAAGAATGGCAGTTTCCTGATGGATTTTTCCAATAATCGATAATGGATTCATGGTCATTATTAGACTCTTAATTCCAGATTGTTTTTATTGAATTCAAATTCCACCATCTACTGTGGTGGAACTTGAACTCTGGGTCCCCAAGACATTACCTGGGTCTCTGGCTTAATATTTTAGCAATAATACCACCAGGCCATCACTTCCCTGATGGGAGGCAATGGGCAATTTATATACATGTAAATGTACATCAAAAAACACAAGCATTTCAATTTTGATTCAGGAGGTGCAATTCTCAACCACACCTTTAGAATAAATAAGGAATAGTGATGGTTTACAACTGACTTTTTCAAGCTGATAAATAATTCATAAGCACTGCAGGTTTCAGAATTCTGTCATTTTTTTACATGTGAAGTAATCTAGTATACAGTGTTGCTGTAAGATCCTTAATTTATTGCAAAAGCATTTACTTTTTAAATGGGGAATACAGGACGATTCTAACTTTAAAACATAAAGCACTATTTAATTACTTTCTATGTGAAGGAACTAATTGATGTTAAGATTGTGTAGCTCAAACAAATGCCTGTGGGAATTAGGTTAGCAGGAGCTCAACTCAAATTGCTGAATACACAGCAACATTGTGAGGAATTCAAGACAGGGCTATCTTTGCCGTTTTAGCATTTGGAATGATGAATGGTACAAAGGTGAGAATAATCAATGCATGAGTGGAAAAGTTGGTCAGTTGTAGAGCATGGAGTTCCATTTACTTCTCAAGTGTGGTAAGTTTGAATCAATCAGCCAGAGTGGCATTAGGGGCTCTAAAACTGACCTTACAACACTTGGGTTAAGTATGTCCGGAGACAAAAAAACTGTAGATGCTGGAATCCAAGGTAGACCACCAGGAGGCTAGAAGAACACAGCAGGCCAGGCAGCATCTGGAAGAAAGGAGAAGTCAACATTTTGGGTATTACCCTTCTTCGGGGCTGGATGTGGGGTAGGGGGAGCTGCAGATAAAGGGTGGGGAGAGGGTTAGTGGAATGGTGATGATATGTGAACATCAGTAGTAGGTATGACCTGGTTGGTTAATGAGAGAGATGAATCTGGTTGGTAGCTGGAAGGGAGGGTCAGCAGGTGGAATGGAAGGGAGGAGGTGGGGCTGGAAAGGGAGCTGGGGAATGAGTAGGAAGGTTATTTGAAATTAGAGAACTCAATTTTGAGTCCTCCAGGCTGTAGGTGCGAGGTAAGGTGTTGCTCCTCAAATTTGCGTTCTGAATCACTGTGACCCTGGAGAAGGCCGAGAACAGACATGGTGGAGGGGAAGTTGGGGGGTGGGTGAGTTGAAATGGGTGGTAGACAGCCCTCCACCGCACCTCCTCCAAACCCCACTCCACAGCTCTAAACCACCTCCCCAAACATAATACAGATAGGGTCCCCCTTGTCCTCCCCACCCCACCAGCCTCCTCATCCAATGTGTCATCTTCAAACACTTCCGCCTACTCCAATTATACCCCACCACCCAGAACATCTTCCACTCCCCGCCCCTCTCTGCCTTCCACAAGGACCATTCCCTTTGCCACTCCTTAGTTCATGCAACACTCCCCACCAACCACTCCAATCCCCCGGTAGCTTCCCCTGTAACACCTGTCCACACACCATCTCCTTCACCTCCATCCATGGCCGTAGCCAGTTCCTCCAGGTGAGACAGAGCTTCAAGTACATCTCCTCCAAACTAGTCTACTCCATCCAACGATCCTGATGTGGTCTTCTCTACATTGGTGAGACCAATTGTAGACTAGGTGATTGTTTCACTGAGCATCTTTGCCTGGTCCGTAACAGCCAGCCTAACTTCCTGGTCACTGCCTATTTCAACTCCCAAACCCCCAACTCTACCTCCGACATGTCTGTCCTCAGTCTCCTCCAGCGTGGCAGCGATTCAGAATGCAAATTTGAGGAACAACACTGGTTCAATTCTGGTCTTGCTTTTTGGGTAGCTTGGGGACATTTTGGGCAGCGATCTCCCCCTCACAGAACAACACAGTTTTTATTTATCTTTTCTCCATTTGTATGATTCCTCAAGAGTTGCTGTCATCTCAGTGAAAGGCAGAAGTTAGAAACATCACAGTATGCCAGCTCTGAGTCTACACCAGATTGTGCGATAGACCTAATATAAAAGGTCATTAGATTGAGGGTTGTAAGATTTTGAAAGGAATTGATTGCTAATTGCATGAATTAAATTGAAGTATGCACAGGTGGAAGGCATTCATTGATGATTACTTATGAAGAGACACTTGAGATGGCTGTTAATAATTGAGTGAGGAGCTGTTTATTTGTAAGATTCCACTTTGTTTTAAAAAATTCCAAAACTGAGTGAAGATTGACTTCTGACCCCTTCCTCAACAACTGGCTGTCAGGAATCTAATATTGATTTGTGTAGGATATGGGAAGGCAATGACCTAGTGATACTATCACTAGACCATTAATCCAGAAACATCAGCTGATGTTATGGGGACCGTATTCAAAGCCCGCCACAGCAAACGGTAGAATTTGAATTCAAAAAAATCTGCAAGAGTCTAATGATGATCATTGTCAATTGTTGGAAAAAAACCATCTGGTTCACTAATGTCCTTTAGGGAAGAAAACTGCCTTGGTCTGGACTAGATGTGACTTGAGGGGTAGATGATTGCTTAATGGTATTATCACTAGACTATTAATCCAGAAACCCAGCTGATGTTCTGGGGACTCGGGTTCAAATCCCACCATGGCAGACAGTGGAATTTGAAATCAATAATTTTTTTAAAAGTCTGGAATTAAGAGTCAACAGATCACCATGAAACCATTGCCAATTATCAGAAAAACCCATCTGGTTCACTAATGTCCCAGTGGGAAGAAAATTTGCTACCCTCACCTGGTGTGGCCTACATATGACTCCAGACCCATGCAATGTGAAATGGCCCTCTGAAATGGCCTAGCAAGCCACTCGGTTGTACCAATTGCTACAAAGTCTCAAAGAAATGAAACCGGATGGATCACCTGGAATCAACCTAGGCACTTGGAAAAGACAACGGCAGAAAAGGCCCTGTTGACCCTGCAAAGTCCTCCTCACTAACATCAGGGGGTTAGTTCCAAAATTGAGAGCTGTCTCACAGATTAGTTAAGCAACAGCCTGACATAGTCATACTCACAGAATCATACCTTACAGACACTGTACCAGACACCACCATCACCATCCCTGGATATGTCCTGTCTCACCGGCAGGGCAGACCCAGCAGAGGTGGTGGAACAGTGGTATACAGTTGGGAAGGTGTTGCCCTAGGAGTCCTCAACATTGACTCCGGACCCCATGAAGTCTCATGGCTTCAGATTCAATACGGGCAAGGAAACCTCCTGCTGATTACCACATACTGTCCTCCCTCAACTGATGAATCAGTACTCCTCAATGTTGAACAACACTTAGCGGAAGCACTGAGGAAGGCAAAGGCACAAAATGTCCTCTGGGTGAGGGATTCCAATGTCCACCACCAAGAGTGGCTCGGCAGCAGTACTACTGATTGAGCTAGTTGGGTCCTAAAGGACATAGCTGCTAGACTGGGTCTGCGGCAGGTGGTGAGGGAACCAACAAGAGGGAACAACATACTTGACCTCATCCTTACTAATCTGCCAGCTGCAAACTGCATCTGTCCACGACAGTATCGGTAAGAGTGACCATCACACAGTCCTTGTGGAGACAAAGTCCCGCCTTCACACTGAGAATAACTTCCGTCGTGTTGTGTGGCACTATGACTGTGATAAATGGGACAGACTGCACACAGATCTAGCAACTCAAGACTGGGCATCCATGAGGCGCTGTGGGTCATCAACAGCAGCAGAATTGTACTCCAGCACAATCTGTAACCTCATGGCCCGGCATATCTCCCACTCAACCATTACCGTCAAGCCAGGGGATCAACCCTGGTTCAATGGAGAGTGGAGGAGGGCATGCCAGGAGCAACAACAGGCATACCTGAAGATGAGATATCAACCCTGTGAAGCCACCAAGCAGGACTACTTGCATGCCAAACTGCACAAGCAGCAAGTGATAGAGCTAAGCGATCCCATAATCAATGGATCAGATCTAAGCTCTGCAGTCCTACCACATCCAGCTGTGAATGGTGGTCGACAATTAAACAACTCACTAGAGGAGAAGTTCCACAAATATCCCCATTCTCAATGATGGAAGAGCCCAGCACTTCGGTGCAAAAATAAGGTTGAAGCATTCTTCTGCCAGAAATGCCAAATGGATGATCCATCTTGGTCTCCTCCAGTGGTCCCCAGCATTACAGATACCAGTATTCAGCCAATTCGATTCACTCTACGTGATATCAAGAAATGGTTGGAGACACTGAATACTGCAAAGGCAACGGGCCCTGACAATATTCCAGCAACAGTACTGAAGACATGTGCTCCAGAACTTGCCGCTCCCCTAGTCAAGCTGCTCCAGTACATTTAGAACACTGATATCTACCTGACAATGTGGAAAATTGCCCAAGTATGTCCTGCACACAAAAAGCAGGACAAATTCAACCCAGCCAGTTACCACCCCATCAGTCTCCTCCCAATCATCAGTAAAGTGATGGAAGGTGTCATTAACAGTGCTATCAAGTTGCACCTAGTCAGCAATAACCTGCTCAGTGATGCCTAGTTTAGGTTCCGCCAGGGCCACTCAGCTCCTGACCTCATTACAACCTTGGTCCAAACATGGATAAAAAATGCTGAATTCCAGAGGTGAGGTGAGTATGACAGCCCTTGATATCAAGGCTGCATTCGACTAAGTGTGGCATCAAGGAGCCCTAGCAAACCTGGAATCAATGGATATCAGGCGGCAAACTTTCCAGTGGTTAGAGTCATACCTGACAAATAGGAAGATGGTCGAGGTTGT
Organism: Rhincodon typus; assembly: GCF_021869965.1. Classification (NCBI taxonomy): domain Eukaryota; kingdom Metazoa; phylum Chordata; class Chondrichthyes; order Orectolobiformes; family Rhincodontidae; genus Rhincodon; species Rhincodon typus. Next base: position 6,840,118 of record NC_063333.1, read on the forward strand.
TGGAGGTCAATCATCTCAGCTTCAGAACATCTCTGCAGGAGTTCGTCAGGGTAGTGTCCTAGGCACAACCATCTTCAGCTGCTTCATCAATGATCTTCCCTCCATCATAATGTCAAAAGTGGGGATGTTTGCCGATGATTGCACAATGTTCAGCACCATTCGTGACTCCTCAGATACTGAAGCAGTCTATGTTCAAATGCAACCAGATTTGGACAATATCCAGGCTTGGGCTGACAAATGGCAGGTGACGTTCGTGCCACACAAATGCCAGGCTATGACCAACACCAATAAGAGACAATCTGACCACCATCCCTTGACATTCATTGGTGTTACCATCACTGAATTCCCCTACTATCAACATCCTGGGGGTTACCATTGACCAGAAACTCAACTGGGCTCACCACGTTAATACAGTGGCTAGAGGAGCAGGTCAGAAGCTAGGAATACTGTGGCAAGTAGCTCACCTCCTGACTCCTCAAAGTCTGTCTGCCTTTTACAAGGCACAAATCAGGAGTGTGATGGAATATTCCCCACTTGCCTGGATGAGTACAGCCCTAACAACACTCAAGAAGCTTGACACCATCCAGGACAAAGCAGCCCGCTTGATTGGAACACATCCACGAGCATCCAATCCCTCCAACGCTCAGTAGCAGCACTGTGTACTAACTACAAGATGCACGGCAGAAATTCACCAAAGATCCTCGGACAGCACCTTCCAAACCCACGACCACTTCCGTCTAGAAGGACAAGGGCATCAGATATATGGGAACACCACCACCTCCAAGTTCACTTCCAAGTCACTCACCGTCCTGACTTGGAAATATATCACCATTCCTTCACTGTCGCTGGATCAAAATCCTGGAATTGCCGCCCGAATAGCATTGTGGGTCAACCCACAGCAGGAGGACTGCAGTGGTTCAAGAAGGCAGCTCACCCCCACCTTCTCAAGGGCAACTAGGGATGGGCAAGAAATGCTGGCCTGCCAGCAACACCCACATTCCACAAATGAATAGAAAAAAAATGTGACTGAAGACCCACAGCAATGTGGGCACACAATGGGACCCACAGGAATCTTAACTGCCTTCCGACCAATTAAGGAAGGGTAATGAATGGTGGCCCAGCCAGTGACACCCACATCCTGTGAATGAATTTAAAAAAGGAGGGAATGGTGTGTGTGGGTCAAGGAGTCATAAGAGGCCAGTGACTGGTGGTGTGCCACAGGGGTTGGTGCTGGGACCTTTGTTGCTTGTTAGTTACATAAATAATCTGGATGTGAATGTATATGGCATGAGTAATAAGTTTGCAGATGATACAAAATTAGGAGGTGTCATTGATAGCGAAGAAAGTTATCAAAAGTTACAGAGGGAGCTTGATCAGATAGGGAAGTGGGCTGAGGATTGGCAAGTGCAATTCAATACAGATAAGTGTGAGGTGTTGCACTTTGGAAAGTCAAACAAGGTAGGACTTATACAGTAAATGGTAAGGTCCTAAGGAGTGTTGCAGAAAAAGGCACCTAGGAGTACAAGTACATAGATTGTTGAAATCAGTGTCAGAGGTAGACAGGGTGGTGAAGAAGGCATTTGGCATGCTGGCTTTCATCGGTCGAGGCATTCAGCATAGGAGTTGGAACTTCATGTTACAGTTGTATAAGTCATTGGTGAGGCCACACTTGGAGTATTGTGTACAATTTTGATTATCCTGTTATAGGAAAGACATAGTTAAACTGGAAAGTGTGCAAAGAAGATTTATGAGGATGTTGCCAGGACTAGTAGGCCTGAGTTATGGGGACAGGTTGACTAAGATAGGATTTTATTCCTTGGAATATAGGACATTGAGGGGTGACCTTTTTAAGGTGTATAAAATCATGAGGGGCATAGATAGGATGAATGCGTATAGTCTTTTTCCCAGAGATGGGGAATTGAAAACTAGAGGGCATAGGTTTAAGGTGACGGGGGAAGATGAAAGAAGGACCTGAGGGACAACGTCTTCACGTAGAGAGTGGTGTGCATATGGAATGGGCTGCCAGAGAAAGCGGTTGAGGCAGGTATAACAGCAATATTTTAAAAAATATTTGGATAGGTACATGGATGGGTTCTGAGGAAGGGTCACTGGACCCAAAATGTTGACTCTAATTTCTCTTCACAGATCTGCCAGACCTTCTTAGCTTTTCCAGCAACTTTTGTTTTTGTTAATAAAACAAAAGATTGTGCCATGCTGAAGGAATTTTCACAAAAAAATGTGTGCACTTTAAAGAGAGGATGAGGCAATTAATGTTTTGTAAAACTAATTTGCTCTTTTCTTTAGTGGCCTTTTGGCAAAATAGATTCTTTTTCAGTGACACATCAGAGAGGCATCCCGCTTTTGGTCTGTGGGTGATACATCATCTGACTTTTATCTCCTCCTCAGGTGATAGATCCGAACTTATACTTGATAAATCTCTCATGATTTCATGATGACATTTGGGGAAATGGGAGGGGTATGGTGACAAAGTGGAAAAAGAACAATAGCAAGTCAGCAGACCCTCTTGTCAGTTTTTTTGTTGCATTGACTTTAACATGATGAAATGTCAATTCATTACCTCACTTCTTCTTTCTCACTACCAAACAAATTACCACCACTGTGTGGTGGTTGTGAATGCAACAGAACAGCACAGGAGAACATCAGTATTCTGCAATAACAAGCACCCGTTAGAAACATTACTTGAAAATAAGGAAGGAAAAATGTGAAAATCTAATATTGCATCACCTTTTTTACACAGAGAGTGGTTGGTGTGTGGAATGAACTGCCAGAGGAAGTGCCGGATGCAGGTACAATTACGTTTTAAAAGACATTTGGATAAGTATATGAATAGGAAAGGTTTGGAGGGATATGGGCTAAATACAGGCAAGTGGGACTAGTTTAATTTATGAACATGATTGGTAATGGACTAGTTGAACCAAAGGGTCTGTTTCCATGCTGTTTGACTCTATGAATCTATGACATTTGCACTCAATGCCACAGATGACATATATTCCTATATAATGAGATCTGGATTGGAGCGTATCTAGTGGAATGGAAAAAAAAACTGTCCCAATGCATTTTATAACCAATGAAATTCTATTCTTAGGCTGCTTGGGAAACTTTGAGTTGATAAAATGGAATCTGAGTTGCAGATGCTGTGAAACATACCGGAGGGAGAGAGGTACCAGGAAATAAACAGAGACAATGTTGAAGAAACTCACCAGGTCTTGCAAAACCTGCACAGAGAGAAACAGAGTTAACATTTCAAGTCCAATATGACTCTTCTTCCAAACAGGTTGATTACAAAATGTAAATAAACAAGGAGGATAGGTTCCAACACTGTACCTCAACCACAGTCCAACAGTGCTTGGTACTGTCATATAGCCTGAAGGGGAACTTGCAGGTGTTGGTGATTCAATGTATCAGCTGGCCTTGTTGTTCTAGGATGGAGATGTCGCAGGTTTTGAAGGGGCTTTGGTGAATTGGCACACCCTGTTGCCAGGGTGTCTGTGGTTTTTTAAATATTTATTCAGGGGGTGAGTGCATCACTTACTAGTCCAGCATTCCTGAGGACAGTTGAGAGTCAACTGCATTGCTGTGGGTCTCGAGCCACCTGTACCCCAAACCAGGTAGGGATGACAGTTTCCTTTCCTAAAGGGCATTAGTGAACAAGATGGGTTTTTCTGACATTGACAATGGATTCATAGTCATTATTAGCCTCTTAATTCTAGATTTTTATTGAATTCAAATTCCACCGTCTGTTGTGGTAGGATTTGAACCCAGGTCCCCAGAACATTACCCGAGTCTCCGATTTAACAGGTCAGCAACAATACCACTAAGCCATCACCTCAAAAATGATGAAGGAAGTGAAGGTTGAAGGTGGTGGATAGGATGCCAATCAAGTGGGCTGTTTTGCCCTGAATGTTGTTGAGGTAAATGAAGTTGTTAGGGCTGCACCCATTCCATCACACTCATGACTTGTATCTTAGAGTCAGAGGGATATACAGCACAGAAACAGACCCTTTGGTCCAACTTGTCCATGCCGATCACTTATCCTAAATAAATCTAATCCCATTTGCCATCATTTGGCCCATATCCCACTAAACCCTTCCTATTCATATACCTATCCAGATGACTTTTAAATGTTGTAGCTGTCCCAGCCTCCACTACTTCCTCTGGCAGCTCATTCTATACACACACCACTCTGTGTGAAAAAGTTACTGCCTAGATCCCTTTTAAATCTTTCTCCTCTCACCTTAAAACTATGTCCTCTCGTTTTGGACTCCCCCACCCCAGGGTAAAGACCTTGTCTATTTACCCTATCCATGCCCCTCATGATTTTATAAACCTCTATAAGGTCACCCCTCAACCTCTGATGCTCCAGGGAAAATAGCCCCAGCCTATTCAGCCTCTCCCTATAGTTTAAACTCCCCAGCCCTGGCAACATCCTTGCAAATCTTTTCTGAACCCTTTCACGTTTCACAACATCCTTCATATAGCAGGGAGACCAGACTGCACACCGTATTCCAATAGTGGCCTAACCAATGTCCTGTACAGCCGCAATATGATCTCCCAATGCCAATACTCAATGCACTAACCAATAAAGGCAAGCATACCAAATACCTTCTTCACTATCCTATTTACCTGCGACTCCTCTTTCAAGCTTTGGGAAGACAGGAGGTGAGTTACTCATCTACTATAGTCTATATTTACTATAGTCACAGTATTTATATGGCTGGTCCAGTTCTGTTTTTTGTCGATGGTAACCTCTAGCATGTTGATAGTGGGGGAATTCGGTATTGGTAATGCCACTATCGGTTAAGGAGATGGCTAGATTCTCTCTTGCTGGAAAAGGTCATTGCTTGGCAGCTAAATGTTAATATTAATTATCAGCTATTAGCCCGACCCTGGATGCTATCCTGATCTTGCTGTTTATGGACATGGGCTGTTTCATTATTTGAGGAGTTGTGAATGGTGCTGAACATTGTACAATCATTAGCAAATATACCCAGTTCTGACCTTACGGTGGAGGGAAGGCAATATATTAAATAAATGAAGATGATTAAATATAGAAAACTAACCTGAGGAATTCCTGCAGTGGTCTCCTGGGGCTGAGATGGTTGACATCGAACAATCATTTTTCTTTGTAAGTGGCATGACCCCAAACACTAGAGAGTTTTCCCCTGGATTCCCATTGACTACAGTTTTGCTAGGATGCCTTGATACTCAGTCAAATGCAGCCTTGATGTCAAAGACAGTGATGGTCACCTCACCTCTAAGATTTGGCTGTTTGTGCACGCTTGGAACAAGGTTACAATGAAGTCAGGAGCTGAGTGGCCCTGGTGGAACCCAAACTGGGTGTCAGTAAGCACATTTTTAATGAATATTGCTTGATAGCCAAGTTGATGATCCTTTCCTTCATTTGGTTGATGATTGAGAATAAACAGATGGGGTGGTATTTGGCAGGATTGGATTTGTCCGGCTTTCTGTGAATGGACTATATCTGGGCAACATTCCACATTGCTGGGTAGATGCGAGTGTTGTAATGTTCTGGAAAAGCTTGGCTATGGAACAGCTAGTTCTGGAGCACAAGTCTTCAGTTGCCGGTCTGTTGTCAGTGCCCACAGCTATTCTGTATCCTGTGCCTTCAGCCATTTTTTGACATCATGTGGAGTGGACTGAATTGAATGAAGACTGGAATTTGTGATGTTCAGAGAACTCTAGGAGGAGTCATAGGAACATTGAGCCCTTGGGCCTGTTCTACCATTTAATGAGATTGTGGCTGATTTGTGGCCTAACTCCATATACCTTCCTTTGGCCCATATCCCTAATACCTTTGCTTAACAATTTTTTTCCTGAATTTAAAATTAACTGATTCTGCATCCACTACCATTTGTGGAAGACAGAGTTCCAAAATCTACCAATTTTTGTGTATAGAAGTGCTTCCCAACATCTCTCTTCTAAGGTCTGGCCCTAATTTTCAGACTATGCCCCCCACGCAGTTCAAGAGTACCCAAACAGTGGAAAGAGGTTATCTTTATCTACCCTGTCTTTTCTGGTTAATATCTCAAAGACTTCGATCAGATCACCCCTTAACCTTCTTTATTCTTGAGAAAACTGGTCTAACTTGTGTAATCTCTCTCCATAACTTAACCCCTGAAGTCTAGGTATTATATTTGTAAACCATGGTAACATCTACACTGTCTAAAGTGAGACCTGGTGGAGGCCTCCCCCATTTTTTCAATTCACAAATTCCTAAAGTGTTGAGAGGATGCTTCAAGGTGGTGGATTTGAGAGCTGCCTATATCCATAATTGGAATCAAATGCACTGTATCCATTATTTGGCTAATTAAGGGAAAATCGTTGCTAGGTAACCTCTCCTGTGTCTCCTGATACCGTTCAGGTTTGGGATCCCTATTTGACTTTGACATCAGAGTCTTATCCTAAAATGCAATATCTGTGACTGAGTTAAATGAATTGATGCTAAGCTAAACAGTTCAGCATTTTTAATTTTCCCACAATTTTGCCTAATGGGTGAAACTATTCTCTAGTGTTTGTAGAAAGATAAGTAGATAGATAAATGAGTGTGTAAGTAACTTTGAGTTTGGTGATCACTAACTGCAGAAAATGACTGCTGTTGTGTGAATTATGGCCCTGTTGCACTCGTGAAAGATCAAGCATGTGTTTCATTTTACATATTTTAAAGATCAATGATGGAAAGATGGAGGAGAATGCTTCCATCTCTGTTTAAACTTTTAAAGTCACATTAAATTGCCTTCTAAGACTCTTAAGTTATCTGTCAATGTTTTATGTGGGATAGAACTACAAAGGTGGAGAAAGAGATGGTGCATGGTGTCATGTTTTAGTAGGTCTCTGATTTATGTTACAACTCATCAATGTGGAATGGAAAAAGCTAGTGAAGTGTAAGCTGATAAATACTACCTACAGTGAAGAACTGGAAGGCATGCCATTGCTGTCTACTTGTAAGACATTTTAATTGATATTGTGATGTTTAGATGCTAGTGTGAGACTCCCACATCACCGTTAGCACCTTGTCAATTCTAACATATCCTTACGTGACATATTTTATTTTATAATGCCTCAGTGAAGCACCTTGGGACGTTTTAATATCTTACAGGTGCTACATAAATACAAGTTTGTGTTATTGTAAGTGGGTCATATCCCAATGACAGCTTCTGGGGAAAAAAATGTGTACAGATATTCCTTCAAAGCAGCTACCACGACAGCTTCTGGTTTAAAGCTATTAGAGGACCCAACCCATTCTGGTCAAGTTGCTGACCTGATAACAATACGTTTTTAGTTCTGTTCTGCTACCCTGATACACTTTGTATAGTACGATATGCCTGTATTGCACGCAAAACAACACTTCTCACTTTATCTCGGTACCTGTGACAACAATCAATCAATTTTAATGAGTTTATGGGCCTTGTCACACTTCATTGAGTTTGAAGGGTTCCATTGGTTATTAGTTTTACTTATATACAGTGTCTTCTATAGGTGAAACCAACCCTCATTTATGAAACTTATCTGTAACAATACAAAGGAGGGAAAGAATGGTGTGTGCTGTTTTGGCTCTCTATCTTAAAGACACCAAAAGCAGTGACAATTAAGGGAGAACCTTGCTAAGATTGTTTCCACAGAAACCAGACAACCAGAGACAAAATAAAAATGCAGGAAGCTGCAGGAATGGAATGAGCCATTCAAAATCTCAGCTATAAATAGAGACATTTAACTCACTACTGCCGATATTACCAGCATCCCTAAACTGTTGTAAATTTCTCAGTAAAGACATCAAAAAATGGATTTTATATATCCTGAATAGTCCATTTTGACTGGTTATAGTAGCAAAGATTATACAAATCACCCTTTTTAACTAAGATTTGTCTCCCATTTGTCACTGTAATGAGCTTTCAGATTGTGTAACTTTCTGATAGCTCAATGGATATATACTATATGATTTGTCACTGTGCCATACAGTCCAAGAATATTTAATTTTATTCCACAGTGCATGCTTCAGTAGTTATTCTCTGCTAAGGATAGCATATCATTTCTTTAATTAAATCATCTTCTCAAAAATCAAAGCTGACATTCTAGTGCAGTACTAAAGGATTGCCAGGCTGGGCAGAGCACTTCTTTCATATGTTGAAACTAGGTTCCTGAAGCAACTACTCTCCTCAGAATTTGGTGTCAACATATGACTTTCAGGAGGACAGCAGAAATATTATGCAGATGTCCTCAAAAAGGCCCTGAGAAGGTCAAAGATCTGTGCTGACTCATGGAGCTCCATTGTAACAGTCCAAAATGGTTCATCCTGGAAGGCACTAAACACATTGAAAGTCTTAGTTGGGAACATGTGGAGGTAAAGTTAAGTCATTGGAGGGTGTGTGCAAAACTCCAAGTAACCCATCTTCGTAGCTTTTCAATTGCCACCTGCTTTGCAAGTCATCTACATTCCCAATACTGGAGATGTTGCTTTTAGAATTAAAGATTATAAACTGAGGTAAAAACAAAAAATTTTGGAAATATTCAATGGGTAAGGCAGCATTAATGAGAGAAAATAGTTAACACTTCAAGTTTGTAATCTTTCATCAGAACTGATGAATATTAGAAATGTATTAGGTTTTAAGGTGTAAACTGAGACAAGGGCAGAAGACTAAAAGAGAAGGTTAAATTGAGACTTATCTGTCCTTCCAGATGAATGTAGAGGATACCATTTCACTACTTCAAAGAACACTTAGAGAGTTATCCTTGGTGTCCTGGCCAATGTTTATCTGTCAATTAATATCAGTAAAATATTATTACATTGCTGTTTGTGCGAACAAATTGGTTGCCACATTTCCTACATTACAATACAGAAAACAGTTCAGAAGTTCTTCATTGTTTGTAAAATGCTTTAGGGTGCCCCAGGTTGTGAAAAGTGCTGTATAAATGAAACTTTTTCTTTTATGATGTCTTTAATTTGCTGAACTTCTTGAAGTTGACAAAAGGAATAAAAAGTGTGGCCAAGGCTGTTTGTCTCCTTATTGAACCCCAATGCTCCTGTATATCAAAACTTCAAATTTGAACATAATTTGGTTTGACTGTGATACCTCTGATAGTTGAACAGTTTTTTGAAAGTTAATGTCAAGGCTGATCGTGTAAAATAGTCTCTTTGATGATCTGAGGAAAGACAATTATTACCTGGTGAACAGCAGTTTTCAAAGGATTCAGAGAGGATTGTCGAGGTGGGGCAATTAACATAGAATGTGTATAGGAATAGAAAACTTTACAGTTCATAAATCGTACAGTAGATATTGTGTCCGCAGAGTACACCTGAGTATCAAAATTTAGCTGGTTAGTTATTTTAATCTTGTTCTGAAGAAGTCCTATCAGACTCAAATCATTAATTCTGTTTCTTTTCTACACAGAATGATGCTGCTTCAGCAGCTCTATTGATGCTGCCAGATCTGCTAAGTTTCTCCAGCATTTTCTGTTTCTAATTATAAGCATTTTGTGTTATAACACTCCTCAAATGGGACTCGAACCTGGACTTTCTTGCCCAAATGTAATGACACTGCCATTGTGTCACAAGATCCCTAAATTGTTCTAATCAACCTGTTCAGACATCTATAGCACATGTGGAACTTGAATCCAAGTCCTTTTACCAGAATCACAAAGACTAACACAGCATCACAAAAGCCCTAATACACTGGAATTTGGTGATTGGATTGAACTATACTTAGCATTAAATAATCCAGGTCAAGAAAAGTTGAGTCTAGTTTTGAACTCACTAGGAACTGGCAGATATTTAACGAACATCGCATCATTTGTATGAAAGTAAAATATGGCAATTGCTGGAAATCAGAAATAAAAAAAAATCAGCAAATGTTGGAAATTCTCTGCAGGTCTGGTAGCACCTGTGGAGAAACTGAGTTAATATTTCAGGTTAACTCTGACTCCAGAACTCGTACTCCAGAAACGTTTGTGTGTAATTTTGGGTGACACTTCAGTGCAACACAAAGAATATGCTGCACTGTTAAAGGTACCACCTTTCGATGAGATGTTATATCTCACAATGAAACACTTTTGAAGTGTATTCACTGTTGTAATGTAGGAAATATGCCAGCCAAATTGTTCACATAAGCAGCAATGTGACAACTTATTAGTAATGTTGGTTGAGTGGCCAGAGATAACTCGCTTGCTGTTCTTTGAAATAATGCTATAGGATCCTATATATTCATCTGAGAGGACAGGCAGGGCATCAATTCAACCTTTCTTTTTATTCTTTATAAATTCTTTTTTTTTTAACATTCATTTGTCAGATTTGGACATTGCTGGCTGGCCAGAATTTATTCCCTGTCCTTTGTTGACCTTGAGAAGGTGGTGGTGAGCTGCCTCTTGAACCGCTGCTGTCCACAATGCCATTAGAGAGGGAAATCCAGGATTTTGACCCAGCGACAGTGAAGGAACAGCGATATATTTCCAAGTCAGGATGGTGGTTGGCTTGGAGGGGAACTTGCAGGTGGTGGTGTTCCCATGTAACTGCTGCCCTTTACATTCTAGATGTAAGTGGTTGTGGGTTTGGAAGGTGCTGCATAAGGATCTTTGGTGAATTTCTATAGTACCTCTTATAGATAGTATATACTGCTGCTATTGAGCATCAGTGTTGGAGGGAGTGAGTGGCTGTAGATGTGGTGCCAATCAAGTGGGCTGCTTTATCCTGAATGGTGTCAAGATTCTTGAGTGTTATGGAGCCATAGAATCATAGAGTCATACAGAACGGAAACAGACCCTTTGGTCCAACCAGTCCACGCAGAACATAATTCCAAACTAAACTAGTCCCACCTGCCTGCACCAGGTCCATATCCCTCCAAACCTTTCCTATTCATTTTTCGAGGAGCTCGAACAGTTCATCCACTTCACTAACACCTTCCACCCCAACCTTAAGTTTACCTGGACCATCTCTAACACCTCTCTCCCCTTCCTGGACCTTTCTGTCTCCATATTGGGCAACCACCTAGAAACTGATATTAATTTCAAGCCCACCGACTCCCACAGCTACCTAGAATACTCCTCCTCCCACCCACCTTCCTGCAAAAATGCTATCCCCTATTCCCAATTCCTTCGCCTCCGCCGCATCTGCTCCCAGGATGAGGCATTCCACTCCCGTACATCTCAGTTGTCCTCGTTTTTCAAGGACTGTAACTTCCCCCCCCCCGCCAGTGGTCGAGAACGCCCTCAACCGTGTCTCCCACATCTCCTGCAACTCATCCCTCACACCCCGTCCCTGCAATAAGAACCAAAAAAGAATCCCCCTCGTCCTCACGTACCACCCCACCAACCTCCGGATCCAACGCATCATCCTCCGACACTTCCGCCATCTGCAATCCGACCCCACCACCAAAGACATCTTTCCCTCCCCACCCTTATCTGCTTTCCGGAGGGACCACTCTCTCCGTGACTCCCTTGTCCGCTCCACACTCCCCTCCAGCTCCACCACACCCGGCACTTTTCCCTGCAACCGCAGGAGGTGCTACACCTGCCCCCATACCTCCTCCCTCACCCCCATCCCAGGCCCCAAGAAGACTTTCCACATCAAGCAGATGTTCACCTGCACATCTGCCAATGTGGTATACTGCATCTGCTGTACCCGGTGTGGCTTCCTCTACATCGGGGAAACCAAGCGGAGGTTCGGGGACCGCTTTGCAGAACACCTACGCTCGGTTCGCAATAAACAACTGTACCTCCCAGTCGCGAACCATTTCAACTCCCCCTCCCATTCCTCAGACGACATGTTCATCCTGGGCCTCCTGCAGTGCCACAACGATGCTACCCGAAGGTTGCAGGAACAGCAACTCATATTCTGCTTGGGAACCCTGCAGCCCAATGGTATCAATGCGGATTTCACAGGCTTCAAAATCTCCCCTCCCCCTACCGCATCCCAAAATCAGTCCAGCTCGTCCCCGCCTCCCTAACCTGTTCTTCCTCCCACCTATCCCCTCCTCCCACCTCAAGCCGCACCCCCATCTCCTACCGACTAATCTCATCCCGCCCCCTTGACCTGTCCGTCCTCCCTGGACTGACCTATCCCCTCCCTAACTCCCCACCTACACCACCTTTACTGGCCCCATCCCCGCCTCTTCGACCTGTTTGTTTCCTCTCCACCTATCCATCTTCTATCCGCCTCCCACTCTCTCCCTATTTATTTCAGAACCCCCTTCTCCTCCCCCTTTTCTGATGAAGGGTCTAGGCCCAAAACATCAGCCTTTCTGCTCCTATGATGCTGCTTGGCCTGCTGTGTTCATCCAGCCCTGCATCTTGTTGTCTCGGATTCTCCAGCATCTGCAGTTCCTACTATCTCTTACTAGCCTTACTCTTCACCCTAACAGGAACATATTGTCTCTGAACTCTCGTCATCACACTCTCGAACACCTCCCACTTATCAGACATCCTTCTACCTGTGAACAGTTTACTCCAATCAACTTTAGAAAGTTCTTGTCTCATACCATTAAAATTTGCATTGCTCCAATTAAAAACTTTAACTTTTATGGAAGGCTTATCCTTTTCCTTAACCATTTTGAAACTAATAGAATTATCATCGCTAGACCTAAAGTGTTCCCGCACTTTTACATCGGTCACCTGCCCTGCCTTATTGCCCGAAAGAAGATCTAGTTTTGCTCCTTTTCTAGTAGGAGCATCCATATACTGATAAAGAAAATTTTCTTGAGCACATTGACAAATTCTTCACCATCCGAACCTCTAACACTATGGTGGTCCCAGTCAATGTTTGGAAAATTAAAACCCCTCATTATTACAACCTTATTATGCTTACATATATCTGAGATCTTCCTACATATTTGTTTCTCAATTTCTCTCATACTATTGGCAGGCTTATAGTACAATTCCATCAGAGTGATCTTTCCTTTCTTATTTGTAATTTCTATCCATATTTTTCACTGGATGATTTTTCAGAAATATCTTCCCCTTGTTACAGTAGTAATGAATTCCTTAATCAAAAACACCATCCCCCTCCTTTCTTGCCTCCTTTTCTGTCCTTCCTATAGCAATGGACAGGCTATGGCGAGTTAGGAAGTGACTTACTTGCTGCAGTATTCACAGTGTCTGACTTGCTCTTGTAGCCACTGTGTTTATGTGGTGAGTCCAGTTGAGTATCTGGTGAATGGTAACCCTCAGGATGTTGATAGTGGGGGATTTCGTGAATGTCAAGGGGCTGTGGTTAGATTGTTTTTTATTGGTGACGGTCATAACTTGGCATTTGTGTGACGTGAATATTATTTGCCACTTGTCAGCCCAAGCCTGGATATTGTCCAAATCCTGTTGCATTTGAATATGGACTGCTTCAGTATCTGAAGAGTCGCCATTGGTGCTGAACATTATGCAATTATCATTAACATCCCCACTTCTGACCCTATGATGGAAGCAAGGTCATTGATGGAGCAACTGAAGATGATTGGGACTAGGACACTACCATGAGGAATTCCTGCAGAGATGTCCTGAGGCTGAGATGACTGACGTCCAACAACCCACACTATCTTCCTATATGCCAGATATGACTGCAACCAGCAGAGAGTCTGCCTCCTGATACCCATTGATTCCAGTTTTGCTAGGGTTCCTTGGTGCTACATTTGGTCGAATGCAGCCTTGATGTCAAGGGCTGTCACTCTCACCTTACCTCTGGAATTCAGCTCTTTTGTTTATGTTTGAACCAAGACTGTAATGAGGTCAAGAGCTGAGTTGTCCTGGTGGAATCCAAATTGGGCATCACTGAGAAGGTTATTGCTTGATAGCCCTGTTGATGATACCTTCCATCACTTCAGTGATGATCAAAAGTAGACTGATGGAGTGGTAATTGGGTGGGTTGGATATATCCTGCTTTTTTTTTTTGCGTACAGGACATTCCTGGGCAACGTTCCACACTGTCAGGTAGATGCCAGTATTGTAACTATACTGGAACAGCCTGACTTAGGGAGTGGAATGTTCTGGAGCACAGGTCTTCAGTACTATTGCTGGAATGTTGTTGGGGCCCATGGCCTTTGAAGTATCCAATGTCTCCAACTATTTCTTGATATCACGTAAAGTGAATCGAATTGGCTGAAGACTGATATCGGTAATGCTGGGGACGCTGGAGGAGGCTGAGACTGATCACCCACTTCTGGCTGAAGATTGCTGTGAATATTTCAGCCTTATCTTTTGCACTGATGTGCTGGACTCTTCTATCTTTGAGGATGGGCATATTTAAGGAGATTCCTCCCCTAGTGTGTTGTTTAATTGTCCACCACCATTCATGACTTGATGTGGCAGGACCGCAGAATTGGCTGTGGGATCACTTAGCTCTCTCTATCACTTGCTGCTTATGCTATTTGACATGCAGGTAGTTTTATTTGGTAGCTTCACCAGGTTGACATCTCATTTTCAGGTATGCCTGGTGCTGTTCCTGGCATGCCCTCCTGCACTCTCCAGTAAACCAGGGTTGATCCCCTGCCTTGATGGTAATGTGGAGTCGGGGATATGCCAGGCCACGAGTCTACAGATTGAGCTGAAGTACAGTTCTGCTGGTGTGGATGCCCAGTCTTGAGTTGCTAGATCCCTTCACCCTTCCTTTAAACTTTCACCTGGAAATATTTTCCAATCTGCCTCCTTAGATGCATGTAAAATATCCTATACTTACTTGAAGAACAACAGATAACTTTTTTCCTCTATCTTCCCAATATTAAACCCTCAACTAATCTTGTTATAACACAGATAATCTGTTCATTGTTACCTTGCATGTTTGTGAGAACTTGTTACGTGTTGATTGGCTTCCACATTTCTCAATGTTACAACAGTAACGAGACCTCGCAAGTACTTCTTTGGCTGCAAAGTCCTTTGGGAGATCTTGAAGGCATGAAAGGTGCTATTTAAATGCACGTCGTTACATACTACAAAAAGGATATTGAACAAATTGAATTCCATGGTCACATTTGACAGGCTCACAATTTAACTCTTGACTTTTACCTTTTTATACTTCTGGCAATATCACGTATGAAAATACAAATTAGGAACAGGAGTAGGCCCCTCAGTCCTTCAAGTCTTCTCCACCATTCAAGAAGATCATGGCAGATCTAATTATTCCATATTCCCCCTCCAATAACTCTTCACCCCCTTACTTATCAAGGATCTATTCCTGCCTTAAAATTATTCAAAAACTCTGCTTCCACCACCTCCTTAAGGAAGAACATTCCAAAGACTCTCTCCTCATCTCGGTCTTTAACGGGACATTAACTGTCATTAATGCCCTTCCTTGTGTGAAAATTTACAAACTTAGAGCAGGTGTAAGCTATGAGGCCTTCAGCCTGATTTTCAAGAAGATCATGACTGATCTGATAACTACTCCATATTCCTGACTACATCCTGATAACTTTTGACCCTTCTAGTTTATCAAGAATCTGTCTACTTTTGTCTTAAAATATTCAAAGAAACTGTTTCCTGAAATAACCGCACAGAGGCTGGTATCCTGTCACCCAAGTCACCATTTATTTACATGTGCACAGTACACTGGCTGTTGCCAGCCAGCTCAGAGTCAGTCCCTGAAGTGAGGAGACTCCGAATCTCCTGGTTATATCTGTCAGTCAGTGCTCCCTGATTGGCCCAAGCTAACAATCTCAATCAAGGATTGCATACTCAATAAGATCAACCTGGTTCCAATCACTATACTTCCATAAGATGTCGGAGCAGAATTAAGCCAATTGCCTCGAGTCTGCTCCACCATTCAATCATGGCTGATATGTTTTTCAACCCCTTTCACCCTTGATCCCCTTACTAATCAAGAACCTATCTATCTCTGTCTTAGTCAATACTGTGTGGAGCTGGAGGAACACAGCGAGTCAGGCAGTATCAGAGGAGCAGGAAAGTTGACGTTTCAGGTTGGGACCCTTCATCAGGACTAGGGAGGGGGAGGGGAGCTCAGATATAAATAGGGGGTGGGGCTGGGGCAAGTAGGTAGGATGGTGATAGGTGGATGCAGGTAGGGGGAGGTGTGGATTGGTCTGTGGAATGGGTAGGGCAGATAGATGGGAAAGAAGGCGGACAGGTATCGTCAGGTAAAGGAGGCAGGGATGAGAGGGAGAGTTGGACATGGAATGAGGCCAGGGGTGGAGCGATTTTGAAACGGTTTCAAAACTGTACGCCAGACTAAAACAGCACCACCCTTATTGGCAGGCTCAATAACAAAGTCATGGAACTAAGCACAAGGAGTGCAGTCAGTTCAGAGGGAGATAGATTGGATTGGGTGAGGGGGACAGTATCCAAGGGCCTAAACATACCATCCAGGTGAAGCAGCACAATCTAGCCTACTGCATTCGCTGCTCACAATGTGGTCTCCTCTCCATTGTGGAGACAAAGTGTAGACTGGATGACCACTTCGTAGAACATCTACGTTCTGCCCAAAAAAAAAATTCTGAGCATCCAATTGCCTGCCACTTTACCACACCACCCTGTTCCCTAGCCACCTTCTCTGTTTCAGGCTTGCTGCAGTGCTCCAGCAAAGCTCAGCACAAACTGGAAGAACAACACTTCATTGTCCGCTTGGGAACCTTGCAGCTGTCTGGACTCAATATCGAGTTCAATAATTTTAGGACTGTCCTGCATCCTAGCCCCCTACCCAATACACCAGGCCTTGTTATCACATAAAAACCGAAAGAACTGTGGATGCCGTAAATCAGGAACAAAAACAAAGTTGCCGGAGAGGCTCAGCAAGTCTGGCAGCATCTGCCAGCATCTTCTGAGGAAGGGTCACTGGACCTGAAACGTTAACTCTGTTTTTTCCTTCACAGATGCTGCCAGACCTGCTGAGTTTCTTCAGCAACTTTGTTTTTGTTCTTTGTTACCATATAGCCTGTCATCACACACTACCTATTGTTAGCCACTAACAGTCTCCATTAATAGCTATTCACCCTCCTAGCCAGATTTGTTATCAACTCCTTTGTCTATCCAACTGTTCTTCTCTCTCTTTGGGCTCTATCGTTTACTCCTTACCCACTCCTCCAACCCTATCTTCTGCATATAAACCAACATTTTCTTAGCTACCATCTGTTCTGAGGAAGGGTCACTGGATCCAAAACATTAACTCTGATTTTGTTTTAATAGATGCTGCCAGACCTGCTGAGCTTTTCCAGCAACTTAACTTTTTACTCCTTACTTTTCTATTCAATTCTCTTTACAATAAACTATAAGATTAGCTTTCCCAAATACTTGCTAAACTTGCATACTAACCTTTGGCAATTCATTCACTAGTATATTTAGCGTCCTCTGCATCAAAGAGCTTTGCAACCCCTCACAATTTAGATAATATGCTTTTCTATTCTCTTGTCAAAATGGACAATTTTACATTGTACTCCATTACCCAGATCGCTGCCCACTCACTTCACCTATCTATATCCAGTCTCCTTTGGTCACCTTCACACTTACTTTTCTAGCTAACTATGTCATCAGCAAATTTAGCAATCATATCTTCTTACTCTTCATTCATATAAATTGTAAAAGGTTGAGGCCCAGCATTCATCCTCGTAACACCTTGCCAACCAGCAAAACCTGCTTTATGCATACTCTCTGCTTCCTTTTAAGTAGCTAATCTTCTAATAGTATTTAATAATATTGTGAGAAAGGTGTAGTTTGAACAGGCTCAACGATTGGGGAAGAACAGAGCAAATAGAATATAATGTGGGAAAAATGCAAGGTTATCCATCTTTGGTAGGAAGAAAAGATGTACAGAATATTTCTTAAATGATGAGAGATTGGAAAGTGTTGATATGCAAAGGAACTTGAGTGTCCCGGTCAATAACAACTGAAAGTTAACATGCAGATACAGCAAACTATTAGGAAGCCTAAAGGAATGGTAGCCCTTACCATAAGTGAGTTTGAGTACAGGAATAATGAAATCTTTCTTCAATTATATAGCATCTTGGTTAGACTGCACGTAGAGTACTGTGTGCAGTTTTGAACTCCTTATCTCCCTTTCACAAAATCATGTTGACTCTCTTGTGTTAAGCTTATCTAAATGTCCTTCTATTTCTTTCTTAGTAATAACCTCCAGCATTTTCTGACAGTTCCCCAATCTAGCGGAACCCAGTAAATTCTGGAGTATTTCAACCAATGCCTCCACTATCTCTGCAGTCATTTCTTTAAAAACATTGGATGCAGGCTATCAGGACCTGGCAACTTATCTGCCTGGTGTCCCATTAGTTTGTCAAATGCTTGGTCCCCTGTGATAGAGACTGTGATAAGGTCTTTCACATCATTAGCCGATCTTGCTTATCTGTTATGTTTGGGATGCTCATAGTGTTCTCTTACCATGAAGACCGATGCAAAATGTTGGTTAAATTATTTTTGTTTCCCTGTTCCTTGTTATGAATTCCCCAGTTGCATCCTCAAAGGATCTAAGAGTGACTTTAGCTACTTTCTGTCTTTTTCTATACCCATAGAAGATCTTGCTATTTGTTTTTATATGCCTTGCCAATTTACTTTCATAATCATTTTATTCCCTTTTCTGTTAGCTCTTTAATCATTTTCTGTCTGTTCCTAAAAAAAATCCAAATCCTCTGGACTACCTCTAGTTTTTGCAACTTTGTATGCTTTAGCTTTTGATTAAAATCTCTCCTTGAGAGTTGTTAACCATAGGTGGTTCATCCTTTTCATAGAATCCCTACAGTGTGGAAACAGGCCCTTCGGCCCAACAAGTCCACACCGAACCTCAGAGCATCCCACCCAGACCCATCCCCTATAACCCACCTAATCTACACATCCCTATGGGCAATTTAGCATGGCCAATCCACCTAACCTGCACATCTTTGGACTGTGGGAGGAAACCGGAGCACACCCACACAGACACGGGGAGAATGTGCAAACTCCACACAAACAGTCGCCCACGGCTGAGAACCGAACCCAGGACCCTGGAGCTGTGAGGCAGCAGTGCTAACCACTGAGCCACCGTGCCACCCTGGTTTCATTAAGTCCTTCTTTTTAACTGGAATAAATTTTTGCTCACCATTATAGCATATCTGCTTAAATGTCTGCCAGAGCTCATCCACTGATTTTCCCTTAATTTATTTTCCCATCCTGCTTCAGACAACCCTTCTGCAACATACTGCTGTAAGAAAAAATCCCTGATGTAACTCTAGAAATTCGTCTTCCATATCATACTTGTCTATCTGATTTCTCCAGCCAATGTGCAGCTCAAGATCACTTATGAGAATTGTAGTGCTCTCCTTTTATGCCTCCATTATTTCATAGAAACATAAAGGATAGAAACCAGGGATTGGCCATTCGACCCCTTGAATCTGCTCCACCATTTAATATAATCAAGGCTGATCATCCAACTATCGCTATGAAGACCAACATACAATTTGACTTCTTTATTGCCTGCTGTGCCTGCACACTGACTTATACTTTGACATAGAGTGAGACAACTCTTCAGGCAACCCTGAATTCCCACCAGCGACTTCTTTCCCATGCTACTCCTTATTTCCACCCAAAACCTATTCCATATCATTCACAATATGTTGAAGCGATATTACTACAGCACTGATACATTCCTTTATTAACAAAGCTGCCCCCATCTCCTTTTTCTTTTTGTCTATTCTTCTGGAACTTTGAATACCCTTGAATATTGAGTTCCCAGTTTCGGCCAACCTGCAATCATGTCCGTAATAGCTATCAAGTCATATTCATTTATTTTGATTTGTGCTATCAACACATCTATCTTGTTGCAAATGCTGTACGCATTTCAGATATAGACCCATAAGCTTTGACTTTCTACCATTATTACTCTCTCTGGTTCTAATTTTTGCTGCACTCACTTGTGTATATTTTCTAGTCCTTCCTGTCATACTTTGACTATTGTTCGCCCGTCACTACTCTGCACCATTGCACCACTGCTCTTATTTCCTTTTGATTTTTTAATGATGGCCAACCACATTCTTCCCCTGTTGGATTTCCAGCAGCTAAAGTGAGATGAGGAATTTAGCATTGGGCAGGTAAGTGTCACTGTTCATGGGGAGGCAGAGAGGTAGTGGTACTATTACTGAACTAATAATCCAGAACACAATGCTAATTTCTGGGGATGCTAGTGATGACAAAATTTGAATTTTTCAAAAAAATCTGGAAACAAGACCTAACCTAACAGTGATGATCAAGTAACCACTGTTGATTGTTGGAAAACTGGCCATCCTTACCCGGTCTGGCCTATATGTGAATCCACAACAATGTGGTTGACTCTTAACTGATCCCTGGACAATTAGGGATGGGCAATAAATGTTGGCTTAGCCAGTAATGCTCTTATCCTATAAATGAATTTACAAAAGGTGGAGCAGGAGTGCTTCACCGGCACCTTCCAAGTTGAACCACCTCTCCCTCTGCAATCAGACTCCCACTCTCCGCTCAGATATCTCCATTTCTGCTTCTGATTTCTTTGACCAATCACAATCACTTCTGATCTTCCAAACAGGATTCCCCCTTGCAATCCCTAATTTGAGGAGCACACTCTGGTTGTGGCCTCTTTCGCATTGTTGCCTGACTAACAATCTTGTCTCCGCGTTGATCAAGTTGGTCTTTGTGTAAGAAGGCTGTTTAAAATAAATGCCATGGAGTGTTATAATTGCATAACTTTTATAGGGTATGGAGGAAGAAAATGTTATCCTCACCAACATTTGTGCCACCCAGTAAATTTCAAGACCTATACTTCAAAGTTAGATCCTAGGTTGTACTTTCCCTTTTCTGAATTAAAGGGGCTAAGTTAAGGGGCTGCATAAATCAAAGTTCTTCAGTCTCGATTTCACAATCCACTATATTGCTGTCAGGTTCAGACTGACTGCAAAGTTTCTACGACCACTCTGAACTTCAAATGATCATCAAATCTCATGACAGGATCAATCTATCATGCTTTTATCACATCCAGTTTTGTCCCACGCCTGCACCGAACACCCGACTTCATTTCATTCAGTACTTGAAAATACACATTCTAGCCACAAATCTGCTCATCTTTTACCCCTGTATTTTCCAAAGCTTTGACTTCCAAATATTCATTCACACAGCCCTCAATATCTTTGCAACCTCTTCACTCTACATGCTTTATGTTCCTACCTACACTCTCACTTTCATCAATGCTAATCTCCTGAGAATACAATAGAATCCCTACAGTGTGGAAACAGGCCCTTTGGCCCAACAAGCCCACACCAACCCTTGGAGCATCCCACCTGGACCCATCTCCCTATAACCCATCTAAGCTACACATCCCTGAACACTACAGGCAATTTAGCATGGCCAATCCACCAAGTCTGCACATCTTTGGACTGTGGGAGGAAATCAGATCACCCGGAGGAAACCCACGCAGACACGGGGAGAATGTGCAATGCTAACAACTGAGCCACCGTGCTGCCCTGAGCATTACCTTCTTCACTGTTATCTTTGGTTAAAAAACATTAGATATTTGGCCCTGCACTCTTGAATTCCATTCCTGAAGCCAGTCACCTTGTGACATATTTCCTCATCTTCAAAATCTTCCTTAACTTATTTGTCAAGTCTGACTCGGGTACAGTGTGAGTGCTACACTGTTGAAGATGTCATCCTTTAAATGAGATGCTAAACTGATACTCCATCTGCCCTCTTGGATGGATGCAAAAGATCATGTGGCATATTTTGAAAGAAGAGCAGGATTGGGAGTATCCCGGCCAATAATTATCCATTATACTGACAAAATTATGAACATATTATTTTCATCATTATCATTTGATGTTTGTGAGATCTTGCTGTACATAAATTGGCTGAGTTTCCTGCATTACACAGAGGAGGCAAGGTTGCCAATTACAACAGAGATAAAACAATAACAACAAGTATAAAAGGAAAGTTACTGTTGGTATTGTGGGTAGACTTCTTAGATTTTCAGCTTAGTGGCAAGAAGAGACAACACCCTCCACAGGAATGGGCTACCACAAGTATCACAAGGACATGGGAGAAAAAAGAAGGGCAGCAAGCCAAATCAGATCAATTGACTGGCAAAGATGGAGCTGCCTGAAGACGTTTGAGACCCTGTATTGCAGAAAGACTGTGACTCTCATAGTCATAGATTTCAGGGTGCCTGTCAGTGAAGACCTTGCAGCACTGGTCACTATACTCTGTTAGTAGCCACCAAAGTCACAGTGGCCTTGAACCTCTTTGCTTTTTGGCTCCTTATAGGGATCAACTGTGACCTTGAGGCATCTCACAAATGGCAGCATATTACTGCATCACTTTACCAAAGCTGGAGAAGTAATTCATTTAGGACAGTCACAGCCTTCCAGGTGCGGAGAGCATTGAGTTTCTCAAACATTGCTGTGATCTCCCAGGTTCAGGGCATCATTAATTACCATATAATTAATATGACCATCAAGGAACCCACTGACTGGACAGAGAGATACAGCAACAGGATTATTTGGGTCTCATTTGTATGATGTATTGAGGAGTATAATGAGGAATTGCTGAAATTGGGACCTACCTTTGAGAGGTATAAGACGGGTTAGTAGGAGTAGAATCACAGTAGTATACAACACAGAAGGAGGTCATTTGGCCTACCATGCTTCTGCCAGCTCTATGAAACATAGATGCAGGAGCATAGGAGGTCATTCAGCCCATCAAGTCTGCACTGCCATTCAGTGAGATCATGGCCAATCTGACAATCCTCAATTCCACTTTTCTGGCTTTTCCCCATAACTGTTGATTCTCTGACCGATTGAAAAATCTGTCTATCTCAGCCTGAATACACTGAAAAACCCAGCTTCAACAGCCCTCTGTGGTAAAGAATTCCAGTGATTCACTACCCTTTTAGAGAGGAAATTCCCCCTTTTCTGTCTAAAATGTAGCACCTTCTTATTCTGAGATTATGCCATCTCTTCCTAGACTCTCCTGCAAGAGAAAACAACCTTTCCACATTTACCCTGTCAAATCCCTTCAGGATCTTGTATGTTTCAATAAGGTTGCCTCTCATTCTTCTAAATTCCAACTAATATAGGCCCAAACTACTCAACCTCCAGTCAAAAGACAGTCCTTCCATACCTGGTATCAGCCTAATGAACGCTCCCTGGACTGCCTCCAATTCCACTGTATTTTTCCTTAGATAAGTGGCCCAAAACTCTTTTCAGTATTCCAGTTGTGGTTTAACTCTCCTTTCATATATGGTTTCACTATGTCAGTTGTGATTTTGTTTGGTAGGACTGTTTTTTTGACAGGGCAGGATGATAGAACAAAGAACAAAGAAAATTACAGCACAGGAACAGGCCCTTCGGCCCTCCAAGCCTGCGCCGATCCAGATCCTCTATCTAAACCTGTTGCCTATTTTCCAAGGATATGTATCCCTCTGCTCCCTGCCCATTCATGTATCTGTCTAGATACATCTTAAATGATGCTATCGTGCCCGCCTCTACCACCTCCGCTGGCAAAGCGTTCCAGGCACCCACCACCCTCTGCGTAAAGAACTTTCCACGCATATCTCCCTTAAACTTTTCCCCTCTCACCTTGAAATCGTGACTCCGAGTAATTGAGTCCGCCACTCTGGGAAAAAGCTTGTTGCTATCCACCCTGTCAAGACCTCTCATGATTTTGTAGACCTCAATCAGGTCCCCCCTCAACCTCCGTCTTTCTAATGTAAATAATCCTAATCTACTCAACCTCTCTTCATAGCTAGCGCCCTCCATACCAGGCAACATCCTGGTGAACCTCCTCTGCACCCTCTCCAAAGCATCCACATCCTTTTGGTAATGTGGCGACCAGAACTGTACGCAGTATTCCAAATGTGGTCGAACCAAAGTCCTATACAACTGTAACATGACCTGCCAACTCCTGTACTCAATACCCTGACCGATGAATGAAAGCATGCCATATGCCTTCTTGACCACTTTATCGACCTACGTTGCCACCTTCAGGGTTCAATGGACCTGAACACCCAGATCTCTCTGTGCATCAATTTTCCCCAGGGCTTTTCCATTTACCGTATAGTTCACTTTTGAATTGGATCTTCCAAAATGCATCACCTCGCATTTGCCTGGATTGAACTCCATCTGCCATTTCTCTGCCCAACTCTCCAATCTATCTATATTCTGCTGCATTCTCCGACAGTCCCCTTCACTATCTGCTACTCCACCAATCTTAGTGTCATCTGCAAACTTGCTAATCAGACCATCTATACCTTCCTCCAGATCATTTATGTATACCATAAACAACAGTAGTCCCAGCACGGATCCCTGTGGAACACCACTGGTCATAGTCCTCCATTTTGAGAAACTACCTTCCACTACAACTCTCTGTCTCCTGTTGCCCAGCCAGTTCTCTATCCATCTAGCTAGTACACTATGGACCCCATGCGACTTCACTTTCTCCATCAGCCTACCATGGGGAACCTTATGAAATGCCTTACTGATAGACTAACTCCCTTCCTGTTAGAAAACCAATTTTATCATTGATGGGCACCTCTTTTAAAATGCCCCAAAAAGTACCACTTGCACACAAAAACAGAAATTGCTGGAAAAGCTCAGCAAGTCTGGCAGCATCTGTGGAGAGAGATCAGAGTTAAAGTTTCGGGTTCAGTGACTGTTCCTCAGTACCACTTGGGCACTTTTTTATTCTCTCTTTTAAGGGGGAGAAATAGAATCGAGTCTGCAGCTAAAAACCACTTTTGCAAATACCATCGATATCATTTAAACGCATTTCCGGGACATTTGAAAGGGACGTAGTTTGGTATGCCTTTTAAAATCTCGTCTAAATGCACAGTCTCGTCTCTTTTTCTGGCGGCTGCACAGTGGCGGACTTGAGAGGAGTCGGAGTAGAAGTTGGTTGTGTTGGGGGAACACTCTTGTGCAGAGCATTTGGTCGGCTTGCTTTCTTGAAGTATTTATTTTTTTTTTGGGGGGGGGGGGGTGGGGGGGGGACGTGAGGGAGGAGTTGTTGTTGGTGGTGTTTTCATTTCGTACCGTCGTCCTTGCTCAGCATCTCGCACTGGAGCAAGAGGGGGGAGGGTGTGTATGTGTCGAAGAACTCCACCCCAAAAAAAACCTCCCTAAAGGCTGGGAAGTTGTGAGGAGGAAAGAAAGTAGTGAGAGAGGGTGGGGGAAAAAAAGGCGAGTAAAGAAGGAGCAAAAAAAAAGTGGAAGAGGGTTTCTTGAAACAGACGGCGCACATTTTCTTGTTGTTTTTGAATCTGAGGGAAGTTCCAGCTCCTCCATATTGGAGACCAAGCGACGACATTTGACAAGAAATAATACCTGAAGGGAGAAAACAAATAAACCAGCCCAGAAGGAGAGACGACGCCGCAAAAAGAAAAAAAGGATCTTAAAAAAACGCAATCAAGGCTGCGGGAAATCAAGAAACATCATTTTCTCCGCGTTTAGTGTCGGATAAATTGTGTTTGAAATCTCTCCACTCACCGGACAGCTCGGCGTCTTCCTCTCTCCGGGCCGCGGGCGAAAGGCGGTTATTTTTTGAATTTTTCTGACATAAACATTAATATAAATGGTTGACTGAAATATAAATAATTTTTTTGGGAGAGAGACGGAGAAGAAAGTTGCAGTGAATTATATTTTCTGCATTTGTGTTTTTTTAAAAAGTACTTAATTTTTTTTCAAACCTTCCCGTCTTCGCCCAGTGGCGTACATATATGTATTAAAAATTCTACATATATTTTTCTTCTGGAGTGGGTGAAAGGAACGGTTTGTTTGTTTTCGGTGTATTTTCTGAAGGAAATCGCGGAGGGCCCGACGGCCAAAAGCAGGAAGGGTTTGTTCGATGGACAGCACGTCCATTATAACGCAGGTCAGCAAAGAGGATGAGATTATTTCATCGTCCCAGGAAAAAGGTAAGGGACTGGACATCTTGTTTGTGTATTGTAAACAATGATTGTACTCCAAGCAGGGTAGACACTGAGAAGGGTGGGAAAATCTGGGTGGGTGGGAATTCTTGAGTTTGAAAAGTGCCTATCAATGTCGTCTTGGGTCTTTACAAGCTTTAGATAGTTTTCCTATTTTTGTCTTTTTTTGAAAAGAAATGGAAAATGCTGATTTTTAAAAACATATGTTGAAAGCCAAAAATGAAAAAATCCAAAATATGACACAACCTCATTGAGGAAATTGTTTCTGGAGATCATTTCAGTTTTTGGATTTCCTCTCCCTGCTGAAAATCAATTTTTTTTTTGTTTTTTTGGCGCGGGGCCGGGGGTGGTGGTGGTGGGTTTGTATTGGTGGGAAACAGTGAACATACTCACTTAATTGTAGTGGAAACCTGATTCTACTTGCTCGGTTTCTCCCCAACTCTCAAAAGTGAAAATACTTGTACCTTGGGTACTTTTGTTTCATGTTGTTTTGAACCCTTAAACCACTGTTACAACAAGAAAGGTAACGATATTTGTCAGCACTTAGTGATATTTTTGTGTGAGCTCTTCCCCTACCCACTGTAGTGGGTTATTTTCTGCAAACAATCTAAAAGAGAAAATAGCCCCAAAAACTTAAAATAGAGGTCGTGGAAGTAGCGCTTTTTCTGACTCAGCGTAACCACTTCACGGTTTTGCACCTCAGGCATGAAACAAACATGCATTTGCTTCTGATTTAGAAAACGAGAGACAACCTTCTAGGATCGATGAAAAAATATTACAGTAGTATTGGTTTATTGTTTAATGATACATATTGGGAAGAGATATTTTCAAAGAGTTATATACCTGTATTTGCAGCCGAGATTCTAGTGCATCCCTTTTGGAGGGAATGGAATGGTGTGGTTGAGGTTTGAATATGTTATGCCAGAGCAGATGATCACTTAAGAAAGGATTTTAGTTTTGAAAAAAATGTAATTTTTTATAGCAGTCTCAAAATCAGTGTTTTTCTGTCCCGAAAGCATGAGAAGAACTCTCTTTCCGTAGTGTTGAGAATAACCATTGTAAAATATGTCTTCAAAAAAAAAATCATTTTTATATAATATTTTTACTTGGAAACTTTAAAGTTTGTATGGCTTAGTTTATTACTGTCTTCTTCTGTAGTATTTTAAGGAATTTCCATTACATTGGTATTCCCAAGAGAGGTTTTAATAAAAATTCAAGGAATTCTAATTCCAGACAAGCACTTAAACATGTGGGGTCTGGAAATAGCAGCAATAATTTCCACACTTGCACATTTATTTATAATAAAAATGTAACTTTTTTAAAACTGATGCAGAACTGCGTTTGAAAATAAGTGCTTGTCGCAGGACAGTAGCACAGTACCAGTGTCTGTATTCATGAGGATGACTGTAATTCCCCTCATGACTTTCCCACAATAACTGGTCCGTTTGATCTGTGGAGATATAATTTATCAAAGCCTGCAAAGTCCATTGGATAACATCCTGTGTGCATGCAGACTTTCATGTTTTCACAGGTAAACTAGTTTTAATGATCAGTTTTCTATGTAGCAGAAAATATGTTAAATATTTGTGAAAGTTTTTTTTAAAAACTAATAAGCTTGTGTTCCCAAAAACAGACTATAGATTGCAAGTACTTTTCATTTCTCGGCTAATTTAAGGTCTTGCAATGGTGAACTGGAGGTTAATACTGCCGAGCTTCAGTTAACTTTCTAAATGATTCCCTTTGACATGCTTGGTTATTTTTCCCCTAAATTTGAGAAAAGAGCATATTATTTTGTAAAAGGTTAAATTCTTCCAGGATTATAAGGCTAACAAGGTATATGCAATACTGTATTTTTTGAATGACATTTACATAACATGGCTGTACTCTTTTTAGCACAATTTCATCTTGTGCCATCTTGCAGTTTTGTGTTTGTTTCAGAAGGAGCATTAATATAGTCAATATTGGGTCAGGATTTTTTAAAAGCAGTAATATGAATTTTTCTGTTATTTTGGTACACTTTCCCATGTGAGGTTTGAACAGAAACATGCAGTATAAATGTGTTTTAGTTGTCAAATATCAACAGACATAAATACATGTGACCAGTTTTCTGAGAATTTTAAGATGGATATTTTATGATCCAACTTGAAAAGAATACTTTGCCTGACTTTTTAAACTTGAAAAAGGCCTAGTCTGTCAGTACTATTACTCCATTAGAAACTGTACTTGCTCCATGTATGACACTCACACAGTAATAAAAGAAGACATGCTTCTAAAATACTCGCCAGGGAAACTTCCTAATCATTCGGCTGTAAATTATATTGTCACTTGTTGCAGTGTTAACTATAATATCTTCTTGTTAAAGGATGTGTAATTTAATATTATAATTTGGAATAATTCCAAAGCAGTAACGTGATCTAGGGGTTCAGACAAGCTTTATGAGTCGTTTAAGATTTACAATCTGAATTCGTGGACTGAGATTTTTCACTTATGGTGATGCTCAGATTTTTATTTTTTTTTTGTACCAGTATATGTGCTGAGCCTTCATTGTTATTGGTTACTATTTACGAAAACCTCTAGGGCTGATAGGTAAATAAACTAAACTAGGTTGTAAGGTCGGGAAAATGACAGAAGGGAAAGAGAAGTCTTAGTGATTCACAATGAAATCACTTAAATGATTAGAGACGATTATAATGAGATAAGCAGACAGTGGAGCCTGTATACGTTGATATAAGACACTGGAAACGATTTAAGACCACGTTCAGTGTTGTATGGGTCACTCGGTAGAAGCTGCAAAGTGTTCGATTGAATAATTGCAGAGATTTTGCACATGGGTTGTAAAGACAGAGGAGATTTTAATTTTCATATAGATTGGATTAAACAGACTAGCCCATGTCGAAATCAGTTTGAGTATTTCCAATATAGTCTTATGCGACAAAATGTCTTAAAGTTAATAATAGAGATGGCATTTTAGATTTAGTAATTTTCAATGCTCCAGATATTGTTATTAGTGTAATGTTACGCTTTCACTGAATAACAATCATAATATGATTGAAATCAACCTAGTATTTGGAACGGAGGAATATGAAACAGCTGCTTCCAGATTTAGACAGATACCAGTCTACAGTAAACTGGGAATATGTACTGATGGATAAAACAACTGAAGATTAGTGGGAGATGTTCAAAAACAAATTTAACATGATACAGAAACCTAGTTTTGCCCATTTGGTCAAATGCTCTATTTACCACAACAATAGCAACTATAGACATAAAACTAAATAAAAAAGCATACAAAGTTGCAGCAATTCACGTACATCCTGGCAAAACACTTGGTAAGACCTACAAAATGGAGTATGAAAAGGAATTAGCAAAGATCATCAAAATCAACAAACGTTTTTATGTTTATATTAGGAATAGTGGTAACCTTAACGTCAGGATCATTTGTGGTAATGTTAAACTAAACATGATATTGACAATGAAAATAAGAACATGATGGATATGCTGAATGAATGAATGATTGCTTTACATCGGTTTACATTAGAGGGAAGAGGTCCGTATGCTGGACAAGTCAAGCAAACAATATTGAATCAGGAATACGAACTCATTAAAATTATGCATTCAAACCCAGGATGTCAAGGGACACATCCAGATAAGGGAAAAAAAGGATGTTTGTTGCAGATACAGATGGTTCAAAACAGTGGATACCTGAGGAGAGTATAGAAGTACTCATGGTTACTTAAAAAATTAATTAGGAGAATGAAGAAGGGCCGTGGAAAAAAAAAAGCACTGGCAGGTCACATTAAGGAAAACCCAAAGGCATTTCATATGTATATTAAAGGAAAGAGAATAACTGGGAAAGAATAGGGCCTATTAAGGATGAAAATGGCAAACAGTGTGGAGTGGCAGACATAGCTGATATTTTAAATAAGTATTTTGCATCTCTGTTCATTACAGAGAAGGACATTGTACGTACAGAAATCAGAACAGAGACTGTAATATACTTGAATAAATTAGCATTGAGGGGGAGGGGGGATTAGTGGTTTTAATGAACTTGAAAGTGCCCAGGCCAGATGAGGTGAATCCCAAGCTCCTGTGAGACCCATGGGACGAGATTGCAGGGGTTCTGACTTTAATTTTCAAATCCTCTCTGGCCTTGGAAGGGGTGCCAGAGGATTGGAGAATGGCCAAAGTGTTACCATTACTCAAGAAGGGTGGTAGATTAAATCGGGAAACTACAGGCTAGTGAGCCTAGAAAAAACTGAGCACAGAATTAATCAGCACTTGGGGAGACATGGAGTAATCAAGGATTGTCAACATGGCTGTGAAGGGGAAAGGTCATCTCTAACAAATTTGATTGAATTGTTTGAGGAGGTGATTAGGTGTGTAGATGAGAGTAATGTGGTTAATGTAGTCTACATGGAATTCAGTAAGGCTTTTGACAAAGTCTCACATGACAAACTGGTTAAGAAGCTAGGGCAATTGCAACCAAAATTACCTTAATAGCAGGAAACAGAGTGATTGATTGAAGGATGTGTTTGTGAACGGAAGTTGGTGTCCAGTGGCATACGGCAGAGTTTGGTGCTAGGTCCTTGGCTGTTTGTTGTGTATAGTAAAGGTGTCAACATGAATGTAGTGGTGTGATCAGTAAGTTCACAGCTGACACAAAAATTGGTAGTACGGTAAACTGCAAAGAGGAAAGCCTTCAACTACAGGCCGATTTTTAGATGGGTTGGTCATATGGACCGAACAGTCTCAAATTGAAATTAATCTTGAAAATTGTGAGGTAATGCATTTTGGAAAGACAAACGAGGCAAGGCTGTACGTGTTGTGTGGTAGGACCCTAGGAAATACAGAGGATTGGAGGGACCTTGATGTGCATGCCTTAGCCCTTGAAGGTAGTAGGACAGATGGATAAGATGGTTAGGGAGGCATATGAGACACTCAGCTTTGTTAGTCAAGGTATTAAATACAAAAGCAAGGAAGTCACGGTGGAGCTACATGTAATGTTAGGCCACAACTGGAGTACTGTGTGCAGTTCTTGTTGCCGTAGGTATAGGAAGGATGTGATTGTACTAGAGACAGTAAAGGGGATATTGCCTGAACAGGAATGATTCAGCTATGAAGGAGGGACTATATAGGCTGTGGTTATTTTCCTTAGAATAGAAAAGGCTGATGGGTGCATCTACTTGAGATGTACAAAATTCTGAATTCTGAAGTGCATAGATAGGGAGAAACATTTCCCCCTGGTGGTGGGGGGTAAGTTGGGGGGGGCGCGGTGGTCAGTAACCATGTGGCATAGTTTCTTTTCCTTACCATAAAACTCAGGAAATTTGAGGAAAAATATTTCTACTGAGGGTGATTTGGTATCTGGAGCTCATTACCTGGAAGGGTGCTAAAGGGAAGGATCCCTCAAGACATTTAGGAAGTATTTAGATGAGCATTTGCAACACAATAATCATATGGGTCGAGTTTTGGAAAGTGGGATCAGAATACATATATGTTTGACTGGCATGGACCCGATGGGCTAAAGGACCTCTTACTGTGCTGCAAAATGTCTGATTCTATGATAAATCAAAAGGAGGTAATCGCACCGAAGAGTGACAGATCTCCCAGGACCAGATAATTTCCATTCCAAAGTTTTGGGAAAAAAATTATTTTCCAAAGTTTTTTGGTTTGGAAACTGTTCCTTGAGTTTGAAAAATTATGCACATACCTGTTATTTAAGAAAGGTAACATTGATAATTGAGGGAATTGTAGACCAGTTACCCCAACAAATGTTGGAAAATTATTACAGCTTATATATGAGCATAAGAGGATTGAATACCTTAAATTTTCAACTGATCAGAGAACCAGTATGCCTGAAAGATGTTTATTTGAACTTTTGTTAATCAGAGTTATGGAGGAGTATAGAACTAGTCATGGGTCAGTCATGATATCATTTGAATGGTGGATGGAACAAGCTAAATGGCCTGGTCCTGTTTCTGCATTCCTATAAAGCAAGGTTGCATGTCTGTTCTTCACAAATTCACTCTTCTGTGCTTAATCTATTGAACATTTTTTTTGCCAACTACAAGCCCAGTTTTTATCAATGTTTTAAAAGATAAATGCTAAAAGAAAACCTACTTCATAAAGTAGCAAGTGTACACCGTGCAAGTTCAGTTTTTGAAAATCACCATTTGAGGCTTGTGAACCCTGGAAAAGTGACAATTTACTGTAACTTGTATTGTGTTCCTAAATTTGTAGTTAGATCATGACAGACTGTTAATATTATTGTGTGAAAACTTACCTTTGCTAATTCAATGTACCTACTGAATCCACCAAGTTCTTCACTTTAGAGTTATGAGAGAACTTTTAAAAAATCATTCGCAGAATGCGGGCATTGCTGGCTTAGCCAGCATTTATCACCCATCCCTAATTGCCTTTTGAGAAAGTGGTGCTGAACTGCTGCAGTCCGAGTGGTGTAGATACATATACATGTTAGGGAGGGAGTTCTCATGGCATTTTCAGTGTACAAATGTGTGTGGCAATAGAACTTGTTTTGTGCATATAAATATCTTAGATTTGATCACTATGAATGCAAAATTGAGGTTAGGAATGTCTGTGCCTGTCTTTTGTTTTCAATCCTCACATTACACTAATTAACATGATTATTATAAAACTACAAAATAAAATTTTTCTGTTGTTAACTTCCTCCTTTTGGTTTATTGAATCTGGAGATGGCTATAATGTTCCATTTTATATCCACTTGGAAATTTCAGTGAAATCCAAAATCATTTCAAAGGCTAATGTTTATTGTAAACTTTTGATGTGCTGGATTCCAGAGGTAGATTGAAGCATAAATGGGCAGGCCTTGGGTGAAACAACTGAAAATGACCTGGCTGGATTCTCTGGGGCAGAATTAAAAATCTGGCGATTTGCTGCTATCATTGCATCTGAACTATTCTGACTGTGCCGTTGTTTAATTTCTGTATATGAACAAATCAATGTGATGAATTTTAATTTGTCTTCTGGAGTGTGCTGAAGGGAAGTGAAGTACATTGGACACGAGAGGTATCGAATTATGAGAGTCTCGGGGAGTAGAAACGCTTATGAAAGCAGTCTTCACTTAGCGCAGAATGTGAGACCTACTTGTGAGAAGTGCAGTGTTATGAGAGAAACCTGCACTCTGACACCTTCCGATCTTCTAAGTTATTTTTGTTCATTTTAAGATATCTTCAATATGTGCATACACACAGGGTTGGTAGTAACTCTGTTTTTGAAAAGCAAGAATTAATAAGCAGGAAGAAAGGCTGTGTGCCAATTCCATGAATCTCCAAATTGCTCGTCGGCTCAGCTTGAGAGTTACTGCTACATCATATTTATGTGGGTCTTTCAGTTGAATTCGTGCTCCCCTGTATGAAGCAAGTAAAATAAAAGGCTGGTAAATGTAGGATGACAGTTTATGTGACGTGAATCTGAAAAATTTTGGGACTGAATATTGTGTAAATGCAGCTAAAGCTTTGATCTGAGTTATTGATGTCCTCTTAGTGTCAACTGGTAATTTGTAACACTTTCCCTTGAATGAAGATGTGTGAATTCAAATCCCACTACTGGACTTGAATGCAAAAACCAAAGCTCACATTTCAATGTGATGCTGAGTTAGTGCAATGTTGTTGTTTGAATAAAGGCAAAGTACTGTGGATGTTGGATATCTGAAACAAACACCGAGAAAGCTGGAGAAATTCAGCAGGTCCGGTAGCATTTGTGGAGAGATAAACAGAGTTAATGTTTCGAGTCTGGTATAACTGCTCTTCAGCACTAAAACAACTTTTGAATGTAATATTGAATTGAAGCACCATCTGCCGTAAGATGGCAAATATTTGCCAAAGAACAGGGGAGTTGCCCAATATTTATCCTTCAATCACTGTTTATTAGTGGGACAAGATATAACCGGCACCAGAGATGGGCTAGTAGTATAAATGACTCCCAGAGAGTACTGTCAGGGCTTCCATGTCTTTTTTCTCTCACTGCCATTTTCCTAGCTGTTTAAAGGCCATCTAAGATGAGGGAGTGGGCTTTGGGAGGCAGTGGCATCGTGCTAATGTCACTAATCTAGTAATCCAGATCTCCGGGCTAATGTCTGGGGGGCCAAGGGTTTGAATCCCAAAATGACAGTTGGTGAAAACTGAATTCAGTAAAGATCTGAAGTGAAAAACTGTTCTAATAGTGACCACGTAAACACTCTCAATTGCTGTAAAAAGTCATCTGCTTCATTAATGTCCTTTCTGGAATGAAATACACCATCTTTAACTGGCTTGGCCTACATGTGACTCCAAACCCATAACAATGTGGTTGAGACTTAACTGCCTGCTGGGTAATTAGGGATGAGCCAGTGATGCCCACATCCCTTGCAAGAATTAAAAATAAATTACATTAAAAAAATCTCTGGTCATTATTGTGTTGCTGATTATGAAAGCTGCATATGTAAAAGTTGCTGTTGTCTTTTCTGAATTAAAGCAATGAATACACTGCAAAAGATGTGCTTCAGTGTCTTCTAAAGGCATGAAAGTGGCTATATCAACATAGACCCTGGTTTTTATTTTCCTTTGCCACCTTAATTATGTAACATGTTCTATCTAAGTGGCTTTTGTTAGGTAAGGCCATGCAAGGATGTCAATCAAAACAGGTCAACTCAGCTTAGGCTGTGTATTTGAAATATTTCCCTTGATAAGTCATTCAGTCTTAAAAATCTGTTGAGTATTTATCTATAAAATGTGTCCTTTATTTATAATACTGAATTATTGTCAGATATCCTGTTGGGATATAAAAAAAATTATCTGAAGTGATCTGTCAACCACCTGTTTCCTTGATATTCCTCTAATCCAAATCTATGCATCTTTTAATTTAACGTTAGCCTTGGAGGTAGATCCAAGTGCAGTGTTGATTGTATTCTGTTCAACTGAAAATGTTTTTTTTTAATTTTGTATTGCTAATTGGGGACAAAGTTATGATTTATCTGAAAGCTTGTGTTTTGCAGAGGTGAGAAGGTGGAATTGATGCCACTAATGTGTCAAGCTTGATGAGCTCTTGTTTTTCCATACGTTCTTGTGTCACTCAGATAACAAGTGCTTATCTTGTACCTCATTTGTGTTTAGAATAAAAGACTTGGGTAAACAACAGTGGTGCAGTGTCACTGAACGGTAAGTTGTAAATTCCTTTATTTAAGTTGTTGACCTCAGCTGTGCCACTCCGGTCGTAAAGACAGCGAGCAGAAACTCTGCTTCTTGACACTGCATGAGGAAGCACTTTAGTTTTAGTTCAGTAATGGCTCAAATTTACAATCCACATCATTTGTATTCATATCCCTCTATGGCTCCTCCCCTGCCTATTGTCTACAGTCCCTGCAAATTCTATAACTTCTGTATAAACTGTGGATTACCTTAACTGTGACCACTTGACCAAATCTCAGCCATTGATTGCTTTGTTCCCTCCTGTCCCAATGATCACTTTTTGGGTGTCATTTTTAAAAAAAAGTCTGATTCTCCTGTGAAGCAGAATATCTTTTTCAAGAAGTTATGATAAAATCTGTTTTAAGTGTTACCAACATTCTTTATAATTGCTTCCAAACAACGCCTGGAAACTTTAAGTTGTGATAGATCACACTGACGTTGTATAGTAATTTAGTTGGAGACAGCTAACTGGAAAGGCAGTTAAGTGGCACTTGAAACCAGAAAGCTGATTTACTTTGAGTATCTTTAGTCTTCAGATCTGGTGTAAAATTTGCAGGACTAATGGTGTTAATTAATTTTAAAGGTCCAGCATAGATATTTTCGATAAAAATATTTTTCCCCAAAAACCAAACTTTGAAGGCATTATATATGACGGTTATTGCATGCAGATTTAACTGTTTGTACATATCGTAATCCTAACAGTAATATGAAGTCTGTGCTGATGCTATTCAGGTTTGTTTGAAGAAAAATCTGGTTGTATGCGCTGCTTTGGAATAGTGAATAGAGTTTCTCTGGTGAGATGGACTATCATGCTCCTTTATCTTTCCTCATTCTCATAATGGGGAGGCAATGGCCTATTGGTATTGTTGCTAGACTGTTAAGCCAGAGACCCAGATAATGTTATAGGGACCTGTGTTCGAACCCCGCCATGGCAGATGGTGGAATTTGAATTCAGTAAGATATCTGAAATTAATGATGATCATGAGCCTATTGCCAATTGCTGGAAAATCCCATCTGGTTCACTAATATCCTTTAGGGAAGGAAACTGCTATCCTTACTTGGACTAGCCTACATGTGACTCCAGACCTAGCAATGTGCGTTGATGCTGAATTGCCCTCTGGGCAATTAGGGATGGACAATAAATGCTGCATAGCCAGCGATACCCTCTTCCTGTGAAATGAATAAAAAAAATTCTCCAAGAGCCACTGTCATGTGAAGAATGTTCACTCATGGAAAAATACTTAGGTGAGACTATTTAAGAACTTAGCTGGTGTTATTTTCAGTATATTTGGCTGATTGAGGGCTGCATGATTTTGGTTTATAATAAGGAGCACCTCCTTCTGATTCCTTGATTAATGTAATACTCTTACTACCAATTGCTTAAGGTGCTTTGCAAAGTAGAAGAAACTTGCATTTTGTCATAGACTGCTTAGTTAGCTGTGAACTGCTTTCATACGTTGCTCTGACTTAAATATTCTATATGAGCAGTGATATTCATTTAGTTTTAGTGTCCCACCTGCTTTTCCCTGTATTTTTGGTCAACAAGGGGGTGATGGTGAGTGGACTGCATTTTGCATTTACATGTTTCTGAACGCAAAGGTATTCTGTATGACTTCCCTTTTGTTTAGAGGTTATATCTTGATACCATTTCAAAGCCCAAAATATTCTAACATAAGATTGACTATTTTAATTGCTCAAATTAAAATTGCAGGCCTTTTGATTGTTAATTGTAAATTTTGATGTGTAAATCATCTTTGAGCGCTGGAAGAAAACTGAGAGTTGATGGCGCTATGCATTGTTTCTATGCATATCCTCCCTTCAGTATCCAGGTTTTAATCCTTGAAGACTTCTGCTACGTAACAGTGTTTCTGCTCTCCCTCTCTATTATTATAGAGCCTCCTGTGTGTATAGAAGAATATATTTCAGCTCTCATTCAAATCGTCTTGTCTTGATGCTGTCCTTTTATTCATTAATGGGATGAGGGCGTAGCTGGCTAGGCAGCATTTATTGCCTATCCCTAATTGCCCAGAGGGCAGTTCAGAGGCAACCACATTGCTGTGGGTCTGGAGTCACATGTAGGCCAGACCAGGTAAAGCTGGCAGTTTCTTTCCCCTAAGGACGTTAGTGTACCAGATGGGCTTTTCGACAATTGACAATGCATTCATGGTCACCAGTAGATTCTTAATTCCAGATATTTTATTGAATTCAAATTCCACTGTCTGCTGTTGCAGGATTCAAACCTGGGTCCCCAGAACATTATCTGGGTCTCTGGATTAACAGTCCAGCGATATTACCATTAGGCCATTGCCTCCCCGTGTTTGAAGGTTATGTGGTTAAGCACTCTAACCTAACGTGGGAGTCTTGTCTGGTCATAACCTCAATGTTGCCATCTTGATTCTAGTCACAGTTGAGTGAGATCATTATTAGTTTGCAATTGTTTTGCAGAGGAGTGCTCCATTGTCTGATATCATTTCAGCTACCTGTAGTAAAGGGGACGAGTAGCAATTGGCATTACTCCTGATACCTGGCTGTTCTGCATGCACAAAGAATCCAGCCTGCATACAGATAGGAATAATCAATGTGATGAGAGGGATTCTTAGAGACCTGGAAGGTGGTTAGTTAATCATGCAGTAGAGAAGTTGAAAAGACAAATGCAAAATTTTTGTTTACGGTATGTAGTCAGTCTTCTGTAGCTTCGCTCAGCTGCTTAGAGTCACATCCAACTGATGGACAGATAAGCCTGTTGCAGCAAGTGATCAGGAAATCAAATTGAATATTGTTGTTTAATTAGAAAAAGAATAGAACATAAAATTTGCTAGAGCTAAATAGAGGATAGATGAAGCCACATCTGGAGTTCTCTGGTCTCCTTTTAATCAAGAAAGGAAGTAAATGCATTAGAAGTGGTTCAGAGAAAGTTCACTCAGTTTATTGCTGGACTGGGTTGTTTATCTTGAGGAAAAATTGGATAGATTTGGCCTGTATCTATTGGAGTTTAGAAGAATGAGGGATGATTACATTGAAACAAATGAGATCATGAGCTGAATTGATAAGGTGAATGCTGAGAGGATATTTCCATGTAGAGCTAGAGGACAGTTTTCAGACATGGGGAGTCTCCTGTTTGTTTAAGACAAAGCTAAGATAAAGAGAGCAGGAAGGCTGACGTTTCGGGCCTAGACCCTTCATCAGAAAGGTCTAGGCCCGAAACGTCAGCCTTCCCACTCCTATGATGCTGCTTGGTCTGCTGTGTTCATCCAGCTCTACACCTTGTTATCTCAGATTCTCCAGCATCTGCAGTTCCTACTATCTGTGCTAAGATAAAGACTTTTTTTTTCTTGGAGTGTTGGTAGACTGTGGCATTCCACCATTCCCCCACCCCCACCCAATAAGAGTCCAGTGGGGGCTGGGAATTGTATGTATGCAAGGCTGAGTTAGACAGATATTTGATAGTCAAAGGTTATGACAGGACAGCCAGGAATGTGTAGTCAAAATCAGAACAGCCATGAATTAGCAGAGTTGAATGGCAGAGCAGGCCAGAGAAACCAAGTGGTCTACTCCTCCTCATTTGCAAGTTAGTGAGGAGCTAATTATGGTTCAGTCTCTGCAAATGCAATGGTGAAGAAGTGGACTTCAGTGGTGGAACTTGTAGTAAATGAGGGGCATGAAAGAGCCCAGTGTTGAAAGAACAGAGAAGGAACAGGAAAAGATCGCTAAGGTAGTCAAAGCTTGAACTTTAATCTAAGGTAAAATTAGCTTTCTTGCCTGAGTAGATGGAGCTCGGAAAGAATTGCAGTGATGGGAGTAAGTGAGATTGTTGTGGTGAGACAACAAGGTGCAGGGCTGGATGAACACAGCAGGCCAAACAGCATCATAGGAGCAGATGCTGCTTGGCCTGTTGTGTTCATCCAGCCCTGTACCTTGTTGTCTCGGATTCTCCAGCATCTGCAGTTCCTACTATATCTGAGATTGTTGTGGTGCTTTGTTTTCAGTGACTTGAATCTTGTGATTGGTTGAGGTAGAGAGACTATTTGGGTGAGTTTCAAACAAAGCAAATAGGTAGTGAAAACATGTACTATGTTTTTGTGATGAATTAGGGTCCAGGAAGTTTTGCAAGTTGAAAATACTATGATACATAATGGAAGAAAGCTGAGTAGATGTGAGATAGGTTTAAGCAATGTGCATGATTTCTGTGAGTATAAGTTTATAGTTGATTTTATATTCTATCCCTGCATACTGTAAATTAATTTTATTCATTGGATAGGTATGGATGTACAATGACAGAATGAGTTATTCTATTTTTAGTAATTTCCATGAAATATGGTGATCAGTTGGCTTGCTTATAAATAAATGTAAAGCAGGAAGAGGCTGCTCTTACCTGTTATCAGCGCACCATTTTATAATGAATGAAGTTTATTCCTGTTTTTATTGACTAGGACTTCACAAGTGTTTTCAGCATTGCAAATTGTAATTTTTTTCCCATTTCCTCTAAAAAATTTGTTGTGTTTATCTCAGCAGATCACAGCCCTTGAGCTTTCTCTTCGCCATTTTTCACAAGTCTTCTGTCTTTTAGCCTTCTATGTACTGAGTGAAAAATATTTACGGTTTTGAGACTGTTTGTTACGGCAGAGTAAAGATGTGCCAAACGCTGCACGAAGCAGATGTTCGCAAATTGAGTAACACAGTGTATCGGTACACACTTTTCATATTTTTACATTGATTACATGTGACAATAAATGATTCAATTCAATTCAATTCAATGTTGCTGTTTGTCCTGTGAGGAGCAGCTGAGTGAAAGTTCCCAGGCTATTGTAACAACTAGGTTATGAAAACCTCACTAGCTAATTTCGACAGGACTGTGGTTGAAATCTGCAGGGCAACTGGTAAATCATCAGTAATCTGGCAGCTCAGCCCCATAAACATTGCAATGGTTAAGTCTTCCTGCTCATTTAAATTCCACATTCAAATTCTCAAATACTTTTTATAAAACTCCTCTCTTTGTATGTGGATTTGAGCAAACAATCCTTTCTTTGCTAGGTATGTCTGGAATTCTTAGTTCTTGTGGTTGTTCAAACGGTCTGGGTGCAGATACATTTCCTGCTTGATTGTTTGTTTGTTTTTTATCTTGTGCCAGGTTCACCCATCTTCCACTGCCACTATTCAGTGCTCCTTGAAATTGCCTTAAATTAAAATTTTGTGTTCTTGTACTCTTTAGTGCTCATGGAGTTGGTTTGATGTCGCAACCTAGATTAAAGATCAGATCATGGAATCACTAAGATTTCAACAAGAATGTGAAAGTCGCCATTTCAGAGAATGTTCTGTTGTTTACTCTGGTCCCTCCCCATAGGTTGATAGTACTTTCCTACATACATATGCAGTTGATTTGTATATGCACCGGAGACATTTGTGGCCTAATGATGTGATCTGTATTATTAGAAATTCTCACTTTATTTGATCATGGCACATAGTCAGTAAGATTGCCTATGCCAACTCACTTTGAAAAAGAAAAGGCAATATGTCCAATGTTTTATGACATTTGAGATTAAAAAGTCTTTAGTTGAAATTGCTAGCATGTTTTTTAAAAAGATCATAAATGGCTCCATTCTTCTGATGCCTTTGCCTTTGCTCGGAGGTGATTTTCTAGAGTGAAAATGAACAAGTGGTGGTCTGGTTACTCAAACAGATATTAAGAAATAGCAACAGTAGTAGGCCAGGTCATTTGGCCACCCAGACCATCTCTCCCATTCCATAGGATCATGGCTGATCCGACACTCCTCGTCTCCACTTACCAAGTGGCGGTATTTTAAAACAAAAAGAAAACAGAATTCTAATCAGAAATGGAATCAAGGGTTATGGGAATAAGGCAGCAAAGTGGGGTTGAGGATTGTCAGATCAGCCATCAATAGCACAGCAAACTTGATAGGCCAAATCTACTTCTGATTCTATGTATTATAGTTGTTTGGTCAGTGTTTCATACCGAAGCATGTATTTAACTGGAAAAGTCCAGTTGAAAGGACACTTGGCCATTAGTTTAAAGATACTTGGATTCTACAGCGACAAGACTTTCTTTGAAAGATCCTTGTTAATGATTTTATTTTATGTGAATGACCTGTACTCACGTTGAAAAACATTTTTCTGCGCGTAAGTTTGTGATCAATCAGTGAATGAAATGGTCACTGCCCTATGGCAGTAGATAAATGTTTTTGTTGCACCTAGTCCTGTAATTTCTAACATTTGAAGATGTTGGGTTTTTTTTTTACTATCCACTGTATTGACTGATGTACCAGCTGCTTACGGATGTTACCTTGTTAATAACAAATATCTAAAGATACTTTTTGCTTATTCCTTTATTTTCCCCAGTGTGAACACTGTTTCCTTCAACCAGTACTATTAAGACAGATTATATGTCTGTGGGAACTAGCTGTGTACATATTGGCACCTATATCCCACACTAGGCTGTGACAATGCTTCAAAAATACATAAACTTCTGTGAAACGCTTTGAGATGGACACTATATAAATGCAAATCTTTGTTCTCCATGCCCACTCTGTTTTCTAGCTTTAGGCATCAGGAGGCAACCTGCCTTTTGCAGCTGCACTTCTGGGTTGGTTGCTAAGAAATGGCATGGCTTTATTTGTCCTTTCTCATGCAAAGTCTTTTGTTGATTTGATGTTCCTAAATTCAGCCTTATTCCAGTACCCCTCATTAAGATGGTGTGGACCTTGTTGCTTCTCGGTTTTCTTATGTTGAGATTGTTGAGGAAGGGCAATCTATTCATCACATGGGTGTCATAATTTAATTAGATCTTTTATCTTCATTTGTTCATCATTTTCATGCATGTTCCAGTTGAAGATCAGGAGTGGAACATAAGAATGTGGGAATTAGGAGCAGGATAGGCAATTCAGCCCTTCGAGACTGCTCCGCCTTTTAACGTGATCATGGCTAATCTTGGGAAGTGGCAGATTCCCTCATCTTTCTTCACCTTCCTTCACCCTTCCCTTTATGAGCAATTTTTCCTAATTTTGAAATGACCTAATTCTAATTTCAAGATCTCCACACTGGAGAAAATAAATTCTC
Source organism: Rhincodon typus (assembly GCF_021869965.1). NCBI lineage: Eukaryota > Metazoa > Chordata > Chondrichthyes > Orectolobiformes > Rhincodontidae > Rhincodon > Rhincodon typus. Next base: position 6,882,280 of record NC_063333.1, read on the forward strand.
TGTATCTACTCTAATAAATTACTTTAACAATTTAAAACTGTCTCGATTTAGGTATATTTTCTCAACCTTATGAACTGAAGAAAATGACTATGCAAACTTTGCCACAATTTATTCCTCAAGCCCTGAAACCTGTGTATTGATTTTTTTTTTAATCTGAAGTCAATGTATCTTTCCTGACCATTGATATCTGAAACTGGAGCGAAACTCCAGATCGAGTCTGAACAAAAGATTGTATACCATTAAAAGTAATGAGGTAGGAGCAAAGTAGGCCATTCGGCCCATCGAGTCTGCTCTGTCATTAAGTGAGATCATAGCTGATCTGATAATTGTCAATTCACTTTCCTGCCTTTTCCAAAAACTTCTTGATTCCCTTACTGATTAAGAACCTAGTTCTCTCGACCTTGAATATATTTAAGGACCCAGCCTCCATAGCACCCTGCAGTGAAGCATTCCACAGATTCACAGCCCTTAGAAGAAATTCCTCATCTTTGTCTTAAATGTGTGAACCCTTATTCTCAGATTCTGCTGTCGGGTCCTGGACTGTCCCACAAGGGGGAACTACAATTCTCCACATCTACCCTGTCAAATCCACTGGAAAAGCTCCTTTCTACCACAGCACTAATGCCAGTGCTTCACGAACTGAAACGCATTTCACCCACATCAATCTTTTGATGCATTTAACTTGTTGACTTCGTTTACCCTCTGCCAATTTGCTTTATAATTTAGCTCCTAACTGTCAAAGTCTTTGAGCAGAATTTCCTTTTTAGCCCTATCAATGTTATTGGTAGCAACTTGGATGACAATTACTGCATTCCTCCCCTTATTCTTATTCTCCAAGTTCTTCTCCTGCACACAACACACAGTTCTCAGGTTTGCAGAGTGGGTCAGAGGTTTGGAATTCTGAGTAACTAATTCCTTGACTTCTAAAAGTTTGACCATTATCTACACGATGGAATACTTTCTCTTGAATACTTATAGTATTTTGGAATACCTCCATTGAACCTGCAATCTATATCCTAATATATTGTCACATCTCCTGTCCTCGGTCACATCTTCTGTCAGCAGCCTTCTCTCCAAAACCATTGCCAACTTCTTCAATCTGTCCTCATGGTTGAAGTGTCTTATTCTTGTAAATTCCTTCTACACTCCCTCCAGTGTATTTGCATCTCTCGTATGATGTGGAACCCAGCACTGTAAATAATACTGCAGCTGAAGTCTAGCAAGTATTTTTACAAGTTTGACATTACCTCGCGGAGGTCACTGCAATTTGAGAGGTGCCAGAAGACTGGGGGTTGGATAATGTGGTGCCACTGTTTAAGAATGGAGATAAGGAAAAGCCAGGGAAATATAAACTGGTGCACCTGACATTGATGGTGGGCACGTTGTTGGAGAGAATCCTGAGGGATAAAATTTACATACATTTGGAAAGGCAAGGACTGATTAGGGATAGTCAACATGGCTTTGTGCTTGGGAAATTGTGTCTCTCAAACTTGATTGAGTTTTTGGAAGTAATAACGAGGAGGATTGATGAGGGCAGGGCTGTGGACATGATCTACATAGACTTCAGTTAAGGTGTTCGACAAGGTTCCTCATGGGTGGACTGGTTAGCACGGTTAGATCAAATGGAATAGAGGGAGAACTAGCTATTCGGATACAGAACTGGCTGAAGGTAGAAGACAAAGGGTTGTGGTTGAGTGTTACTTTTCAGACTGGAGGCCTGTGACCCGCAGTGTGCCACAAGGATCGTTGCTGGGTCCATTGCTGTTCATCGTAGGAGATATGGTTAGTAAGTTTGTACGTGACACCAAAATTCGATGTGTAGTGGACAGCAAAGAAGAATTAAACCAAAAGGCTACCTCAGAGTACAACGGCATCTTGATTAGATGGGCCAACTGGCCGAGGAGTGGCAGATGGAGTTTAATTTAGATAAATGTTAGGTGCTGCATTTTAGAAAGGCAAATCAGGGCAGGACTTACACACTTAATGGTAAGGTCCTGAGGAGTGTGGCTGAACAAAGAGTCCTTGGAGTGCAAGTTCATAGTTCCTTGAAAGTGGAGTCACAGGTAGGTAGGATAGTGAAGAAGGCGTTTGGTATGCTTGCCTTTATTGGTCAGTGCATTGAGCACAGGAGTTGGGAGGTCATGTATTGGCTGTACAGGACATTGGTTAGGCCGCTGTTGGAATACTGCATGCAATTTGGGTCTCCCTCCTATAGGAAGAATGTTGTGAAACTTGAAAGGGTTCAGAAAAGATTTACAAGGAAGTTGCTGGGGCTGAACTATAGAGGGAGCTGAATAGGCAGGGGCTATTTTCCCTGGAACATCGGAGGCTTATGGGTGACCTTTACAGAGGTTTATAAAATCATGAGCAGCATGGAAAGGGTAAATAGACAAGGTCTTTTTCCTGGGGTTGCGGGAGTCCAAAACTAGAGGGCATAGGTTTAAGGTGAGAGGGGAAAGATATAAAAGGGACTTAAGGGGCAACGTTTTCACGCAGAGGGTGGTGTGTGTATGGAATGTGCTGCCAGAGGAAGTGGTGAAGGCTGGTACAATTACAACATTTCATAGAATCCCTACAGGGTGGAAACAGGCTCTTCGGCCCAACAAGTCCACACCGACTCTCGGAGCATCCCACCCAGACCCACCCCGCTATAACCCACCTAATCTACACATCCCTGAATACTACGGGCAATTTAGCATGGCCAATCCACCTAGCCTGCACATTTTTGGACTGTGGGAGGAAACCGGAGCACCCGGAGGAAACCCACGCAGACACGGGGAGAATGTGCAAACTCCAGACAGACAATCAGCCAAGGCTGGAATCGAACCCGGGTCCGTGGTGCTGTGAGGCAGCAGTGCTAACCACTGAGTCACTGTGCCGCCCCAAGGCATTTAAAAGGCATCTGGATGGGTATATGAATAGGAAGGGTTTAGATAAATATGGGCCAAATGCGGGTAAATGGGGTTAGATTTATTTAGGATATCTAGTCAGCATGGATGAGTTGGACCAAAGGTTCTGTTTATGTGCTGTATATCTATGACTCTAATTGGTCTCTCCACTCGTCCTGCGACTTTGATTTTTGTATGTGTACGCACAGGTCTCTTTGCTTCCACATGCCTTTTAGAATTGTACCATTTTTTATATTGTCGTTCAATCTTCTTCCTATGCAAGATATGCAAGTTCCCTTTCAAGCCGCAGACGCTATCCTGCCTTATTTATTCCTTCACTGTCATTGGGTATAAATCCTAGGACTCCTTCCCAATGTCACTTTTAGTGTCCCTCCACAACATGGACTGCGGCAGTTGAAAAAAAGTGATTCACTACTGATGTTCACTACAATAGAGGAGGAAGTTGAGCTTCACCTGATTTTAATCACATTTTATCACTGAACCAATGCTTGCGAATATCTCTGGTACCTATTTGTGTTACAGACTTTCAGCTTGCATTTCCACATGTAACTCCTAGACATAGCTGCACATAAGAAAGTTAAGAAATTTTTGTTTATAATTTGAACAAAATGTGTTTGGATTCAAACGAAGTTGAAGATCCATATGCTTTGCAATGGAATTTGTAAGAGCACTGTATTTATATCAGTTATAGTAATGTTTCCAGTATTAACTTCTGGTTATAAGTACAGAACGAAAACAAGTTATATTGGTGAGCAACCAGTAATTTTGCATTGATTGCTGTTGATTTAATCCTGCTGAATTACACCTGTAGTTACATGGATAATTGTAATTCTACCATGAATGCTTCTCCAAGTTCAGACCAAACATGGTTGATTGCAGGAAAAGGCACCCAATTTGGAGAGGCAGAGACTGATAAGGGATAGTCAGCATGGTTTTGTGCAAGGAAAATCATGTCTCACAAACTTGATTTGAGTATTTTGAGGAAGTAACCAAAAAGATTGAGTGCAGAGTGGTAGACATTGTTTGCATGGATTTTTAGTAAAGCCTTTGACAAGGTTCTGCTTGGTAGACAAATCAATAAAGTTCGATCACATGGGATTCAGGGTGAGCTTTCCATTTGGATACAAAATTGGCTTGATGGTAGGAGACAGAAGGTGATGGTGTAGGATTATTTCTCAGACTGAATTCCTGTGACCAGCAGTGTTCCACAGTGATTTGTACTTGGCCACTGTTGTTTGTCATTTATACAGATGAATTGGATGAGAATACAGGAGGCATGGTTAGTAGCTTTGTGGATGACACCAAAGTTGGTGGTGTAGTGGACAGTGAAGAACGTTATCTAAGATTACACAGAGATCTTGATCAGTTGGGTCAATGGGCTGAGGAATGGCAGATGGAGTTTAATTTGGATAAACACAAAGTATTGTGTTTTGGTAAAACAAACAAGGACAGGACTTGTACAATTAATGGTAGGGCACTGGGTAGTGTCGTAGAACAGAGACACCTAGGGGTTCAGTTACATAATTCTTTGCATTTTGTGTCACAGGTAGACAGGGTGGTTAAGAACATGTTTAGCACGCTTGCCGTCATTGCTCAGAGCTTTAACAATAGGGGTTGGGATGTCATGTTGAGGTTGTACATGACCTTGGTGACGCCTCTTCTGGAGTACTGTGTCCAGTTCTGGTCTCTCTGCAATAGGATGTTATTAAATTGGAGAGGGTTCAGAAGAGATTTACATGGATGTTGCTGGGAATGGAGGGTTTGAGTTCTAAAAGTAGGCTGGGACTTTTTTCACTGGAGTGTAGGAGATTTAGGAGTGACCTGATAGAGGTTTATAAAATCATGAGGGGCATAGATAAGATGAATAGCGAGAGCCTTTTCCCTAGGGTGGAGGAGTTCAAAACTAGGGGGCATATTTTTAAGGTAAGAGGAAAAAGATTTTAAAAAGGACAAAAGGGGGCAACTTTTTTACACAGTGGTTCGTGTGTGGAATAATCTGCTAGAGGAAGTTGTGGATGCATCTGCAGTTGTAACGTTTAAAAGACGCTTGGATAAGTACATGAATGGGAAAGGTTTGGAGGGATATGGAACAAATGCGAGCAAATGAGACTAGTTTACTTTGGGAACCTGGTTGGTGTGGACCACTTGAACTGAAGGGTCTGTTTCCATGCTGTATGAGTCTATGATAAAATTGCATTGACTGTGTTGCAGTTGTTATTTCTGTGGCAAGGATGTCATGCATTTCACACTAACCGCATCAAGCTCGCAGAACTAGAATGAACTTACTCTCCCTAACCCTGCATGTGAAAATATTCGGAATAATATGACTGAGGTGAAATTGCAAACTAGTATTCTGGTCTTGGGTAACTGCAATAAATTACTCAGACTTCACTCTGTTTTATTAAACTATCTGACTGTTGCATTGAGATTAAAACATTATAATAAATCCTGTCCACTGACTATAATTATGGTCGTCAAAGAAAGTGCCATAAAGATACTCGGAAAACTTCTTTTAGAAATTTTTGATATGGACTTGGAATCCTGAGAGAATCTCCCCCAGGATGACACAACTTAGTGTCACTAAAGAACAAAATATGTGGCCCCCTTCAAAAACAAGTATGTATCAGAGAGGAAATGCAAGTAGAAGAAACAAAAAAACAAAGTTGCTGGAAAAGCCCGGCAGCGTCTGTGAAGGAAAAATCAGTTAACGTTTCGGGTTCGGTGACCCTTCCTCAGAACTGTAGAAGAAATCTTGAGTCAGAAACTCATCCAAAGCATAATCACCTATGATTTTGTAGCAAATCCTTGAAGGATGAATAATAGAGAATATATGAAATTTCTGGGGAAAAAAATGGTAAGAGGCAATTATGTTGTATTGGAGCAAAATGGATTTAGAGGTCTACAGATTGACCTGTTCTTTTGTGTGGCTGGTGGAATGGATAACATGCATTTCTGTTACTTTTGCTGCCCTTTGATCAATTGCTGTGGAAGGAAGATGGGGTGGTGGCAGCAGTACAATACAATATTTTTGGTAGGATGAGATTGGCCAAATGTAAAAGATACCTTGTATGAAGCCTGTATCATTCCTTTTGTATCAAAGAACAAAGAAAATTACAGCACAGGAAAAGGCCCTTCGGCCCTCCAAGCTGGCGCCGATCCAGATCCTCTATCTAAACCTGTCACCTATTTTCCAAGGATCTGTATCCCTCTGCACCCTGCCCATTCATGTATCTGCTTAGATACATCTTAAATGACACTATCGTGCCCCCCTCTACCACCTCCGCTGGCAATGCATTCCAGGCACCCACCTGGAACTTTCCACACATATCTCCCTTAAACTTTTCCTCTCTCACCTTGAAATCATGACCCCTAGTAATTGAGTCCCCCACCCTGGGGAAAAAGCTTCTTGCTATCCACCCTGTCTATACCTCTCATGATTTTGTAGACCTCAATCAGGTCCCCCCTCAACCTCCGTCTTTCTAATGTAAATAATCCTAATCTACTCAACCTCTATCCATAGCTAGCGCCCTCCATACCAGGCAAAATCCTGGTGAACCTCCTCTGCACCCTCCCTAAAGCATCCACATCCTTTTGGTAATGTGGCAACCAGAACTGTACGCAGTATTCCAAATGTGGTCGAACCAAAGTCCTATACAACTGTAACATGACCTGCCAACTCTTGTACTCAATACCCTGACCGATGAATGAAAGCATGCCTTATGCCTTCTTGACCACTCTATCGACCTACGTTGCCACCTTCAGGGTATAATGGACCTGAACACCCAGATCTCTCTGTGCATCAATTTTCCCCAGGGCTTTTCCATTTACACTTATCTGAGGCTATTTTTTCCTCATATTTTAAAAAGTAAATCTCCTCATCTTCGCACATGTAATTTATTTTGCTTCAACTTTTCGTTTCTGCCAACAGTATGGTACTGCAGTAGAGTCATTGACATTAATATTAGTTTGTGTAAAATTTTCACACCAATTTAACTGCTAATTCCTCATTTGTACCAAGTCCTGCTCACTTATCTATCCTATACTTGCTCACTTATATTAATATAACATGAAAGCTTAGAAAATATGAGCCATTTATTGTGATCGTGGCTCATCCCCCTTCTTGACACCACATTCCTGTAATTCCCCATGATGCTTTTCTTATTTTTTTCCAATTGTACTCGGTGACAGGAAGATCTGAATATTAAAATTCTCATCCTTATGTTCAAATCTGCCCATGGCCTTGTTTTGACTTGTCTTAATATCTTGCAATCATTGCCCCCAAGATCTTTGTGTCCTCAACTTGCCCCTTGTGTAAACTTCTGGCATTCCCTCACCAATTCGCTCTCGCTCCCTCCCTCTTCCCCCTCATATCTCTTCCTTTCTTCTCTTTTGCCCCCCTCCCCCCAACAAACAAACAAACAAACAAACACACACACACACACACACACACACACACACACACACAGCCCTCTTGTCTGGGCTGTGGGATGCAGGGATTTACAAGATAAACTTTGATTTGCTCTCAACACAAACAGTTATCTAAACTAGACTGAGAATCTAAACTTCAACTTTTCATGTACATTTCGAATTGGTTAACTTTGCAAAGAAGGAAAAGACTGTGGACATTGCTCAAATAAAATGTACTTCCTAAATACAATTTCGTCATCTTAGTTACAGAAATAATTTGCAGTGACCCATTTCATGATTTTTTTGAGTCTCTTAAAGTTTAGACAGTGAATATTTTGCCATTCATTTTTTTACATGGGTATCTTGCTGTCTTACAATCTGTAGCAATATGGTTGAGTGGCAGGAACAAGAAGTAGGGATAATGGGTAGGTACTCAAATTGGCAGGATTCAACCAGTGGTGTCCTACAGAGATCTGTGTTAGGGCCTCAATTCTTCTCATGATTTATTAATGCCGTGGATAATGACGACATAGAAAGTCATACCTAAATTTGCCAATGACACAGGTGGCATTATAGACAGTGTAGATGATAGCATAAAATTACAAAGGGATGTTAATAGACTAAGTGGGTAAAACTGTGGCAGATAGAGTTTCAAGTAAGCAAGTATGTGGTTATCCATTTTGCTCCGTAAAAAGAGATCATGGTATTTTTCTCGATGGTATGAAATTAAGTACCGTGGATGTCCACAGAGACTCTGGGACGGTTCAGGTGCATAGACCTTTAAAATACCATGAACAGGTGCAAAAAATAATCGAGAAAACTAATAGAATGCTGGCCTTTATATCCGAAGAACTTGAGTACAAAGGTGCAGAAGTTATGCCATAGATATATAAAATTCTAGTTAGACCCTACTTGGAGTACTCTGAGCAGATTTGACTCACCACACTTTAGGAAGGATGCATCAGTCTTTGGAGGAAGTGCAATATAGATTTGCAAAAATAATACCTGGACTTCAGTGATAAAATTGTGATTTGATTTGATTTATTACTGTCACGTGTACCGAGGTACAGTGAAAAGTGTTGGCTTGTGTGCTTTACAGGCAGATTGTATTATACAAGTGCATCAAGGTAGCAGAACAGAGTGCAGGATACAATGTTACAGCTGCTGAGAAGGTGCGGAGATCAATATTAATATTAGAGGTCCATTCAAAAGTCTGATAACAGCAGAGAAGAAGCTGTTCTTGAATCTTTTCAAATGTGTATAAAGACTTTTATATTTTCTGTCTGATGGAAGAGAGTATAACTGGGACGGGAATGGTTTTTGATTATGATGTTGTTTTCCCGATGCATCAGGCTGGTTTGTGTGATGGTCTGGGCTGTGTTCACAACTCTGTAGTTTCTTTCGATCTTGGTTAGAGCAGTTGCCATACCACGCTGTGATGCATTCTATAAAAATTGGTAAGAGTCGTTTATAGACATGCTAAATTTCATTAACGTCCTGAGGAAGTGGAGGCATTGCTGTTCTTTCTTGACTGTAGTGTCAACATGCGTAGGCCAGGACAGATTGTCGGTGATCGTCACTCCTAGGAACTTGATCCACTTGACCATCTCCACCTCAACACCACTGATGCGGACAGGAGTCCGCTTCCTGAAGTTGATGACCAGCCCCTTTGTTTTGCTGACATTGATGAGAAGATTGTTGTCTTTACACCATGCTGTTAAGCACTCAATCTTTTTCCTGTACTCTGTCTCATTGTTGTTTGAGGAGAGATTACACAAATTAGGCTTGTTTTCTGTCGAATATAGAATGTTAAGTGGTGATTTGTTCAGAATCTTCAAGGTATTTACAGGAAAAGACAAGATAGATAAAGATAAGCCATTTCCATTTGGGAATTCTAGAACTGGAGTGGGCATAGTCTGAGAATTAAGGCCAGATCATTCAGGAGAGATTTTAGGAAGCACTTCAATATGCAAAGGATGGTGGCTGTTTGGAACTGTCTTCCACAAACGGTCGTGGATGCAAGATCAGTTCATTTTAAATCTGAGGTAGAGAGTTTTTTTTTTAGTTATTAAAGGATGTGGGCCAAAGTCCTGTACATAGAGTTAGGGCACATCTTAGCTGTGATTTCATTGAACGGTGGAACAGGCTTGAGGGCTGAATGGCTTACTTCTGTTACTATGTTTCTATGTCATATTGAACCTCTTGTATAACAAAAGTGCTTTGTATGAGGGATGGATGGATACTGAACAGGAAGTAAAGGATTGCATCATTGGACTCAACTTGAGTACATACATTTTTATGGTGCATATGAGGCTTTAAAAAAGGTAGTGAGGGCATAATTTTACCTCCCATGGCCTAAGTTTTATGAATAAGCTGGATCCTGGCTGCTTAATATTACTGGGGCTTCCCCAGTAGAGATGATGCAGGGCTCCAGCTGGTTTTTCAGCTGTAGGCTCAGATCCCCATTGTCAACGTTAAACTCTACCCAGTTTATGGAGAAAATTTATGAGGGCTAGGTTTATAAATACAGCATGAGAAAGTGTGATTTTTTTATTTTAATTTAAGAGACAGGGTGAGAGTAATTGATTTTTGATGCAGTGAGGATGTCTGAAGTCTCAGGAATGTAAGGGTGAGATAAAGGTGTGAGGAGGCAGTGTTCTGAATGTTGGAAGTGTTATCTTGGTCGTGTAAATATATCTGAAAGAAACATTGTAGACTCATTGTGTTCTGTTTTCTATGTGGGATTGTTTTTCCATAATGGTTTGTTTTTAATTATGTACATTGTACAACACCGGACATCCACAAAGGGATTTAATTGTCTGTGTGCAGTACCTTTTCATTGGTTATTATGCTCATGTGAAATTTCTGTCTGTGCTGACATCTCTGTTTAAATCAAACGAGATAATGACTGAACGTACAAACTGTTCAGTCAACAGCGATGCATTAAGGAAGTTGCATCAACTCGAGACTTTCGCTTCATTCCAAAAGCTTTGTGTTCAATTTTCCAAATGCTAAGCTTAGTTTTGTTTTGTAAACTTTTATGCGTTACATTTCTGAATTCAAGTTGTCACTGCTCTATTTAGCTGGAGACAGCATGATAAAAGCCAAGAGGAAGGACATTACTTTCTCTGAAAGAAAAGGTGATTCTGAGCTTCAAGAAATTATTTGCAGACAAATTAAACTTCAAACAGTGCCATATTTCAAATTTGTTAAGCTAGTATTGTAAATAATTCCGAAACTACCTTAGTCTTATTTATCTCTGAAGCTCAAAAATGTAGCTGGGTTATACCAATGCATTTATTTATGAGACAGTGATAGTTAACTAATTTTGGTGATTGAGAAAACCCCTTTTCAGGAGATAACAAGGTGTGAAGCTGGATGAATACAGCAGGTCAGGCAGAATCAGAGGAGCAGGACCCGAAACGTCAGCATTCCTGCTCCTCTGATTCTGCCTGGCCTGCTGTGTTCATCCAGCTCTACACCTTGTTATCTCTTAATTCCTGAACTGTTGGAACTATTCATTAGCCTTCTTAGATTTGCATGTATAGGATGAGCTAGCACAGAAAGAGACCATTAGCTTCTTCTAAAAAAAATCCAATTAATGCCACTATCTTAAACTTTCCCTAGCTGTACTTGCGTCTTCAAGTAATTATTTTTCTTGAAAATTCCTTTTGAATCTGCTTCACTTGCCCTTTTCAGATGATGCATTCTGGATATTCATAATTTACTGTGCTTGAAGAAAAGAACTCATCTCGTCTGCCATGAATTTGTTTCATCAATCATTTTAAATTAGCGCCTAATGTTATTGGCATCTCTACTATTGGAAACCGTTTAAACTTTTTCACTTAGTTTCTTTTTACTTACTCAGCATCATCTTATTGACTTCTTCAAAACCCTTTTATAATTTGGGATGTCTCGATTCTTCAATTTGAATGTAGTTGAATCAGGGGATTAATGACAGTTATATTGAATAGAAGAACAGATTAGTTGTGTTGCATGGCCATCATCTGCTGTTCACTCAAATTCTTTATTTTTCCATCACCATCTCTGCTTTAAGGAGATTGACACAATCTGCTTTCGTCTGTCCATTATAACTGAAGTCCCTTGTCCCTAGTATCTTTCCAAGAAATCTCTTAAACACCACACAGGCCTTGGAGAAGGTGTTGAAAATTGGACACATCACTCCCAGCTGGGGCCTAAACGGTAACTCATAAAAGGTTTTTGTAAAACATCTCACTTGGTATTTTGTACCTCAGGTTATGAAGCCAGGGATCCCATATATCTGTATTGCTGCAACCTTGCCATCTTGTCCTGCCAGCTTCAATGGTTTCTGAAAGGCACCTTCATCTTTCTGTTCCTGAACCCCCTTGCTTTTTTTCAAAGTTTAATTACAACCATTCCACAAACTTCCCTAACAAATCCCATTAGGTCAGCTCCATTCATCTGGAACAATTAATCTCCAAAAACCAGAATCCATGTTTCATTTTTCCATGCTGTATGACACTATAACTCTGTAAATGAGTGCACTTCATGGCAGTGAATGAAACAGCTTTATTTAGATGGCACTCAAAGCAGTAAAGCTTGACTGAATTCACAGCCATCAGAATATTATATAGAGAGCACTGATGTTTATCCACACAGGAAAATATTGTTTTAGAGCACCACAGAAGATGGAACTCAGTGCTTAATAAAGTGTGGCCACATAATTTCACTGCCTCAGGAGAGGAACATCAGTACTCCAAAAGTGAACAAACGTTAATTCATTTGTCCAAAATAATAATGTCTAGTACCAGGTATAATGTGTACCACATTCCCTCAAGAACAAATATAATTTAAACGCTCCAAAGTCAGCAGAAAAGTTAAATGTTGGGTAGATTTTTTAAATTCGCTCATGGGAGGAGGGCATTTCTGTTTAGGCCAGCATTTATTGTTAATAAAAAATCATCCCTAATTGCCCAGAGAGCATTTAAGAGTCAACCACAATACTGTGTGCCTGCACTCACATGTAGGCCAGACCAGGTAATGATGGCAGTTTCCTTCCCTAAAGGACATTAGTAAACCACATGGGCTTTCCCCCCCAACAGTCGTCAATGGATTCATGGTCATCATTATTCTCTTCATTCCAGATTTTTATTGAATTCCACCATCTGGTGGGATTTAAACCTAGGTCCCCAGAACATTACTTGGGTCTCTGGATTAACAGTCCAGCAATCATGCCACTAGGCTGCGACCTCCTCCTCCTTTTGGGGCATACGTTACTACATTAGACAGTGAGCTATTTTACAATAGCAGCCATATTATCTCATGTAATGCACAATTTAACTGTGAGCCTAGCTTCCCAGAGATAAGATTAGAGTGGCATATTTTAGAAGGAAAAATAACTATTCACTTTATCTATGCCCCTCATGATTTTTTAAACTTTTATAAGGTTACCCCTCAACCTCCTACACTCCAGTGGAAAAAGTCCTAGCCTATCCAACCAATTTTTCTTAACTCAGACACTCCATTCCTGGCAACATCCTGGCAAAACTTTCTGAACCCTCTTCAGCATAATAATGTCCTTCTTTATAGCAGGGTAACCAAAACTGCACACACAACTCCAAAGGGGTCTCACCAACATCCTGTACAACCTCAACATGACGTCCCAACAAAGGTCTGAGCAATGAAGGCAAGCATGCTGAATGTCTTCTTAACCACCCTGTCTACCTGTGACACAAATTTCAAAGAATTATGTACCTGAACCCTGTTCTACAACTCTACTCAGGGCCTACCATTAATTGTATCAGTCCTGCCCTTGCTCATTTGTGACACTGCACACAACAAATCTTATTTTTCTCCATTAAACACAACCATTTGATGTGCAGGTAAAAATGTTGTGCTCCACTAACTCTTTTGTATTAGTTGATTCTGGTTATTAGAGATTAATTGTTCCAGCTAAATGGAGCTGACCTAATGGGATTTGTTAGGGAAGTTTGTGGAATGGTTGTAATTAAATTTTGTGGGAAAAAAAGCAAAATTGTAGATACTGCGAACTCGAATTAAAAATTGAAAGTGTTGACTGTGAACATCAATGAAGAGATGAGGTATGTGTAAGTTTTTTGAGACCAGCTGTTCACCTTTTTTCATATTGAGGTAGTGTAGCTGAAATTTGGAGCTAGATGGTGTGAAGAAGCATCATGACTACATTGATATAATGAAACCTGAAAATATATACTGGTTGAACAGCCATCGTCCATGATGCATTGACACAGACGAACACTGGTGAATCTGTGGTTCAGAAATACAGCATGTGAAAGGTGCCCAGTCAGCAGTAAGTACATGAAGTCACTTGATGGTTTAGTGTGACCATTGCAGTGCTTCAGCATCTTGCAGGATTGTTCTGCTAGATTGTTAGCTCCCGAGTGCTCTTGTTGCGTAAAGAGAGTGAGTGAGTGGGGAACTAGTGGCATTCTGCTAATGAGGCATAGACAAAGGGCTGAGGAAGAAATGCTGTGACACTGTAGTGCAACATTGCTTTGCTCAGGGGAACACTGGTGAACTGGCACCTTGCAGACTGGGACCATTAACTAATCAATTTGTTACATTAGGGAGCTTGGGGGTTTGCATGTTTACAGTTATTTTAACACAGCTTTGTTTTTCTACCAAATTCCTTTGGAGATATTTTGGAAGTCAATATAATGAAAGAAATCTATGTTAACTTGAGAGATTTTGCTTAATGCATTTGTCACCGCTCGCTGTTCATATTTAGGTATCCTGTAATGCAGTGTTTTTTTTAAAAAAAATGACATGCCTACTTGACAATAGTTACTGTAGTTCAGAAGCAATTCATGTGTTTTCAGCAACTTCAATTTGGGATGTCATCCCTATGGAAGCTGGAGAGATAATGGTGTTTTGGAATACTGGTGTGTGATGCACCTTTTACATCCCTGTCCTTAAAGGTACTTCACAGACAATGAGTTGTATTTTGAAGTGCAGTTTTTTGTAGGCCAATACAGGAACCAATTTGCATATCTTTTTCAGACACTTATGATTGTGATACAGTTTTACTTTTCTAATATCTGGTGATAACTGTAAATTTTTACTTTAAAATTATATTTAACACAACTTGTTTTGTTTTCCTTCATCATCAGACTCAGTTGCTGTATTGAGAGTGCTGGCTGTTGATCTCCTTTGGTTCTATCACACTGCAACTTGTGCTGTTTTTTTACCCTCTTCCTTTCATTGATCCACCCACATCCGATTGTGGGGAAGCACCCAGCCTTCATTCTGTGCCACCCACATTGAGTTGCTAAATGCTTTAACACATGCTGCTGTTTTATAATGCTGCATAATAATATGAAAGATTTGTGTACAAGAGTTGCATGATCTTTGCAGTGGACAGTTCTTAATGTTTTCAATTCCAATTGAAATCCATTCTGGCTTTCTCATCCCACTCATTCACTTCAATGATTATATAATAAGCTGGAAAAATCTTAAGTATTCATGTAAAAGTAGTATTGCACAAAAATCTGACACCATCTTTTTATTCAAGTAATTATTTCTGGATTCCTTAATTTTTGAACTAGGTGATTGGCGCTCACTAATTAGCAATGATACTTTGTAGGAAATAATTAACCAATGTTTTAACCAGAGAAGCTCAGTAATAGTTATTCACGCAACTGGAGTGAATAGTCCCCTGTGACATACTTTCACATGCTGAGCACAAGGATGTATGGAGGTCTGGATGTGCTTGCTTGCTTTGTACAGACTGGAATTAAGATATTTTTCCTCCCTACCCATTTTCCATGATTGCACCCGACACTTACAGACAAACATGATGTCCAGAAAAAAAGTGTTTAGTCTTCCAGTTTTTGCTTTCGCTGTGTTGGAGCATGTATCCTGACAGGAAGCTAAATATTTATATTTATCCTGACTGTCTTGTGCATATTACAGAAACGGATGTTGTCCCATAAGACAGTGAAGTTTTTGATTTGGAGTAAAAGAAAACACATGTCTATTATTCTTTCATAAAGCAAAAAAAAAGGAATTGGAACAAATACAGCAGAAACGTTTTGCCAAATTGCCCGGGAATCTGGGTAAAATGGTTTTGATTAATGTTTCCATGTTTGTTCTCTTTCCTTGCTACCTCCCACCCCTCCAGCACTTACCCAAAATATCATTGCTTACATTTAATGTGTAGTTGGTTTCTTTTCATGATTGTTAAATGGTTGTACAGTACTGCTCATTCCATGTCTGCCGCAAAAGTTGAAAGCAAACCGCACATTTTTTTTCAACTGCTCGCAGCACTGTGTAGTGTTGCAGAGGAGGATATTGCTGCTGTGAGTCACCTTGGATATTTTACGACATTGATCGTGTTACTTAAGTGCAATTTGTTGGGCAATGGTTCTGTCTCTGTGTGTGTGGAAACAGGTAAAGTCAGAAGTTAGAGCAGATTGTAACCAGCTCCTTTTACACTGAAGCAATGACAAAGGGTAAAGGGCTTTCGAGTTGGTGGTGGGAAAGACATCATTTTTGCAATTATTCATGCTGTTCAAATGGACCAAACGAACAAAATGCCTGTTACCTTAAATTGCTACCTTTTTTGACTAGCCAAGTCAAGGGAGTGCCAAAAGAAATCAATACAGTGTCTAAAAATATTGGTTAAAATCTTTTTTGTGTAGGTGCCTTTTGATATATATCCAAATCAACCCTAAATGAAAATCATATGTGCACACATTTATTAAAAAAAAGGCTGTTTGTTTTTGTAGAACAGAAGTATCGAGAGAGGCTGAAATAATATTTTAGTGAATTTGTCTTTACCTTTCATCTCCATATAGTAAACCAGTGTTATTCGAAGTCCCAGAGGACCATAGGGCTTCTCTGTCATGAGAGTGAGGTTGAACGGTAGTGATTTAATCTGAGGGTCAACAAACCAAACGTGAGAGGAGAGGTTGAGAAGGAAAGTCCTTCATGGTAACCACGTCTAGTTTAAGAATTGAACTCCAGCACGCTGTGACATTACTGTGCATTACAAACCAGCCATTCAGCTGACTGGCCTAACTAGGAGGAGATGATGGTGTGATGCTAGGTCATTGGACCAATGATCCAGAGGCCAGGGCAAATGCCCTAGGAACATGGGTCAAATCTCATCACAACAGTTGGTGAGAATTAAATTCAGTGAATAAATCTGGAATTCAAATTTCGGTAATAGTGCAATAAAGCTACAATAGGATTGCAGTTTTTTAAACAAAAATCTGTTTCACTAATGCCCTTCTAGGAATGCTATTCTGCTGTCCTTACCTAGTTTGACCTGTGCATTACTCCAGATCCACAGCAATGCTGTTGACTTTAAACTACCCTCTGAATGGCCGAGCAAACAACTTGAACAATTCGGGATGAACAACAAACACTATATTGCCATCTCGTTTAGAGAATTTTTTCAAAATAACTTATGAACAGAAAGTCAGTGAAATGATATCATCTGCCCTGATGACATTGCGCCTGTGCCTATAGTAACTGCTGCAGAAGTCAGATCAGCCTTCTTGACAGTGAATAAATGGAAAGCGACTAGCCTGGACAGCTAGTGGGAGTATTTGCATATCTCTTTAACATCTCCTTACTATGGTGTGAGGGTCCCACTGCTTTTATATATTCATTCACAGGATGTGAACATCGCTGGCTAGACCAGCATTTAACGTCCATCCCTAAATGCCCAGAGGGCTGTTAAGAGGCAACCGTATTGCTATCAATCTGGAGTCACATGTAGGCCAGACCAGGCTAGGACGGCAGATCTCTTCTCTAAAAGGCATCAGTGAACCAGATGGGTTTTTCTCAATAATTGACTATAGTTTCACAATCATCAATAAACTCTTCATTCCAGAGATTTTTGTTAAATATTGAATTTAATTTCCACTTTCTGTCATGGTGGGTTTTGAACCCAGATCATTAGCTGAGTCTCTGGATTAATAGTCTTGCAGTAGTACCAGGAGGCCATCATCTTCCAAGCTTCAAGAAGATTTGTATCATCCCTGTGCCAAAGAAAAATCAGGCCATGTGTCTTAATGACTACTACCCGATGGCTCGAACATCCACCATTATGAAGTGCTTTGAGAGGTTAATAATGGTACACATCGACTCCAACCTCTCAGATTGCCATGATCCACTACAATTCACCTACTGTTGCAATAAGTCCATGGCAGATGCCATCTCCCTGGACCTACACTCATCCCTGGAACATTTGGTTAATAAGGACACCTACGTCAGACTCCTATTTATAGACTTTAACTTTGCCTTCGACACCATAATTCCAAACAAACTCATCTCCAAACTCTGAGACATAGAAATCTGCTCCCCACCTGCAATTTGTTGTTTCTTTATTAATTCATGGGATGAGGGCATCACTGGCTGGGCCAGCATTTATCACCCATCCCTAATTGGCCAGAGGGCAGTTAAGAGTCAACTACTTTGCTGTACATCTGGAGTCCTATGTAGGCCAGACCGGGTAAGGACATTCGTGAACAGAGATGGATTTTTCCAACAATTTACAATGGATTTATGGTCATCATTAGGATCTTCATTCTAGAGGTTTTTTTTTATCAAATTCAAATTCCAATATCTGCCATGGTGGGATTTGAACCCAGGTCCCTAGTCTCTGGGTTAACAGTTCAGTGATAATATCACTAGACCTTCACCTCCCCAATTGGATTCTCAACTTCCTGACCTGCAGACTGCAATCGGTAAGGCTAGGTGATAACACCTCCTCCTCAATAATACTCAACATCAGTGTGCAGTAAGGCTGCATACTCAGCCCCTTACCGTACTCCTTATACACTCATGACTGTGTGGCCAAATTCAGTTCTAACTCCACATACAAATTTGTTGATGACACCACCATAAGAGGTCGGATCTTAATCAACAAGACAGAGTACACGAAAGATAGACAGCTTAGTGGCATGGTGTAAAGACAAATCTCTCCCTCCAGTGTCAACAAAACAATGGAGCTGGTCAACGACTTCAGAAAGCCGAGACCCTGTCTGTATCAATGTTGCTGAGGTGGCAGTGGTCAAGAGCTTCATGTTCCTAGGAGTAAATATCACCAACAATCTATCCTGGTCCATCCTTGTTGTCGCTACAGTCAAGAAAGCACAACAATGCCTCTACTTTCTCTGAAGGCTATGGAAATTTGGCATGACTCTTAGCAATTTTTATAAATGCACCATAGAAAGCATCCTACCTGGATGCATCACAGCTTGGTATTGGCAGCTGCTCTGCTCTCTGTCTACACTTCTTGCTGCCTTGGGAAAAGACTTTTCACTATATCTTAGTACATGTGACAATAATAAATCAAATGAAATCAAATCAAATGTCATCTCCCAGTTTCATATGAAACTGGATGTCCAGGTCATTGGATAGCTGAAATACTGGTAAAGGTTTGAGATCAGCAAGTTTATCTGACTTCAGTTCAAGTGCTCTTTGACTCGTAATTATGTGTAATTAAATAAAAATCCCAGCCATTCTTGACAGTGGGGATATTACACCTTGCTGACAAAGTTGCTTCATGTTCCACTCTGACAACTTCTTGTAGTTGTTGATAAAAGGGCAAAAAATGCATCATTTCCTTGTCCACAGTTGCTGTGAAAATGAACAAGCAACTTTTTAAAGAGATGATCTGCAGTGAACCCTATCTATGGACATGGTCATAATAATGGTTCTGTGAAGAGTTCAGGGCAATAAAGAATACCATGTGAATGGTGTTTTGAGTGCAGCTTTAGATTGTGCAGTCATGGTTGATGTTATGCAGCTGCCTGCCAAAAATTAGACTTGGCTTAGCTATTCTTTCAGTTAATAGAGTAAGTGACTAGAATTTTCCAGCTGTTGATCTTTTTGTCCACTGGTCCAGAACTGACAATTTTTCTTTCCAGTAATTTTCTGGTCTCATTTTTCTCTCCATTACTGTCATTAACTCCTCAAACTGTTGTTTGTTTATCAGGATGTATCGTTTCAGGCCCCATTTGCATTCTGGTAGCTCTTGCCATTCTTCATTTGTGAGACTGCAAAGTTTATTCAACTGACTTTTTGACCACTGGGAGCATAAAAGATAAGTCAGTTTGGCCTTGCCTATCATGCATTCTGTATCCAATAGATTTCACTGGCTAGCAATTAAGGAAACCTGGCAGATCATCTTAAACTCGGCTTCAGCGAGACTAACTTTGGCAACCAGTAAGAATAGAAAGATTGCAATTGAATTTATGCAGTCTCATTTAGGACAAGCGTTTTATTTTACTTTTTTAAAATTCAGTGATGGGATTTGTGCATTTCTGGCTGGGTCAGTATTTGTTGCCTATCCCTTTATCGCTCTTGAACTGAGTCAGCAACGATTGCATGATTACCATTAGGTTAGCTTTTAATTCCAAATTTTTATTTCAATTAATTCCAATTTCACCATCTGCTATGATAGGATTCAAGCCCATGTCTGTGGAACATTAGGAACTCTGGATTAATAGTCTAGGGATATTACCGCTATGCCATAGCCTACCCTATCTAATGGCATGCTTTTCATTGTGAAGTATGTTTCAATTATAATATAGAAGGAATGCAGTTGCCTATTTTCATACAACAAGCTCCCACAAACAAGTGATAACTTGTTTTAGTGATGTTGTTTAAAGAATAATTATTGACAAACACGTTTGGGACACCTTGCATGTTTTTTTCATGATAGTGCCATGAAATCTTTTGCTTCCAGTTGAGAAGCCTGACAAGTGTCTTGATTGGTGACTGATCTCTGAAATAGTATCACGAACAGTGCAGCATCCCCCATTTCTGATAAAGGGTCTAGGCCCGAAACGTCAGCCTTTCTGCTCCTATGATGCTGCTTGGCCTGCTGTGTTCATCGAGCTCTGCACCTTGTTGTCTCGGATTCTCCAGCGTCTGCAGTTCCTACTATCTCTGATTCAATTTTAACCCCACTGCGAAGCCTCTTCTAAGGATGCCTAGCCTGAAGAAGTTACCCTCCTCCCTCCGGGGATCCCTCTCCCACTGCAACTCTCTCGTCTCCACCTATCTTCTCCTCTATCCATCTTCTATCTGCCTCCCCATCTCTCCCTATTTATTTCAGAACCCCCTTCCCCTTCCCCATTTCTGATGAAGGGTCTAGGCCCGAAACGTCAGCCTTCCTGCTCCTCTGATGCTGCTTGGCCTGCTGTGTTCATCCAGCTCTACACCTTGTTATCTCAGATTCTCCAGCATCTGCAGTTCCTACTATCTCTGATACAAATGGTCAGCACAGGATCAAAAGCCTCATTGAGGGGAGGCACGCTTGGAAGGTAAGTTCCAGATCCTCATCGCTTGCTGTGTGACAAAAAAATTTCCTCATGTTCCCATTATTTCCTTTGCCAATTACCTTAAATTTGTCTCACCTGCTTCTGGATCTTTCCGCGAATACACACACATGAAATGGGAGCAGAAGTAGACTATTCAGCCTCTTGAGCCAGCTCTGCCATTTAGTAAAATTATCCTGATCTGTTTATGTTTTGAATTCCACATTCCTATCTCTGTGCGATAACTCTTTATTCCCCTGCCTAACACGAATAAAGGAATATATGAAATAGTTAGTTTCTCCCTATTTACTCTGTCCAGTTCCTGAAGATTTTGAATACCTCCAGCAAATCTCTCATCCTTCTCCAAGGAGAACAATTGCACTTCTCTGATTTTTTTTTCTTCTTTTCATTCAAATTCCTCATTCCCATGAATGCTTCTTGCACCTTTTCTAATGCTTTCACATACTTGAAGTGTGGTGTTCAAAACTAGGTGCAGTTGATGTTGAACAAGTGTTTTGTACAGGTTTAACATAAGTTCTTTTTGTGTCCCCTTGATAAAGCCCAGGGTCCCATATGCTTTTACTGTGTCAATCAGGCTGCTAAAATTTCCAGTCACTTTCAGTGACACCCAGGTTCCTCTGCTTTTGCATCCAATTTTCTTTTATATTTTTTCTGTTCCTCCTATCCAAAATTGAACACTTAACATTCTGCGCTCTAAATTTCATCTGTTTTTTGTCCTGTTATTTCAACAACTTCATCTATGTCCTTTCAGATTCACAAAATTGTAACAATGCAGAAGGAGGCCATTTGGCAAATGTATCTGGAGTGGTTCCTGCTTTTCCCCATACCCTTGAACATTGTTTGTTTGTTTCTATTTAATTAATCATCTAATGCCATCTTGAATAGCTCAATTGAACCTGTCTCCTCCATACAACCAGGCAGTGCATTCCGTATTTTAATTACTTGCTGTGTGAGAGTTTTTTTCCTCCCTTCACATTCACCTCTTTTGTAAAATGCTTTAACCTTGAGCTCCCTGGTTCTTGATCCTTTTTATGAGTGGAAACAGTTTCTCCCCATCTATTCCTCCAGGCCAATCATGATTTTAAAACCGCTATCACATTCCCTCAACCTTCTCCTCAAGGAAAACGGTCCCAAGCTCTCCAGTCTATCCTCTTCCTTGAAGTTACACATCTCTGAAACTATTCTTGTAAGCCTCTTAGAATGTTGAACAGTATAGGCCCTTCGCTCCGCCATGTCTATGCTGAACGTAATGTTTTTCAAAACTAATCAATTCTGCCTGCACATGGTCCGTATCCCTCTATTCTCTGTTCGTGTGTCTGTCTAGAGGCCTCTTAAACTTTGCTATTGTATCTGCTTCTACCACTTCCCCTGGTAGCATGTTCCAGGCATCTACTACCCTTTTGTTTTTTTAAAACAAACTTTCCTCACATATCTCCTTTTAAACATTTTCCCCTCTCAGCTTAACCCTATACCCCTTAATATTTGGCATTTCTGCCTTGGGGAAAGAGACTCCAGCTATCCATCCTGTCCATGCCTCTAATAATTTTATATACTTCTTTCAGTTCGCCACTCGGCCTCTGATGCTTTGGTGGAGACAATCTAAGTTTTATAGCTAGTACACTCCAATCTGGGAAATATCCTGGTAAACCTCTTTTGCATCTTCTCCAAAGCCTTCACAGCCTCCTTTTTATCGTGTGGTGACTAGAACTGTGCATAGTACTCCAAATGTGGCCTTCTCTCAGTTCCTCCGTCTCCGTCTCCATCTCCATTGCATGTGTTCTGATGAGGCCAACTTCGACAAGGGAGCATCTGAAATGTCCACCTTCTTCAACCGAGGATTCGTTGTTGATGGGGCACTCAACTGGGTCCGACCCATCTCCTGCACTTCCGCCCTCACTCCTTCCCACAACAGTGATAGGGTTCCCCTTGTCCTTACCTACTATCCCACCAGCATCCACACCCAGAAGAACTTCAGCTGCCATTTCCATCACGTCCAGTGAGATGCCACCACTAGATGCATATTCCCCCTTTGCCTGCCTTCCACAGGGATTGTTCCCTCCAGGATACCTGATCCATTCTTCCTTCACTCCCAATGCCACGCCCACGGCACCTTTCTCTGCAACCTCATTTAGGACCTGCCTCTTCAGGATTCAAGGGCCCAAACATTTCTTCCAAATGAAGCAGCACTTTACCTGCACTTCTCGCAATCTAGTCTACTGTATTTGCCACTCACAATGTGGTCTCCTGCACACTGGGGAAATAAAGCGTAGACTGGGTGACCGCATCACAGAACATTTATGTTCTGCCCACAGAAAAGACCCTGAGCTTCCAGTTGCCTGCCACTTTAACACATCACCCTGCTCCCTGGCCAATATCTCTCTCAGGCTTGCTGCATTGCCCCAGCAAAGCTCAGTGCAAGCTGGAAGAACAACACCTCATTTTCTGCTTGAGAATCCTGCAGCCCTCCAGACTCCACATCAAGTTCAATAATTTTAGGGTCTGATCTCTCCCATGTCCTAGCCCGCTACTCGACGCACCTGGCCTTGTTATCACATTATCTGCCAATTTACACTACCTATTGTTAGCGGCTAAGAGTCTCAATTAACAGCTAGTCAATCTTCCAGCAGATTTGTAAACCACTCCCTTTATCTATCCAACTGTTCTTCTCTCTCTTTTGGGCTCTATCCCCAC
Organism: Rhincodon typus; assembly: GCF_021869965.1. Classification (NCBI taxonomy): domain Eukaryota; kingdom Metazoa; phylum Chordata; class Chondrichthyes; order Orectolobiformes; family Rhincodontidae; genus Rhincodon; species Rhincodon typus. The sequence goes on from NC_063333.1 coordinate 6,905,603, forward strand.
CTACCATTGACTTCTTACACCCTCCCTCCCCTCCCCTCCCCTCCCCTATTTCCTAGCTACCATCAGTTCTGAGGAAGGGGTCACTGGACCTGAAACATTAACTGTGGTTTTTCTTCACAGATGTGCCAGACGTGCTGAGCATTTCCAGGAACCTCTGTTTTTACGTGTGGCCTGATCAAGGTTTTATACAGTTGCAATACAGAGTCATAGAGATGTAAGGCATGGAAATGGACCCTTCGGTCCAACTTGTCCATCTGACCAGCTATTCTAAATTAATCTAGTCCCATTTGCCAACATTTGGCCCATATCCCTCTAAACCCATCCTATTCCTATACCCATCCAGATGCCTTTAAATGTTGTAATTGTACCAGCCTCCTACACTTCCTATGGCAGTTTGTTCCATATGTGCACCACCCTCTGTGTGAAAAAGTTGTCTTTGGGTCCTTTTTTAAATCTTTCCCTTCTCGCCTTAAACCTATACTGTCTGGTTTTGGATTCCGCTACCATGGAGGAAAGAGTTTGGCTATATACCCTATCGATGCCCCTCGTGATTTTATAAACCTCTATAAGGTCACTCTTCAGCCCCTGACCCTCCAGAGAAAATAGCCCAGCCTGTTCAGCTTCCCCCATTAGCTCAAACCCTCCAACCCTGCCAACCTCCTTATAAATTTTTTCTGAACCCTTTCAAGTTTCATAACATCCTTTGGAAGGGAGACCAGAATTGCATGCAGTATTTTAAAAGTGGCCTAACCAATGTCCTGTACAGCTGCAACATGACCTCCCAACTCCTATGCTCAGTGCACTGACCAATAAAAGCAAATGTACCAAATGCTGCCTTCCTTCAATACCCTCCCTACCTGTGACTCCACTACCCTTTCATCTCCTCACTGTTGAAGGTCCAAAAACAGACCACCTTGGCAGCGCAGTGCTTTACTTGCATTTCCTTCAATCTATTCTATTTGCCTTTCACAATATGATCTGTTTTATATTGGCAAGAGCAAAAGTAAACTGGACGACTGCTTTGGAGAACACCTGGATGTACCTGACAAATTCTGCCCCATGTAAACCGTAGTGCTAAGGGGAAATTTAAAATCTTGCACTACCACAACCCTATTGTTTTTACATCTTTCCATGATCTGCTTACAAATCTATTCCTCTTATTCCTGCTGGTAATTAGATTGGGAGGCCTTTAGTATAATCTCAACATAGTGATTGCATCTTTCTTATTCCTAAATTCTATCCATGTTGCCTCACTGGATGAACCCTCCAAGATGTCCTGTCTGAGTACAACTGTGACCTTCTTAATTAATGCAATTGCCCCACACCTTTTATGTCTGTCTCTATTATGCCTGAAACCTCTAAACCCCAGAACATTGAGCTGCCAGTCATACCCTTCTCTCAACCATTGTAGTCCCATGTATTAAGCCAGGCTCAAAGCTCAACTACCTTGTCTGTTATTCGCATTGCAATGAAATAAACCCTTAAGACCGCTAGTCCTGCCCTGTTCACTAACCTGGCCCTGCCTTTCTTCCTACTCGACTTCTCTGATTTAGCCTATCTCTTTTCAAACACTCAACATGCTGACCTACTGCTCTTTTCCCACCCCATCACAACACTAGTTTAAACCCCTCACTGTCTTGTCATTGTTTGAGTTCAGGCCTGCAACGGTTGTGTTGTCAACGAACATATAGATGGAGTTACAGAATGCATGATGAGTGTATAGGGAGTATAGTAAGGGGCTGAGTATGCAGCCTTGCAGGGTGCCAGTGTTTAGGAATAACCTGGAGGAGTGTTGTGGCTATTCTCACCAATTTGAACATTTTCTGTATGTACAAAGTTACTTTATATTTTCCTGTATTATGTTCCTACTTTTGTGCAAATTGATTTGCAAGTGGACTTGACAGCTGAACCCATTTACAACCTGGGGACTGCCTGTAGTTCTAGTGACTGTGTTCCTGCTGTGTCACTATGCCTCGGAGGTAAGTATGGATTTGGGTTTTCACATTATCCACTTCACAGCCAGAATGCTTCTAAGTTTCCCATTGGCTACAAGCTTTTAAACTGTGCCCTCTGCACAAAGGACTAAGTTGTTAATATATGTCAGGAAGACCAGGTTTTGGTGTGGGAGACGGTGTCGTAACCCCAACCCCAATCCCAATCCCACTCTCACTCCCTCAAAAACTTGTATAAACCTGCCAGCTCAAATAAAACTGTTCACAACTACTCTGTCATTCAATAAATTTTGTACCATGTTGTTTCTGTCCCTTTTATTCGAAAAGATCTTAACTTTGCTCTCCAGCCTGTTGTGCAGCACTCTATCAGGGGGTAGATAAAATTTGGAAGTGGATTAACAATGGCGAATATCATGTAACTAACAGTTATAGAGTCGTGGAGATATATAGCATGGAAACAAACTCTTCAGTCCGACACGGCCATGCCAACCAAATATCCTGTATAAATCTAGTCCATTTTGCCAGCATTTGGCCCAATCTCTCTCAACCCTTCCTATTCATGTACCTATCCAGATGCCTTTTAAATGTTGTAATTGTGCCAGCCTCCACCACTTCCTCTGGCAGCTTATTCCATACACGCAGCACCCTCTGTGAAAAAGTTGTCTTTCGGTTCTTTTTAAATCTTTCCCGTCTTTCCTTTAAACCTATGTCCTCTAGTTTTGGAACCCCCACCCTGAGGAAAAGTCCTTGCCTATTTACCCAATCCATGCCTCTCGTGATTTTATAAACCTCCATAAGGCCATCCCTCCGCCTCCGATGCTCCAGGGAAAATAGCCCCAGCCTATTAACCATCTCCCTGAAACCCTCCAATCGTGGCAACATCTTTGTAAATCTTTTCTGAACGCTTTCAAGTTTCACAACATTCTTGTTACTTTTATGAATGGGAGACATAATTGCTGTTCAAGCAGTTTGAAGACAAAATAGAAAAGATTTAAGAGTTTGACTGAACCTTTATTGTAGCTGTCCTAGAAGTACTGATCAAACATGATACTGAGGAAGGTGACTTAATTGGTGAAGCATGAGAACATCATTCTAAAGCTGTGTAGAATCAGATCAAACTCGGCCTTGAATATGATACTTTTCTGTCTTGGTGATTGGAGCAACATTTAAACTCCTGGAAGTAACGTGATTGAGAGTGATGAAACTGGCCCCCTAAGTTAGTAGTGTCAAGGGCAGCTTAAAAAATGGTCGCTTTCCAACCTGAAAAGGATGAATGAGAAGGGTTTCTCTGAGGTGTTTAAGATACTGAGCTGTGTAGAAAAGGTTAGTCAGTGATTTGTTGCAAAGTATTTGATGAGTGGAGGGGCACATACACAAACTGGTAAACCGCAAGTTCGAGCCTTTCAGAAAAGTTCTCTGCATGCAAAAAATGTCTGGAATGATCTCTTGTAGGATAGTTGAGCTGTGTTTATGGTATTCACTGACGGGTTATTAAACTTAATGCTGTCATGGTTGGGAGATATCCTATGTATACCACTTCAGTTTCTATTGAATTAAAATTCTAACAGGATTAGATAGGGCAGATACAGGAAGACTGATGGTGGGAGAACAGGGTGGGGCACGTCACAGTCTACAGGTATGGAGTAAACCATTTAGAAATGAGATGAGAAATTTCTTCACCCAGAGAAGGTTGAGCTTGTGGCATTTGCTACCACAAAAAAACAGTTGAGGTCGAAACATTGTAGGATTTCAAGAAGGAATTGAATATAGTGTTTTGGGGGCTAAAGGGATCAAAGGATATGGAGGTAAAGTTGGAACTGGCTATTGAGTTGGATGATCACCGTGATCATAATGAATAGTGGAGCAGGCGCAATACTCCCGTTCATGTTTTCTATGTTTCTATTAATTGACTGCCTGGTTCCTGGCATGTAAAACTAGGAAAGCATTCTACCTTTGCCTACCAGTATCTAGTTACAGATGATTCGTTTCTCAGGGTACAGTCAGATCCTAGATTGATACTAGTAGTTGTGAACAAGTTCTGATACACCAACCTGCCCATCCAATGTTGCCTCTGTTTTTCTTTTCATATAATGGGAGATTACAAACTATCCTTTTACTGGAACTGTATGAGTCAGTATTATGTGATCCTTGCTGTGCAGTGAACTAGGTGGGAGTTAGAAGGCAGTCAGGGAATTCAAATCTATTTAAACTAGAGGATGAAGTTTTCACTTTCATTGTTTATGTTTTGGTTCTTATTTCTGTTTTTGCCTCCTTCAGTCACAGGATATAGCCTCCCTGGGGGAACAAATAGATAGGATGTCAGTGCCACATTGTACTAAGCTGTATTTTGCTGTGTGTATGGGTTGGGAGTGCCTGATGTAACTTTACAGATCATGAGATTGCAAGCCACCACTCTGGCAGAATGCATTGGATGTCCAGCACATTTGTACCAACTGGTCATTGACACACTGGCTGAAACTATTTATTGATATTTCAAACTTCAACTGCATCACTGGACAGGGAATTCCACAGATTCACAGCCCTTTGGGCAAAGAAGTTCCACCTCAACTCGGTCCGAAATCTGCTCCCCTCCCCACCACCACCACCACCACCATTATTTTGAGGCTTTGTCCTCTACTTCTAGTTTCACCCACCAGTGGAAACAACCTCCCTGCTTCTATCCTATCTATTCCCTTCATAATTTTATGTTTCTATTAGGTTCCCCCCTCATTCTTTTAAATTCCAGAAGTTTACTCAATCTCTCCTCATAAGGCAACTGTCTCAATCCTGAAATCAACCTAGTGAACCTCCTGAGCACCACTCCAGTGCCAGTATATCCTTTCTCAAGTAAGGAGACCAAAACTGTATACAGTACTCCAGGTGTGGCCTCACTGGAACTCGATACAGCTGCAGCATAACCTCCCTTTCAAAGTCGAGGAGGCTTGTGAAATGTTCAGCTGGGAAAGGTTCTTCTCTGTAGTCACAATAAATAATTGTGCATTATTTCGAAGCCTCCCCCATGTGCACACTCACTTGCACACATTCTGATTGTTATTTGTTAAGGATTGGCAAAAAGAAAGCTGGTTCACTATAAGGGTACATAAAGGAGAGTTAGTTTTGATCTTGTTGTTTAAAAAATTATGTAATTGTGTTTGAAGCAGTTCAGAGAAGGTTTTCTTGAGATGATCCCTAGGGTGAAGGGCTTCTGAAGAAAGATAAGCAAGTTGAACGATTGCCCGGTGAAGTTTAGAAGATTGAGAGGTGATCTCAGCGAAACATATAAGATCCTAATGGGACTTGAAAGGGTGGAAATCAGGAGCTGTTTTCTCTTGTAGAACTAGGGGACATAGTTAAGAATAATAGGTCTTCTTCTAAAATAGAGATGAGAATGATTGATTACTTTCTGTGGACGAGGGAGTTGAGGGCTCTGGGGCGGTGAGTGGGTGAAGATGGAGGAGAGTCAGAAAAGTGGGGTTGAGTCCACAGTCCAATCAGCCGTGCCCTTTTTGGATGGTAGAGGAGCCTTGAAGAATCAGTATACCTGCTCCTGCTCCTAAATCCTTGTTCCCATTAATTAAAGGCAATAAATTAAAGGAAACATCTTCTGTTCTGTGCCCCCTTTTTTGTTTCTCTTGGTTCATTCTGAACTGCCCACAGAATCCAAGTCTGCTTGCTTACTTGTCCAGGAGGAGTAAGTTAAGATATTGGACAGGAGTATAGGAAGAAGGAGAAAACTTGCTGATGACCGATGCCCACGTGAAGGTTTGCTGGAAGTACAGTACCAAGTGAGAGTGTCTCTGGGATTGGTTTTTGGAACCCGTTGTTATTTTTTAATTTGCATGAATGACTGGAGTTTAGATTGTTCTTACAAACTGGTTAGAATAATGGCTGTTGCCAAAATGGTAAACTGTTCCAGTCTGAAGAGGAAGCCAATTAACTGCAAAATCAACCTGATAAAAGTCTTTGCTAATCCATAGCAGATTTCTTATTAATAAGTGTAAGATATTACAGACGAAAGGTGAATTAAAAACACTTCATTTTAGATATCAACGTAGCTAGTTATGAAGTTGAAAGGGTTGTACAAGTGGTAGATATGGCACTTTCTGTCCACAATTACCTGAAACTATGGTTAAATTTGTCATTGTGACGATACAGTCCAGCATATCGATAAGAATATTAAGTTGTACAATCATGTGCAAAAACTGCCTTGTAACATTGGTCGTTGAACCACGAGGCTGCTTTTCACTGATAGAGAATAGAGTCATGATGTAAAAATATGCCTTTTAGGGGAAAGGGGTAAGACGATGACTTACTAGTCCTTTATTATTGTCCTCATAATCCAGAACCCTAGTTTAGTATTCTTGGGGTCTTCAGTTCAAATCCCACCTTGGCACATAGTGAGATTTGAATTTAAAAAATGTCTAATATTAAATGATACCCTAATGGTGACCATGTTGATTGTTGTAACTAGTATTCCTTAGCAAAGGATAAGTGCTGAGTTCCCAGTCTGGGTTCAAATCCCACCACCATGAGACTCCAAACCCACAGCAATGCGGTCGACTCTTAGGGATCGGCAGTAAATGCTGGTCGAGCCAGTGACTGTCACATCCCACAAATGAATTTTTAAAAATTTGCATATAATTTAAAAAAGTCTGAAATTAAAAGTCTAATAATGACAATTGTCAGGATAGTGAGCTATATGTATTTAGCCTAACCATCCTTTTGCATTGTAATCAACAATCTTTAGTTCACTAATTTTCAAGCTGCCTTCTTGTAAATCCATAAAAGACTGTGCAAGTCTGGAACTTTACTCTTTGGTTTCCCTAAAGCTACAATATACAACTTCAGCGTTCTTGTTCCTCCCAGCAACATAGAGTCATGGAGTTATACAGCACGGAAGCAGACCCTTGAATCCAACTTGACCATGCCGACCAGATATGCTAAATAAATTAGTCCCATTTGCCAGCATTTGGCCCATATCCCCCTCAATCCTTCCTATTCGTGTACCCATCCAGATACCTTTTTAAATGTTGTAATTGTAGCCCCTTTCTCCTCCACTTCTGGCAGCTTGCTCCATACACGCACAGCCTCGGTTTTAAAAAAAAAAAGTTGCTCCTTGGATCCCTTAGGTGTGAATTATACTGTTAATGGCAGAACCCTTAGGAACATTAACATACAGACGGATCTGGGCTTGCAGGTCCACAATTCCCTAAGAGTGGCAACTCAGGTGGCCAAAGTGGCATGCTTGCCTTCATTGGCTGGGGAATGGAGTACAAGAGTTGACAAAACATGTTACAGCTATATAAAATCCTTGTTAGGCTGCATTTGGAGTATTGTTAGAGTATGGAGTGCACTGGCTGGAAATGTTGGTAGAAGTAGGTTCAATTGAGGCATTCAACAGAGTATTAGATGATTATTTCGATAGAAATGGAATGCAGGGATTATAGAGAAAAGGCAGCAGAATTGGTTGTCACATTACCAGAAGGACGTGGAAGCTTTGGAGAGAGTGCAGAGAAGGTTCACCAGGATGTTGCCGGTCTCGAGGGCATTGGCGACAAGGAAAGGTTAAAAGGATTAGGATTGTTTTCACTGGAAAGACGGCGGCTGAGAGTAGACTGATAGGGGTCTACAAAATAATGCGAGGTATAGATAGGGTGGATTGTCAGAGGCTTTTTCCCAGGGTTGAAGTTTCAATTACAAGGGGGCATGGTTCAAGGTGAGAGGGCAAAAGTTTAAGGGAGATGTGCGAGAAAAGTTTTTCACCCAGAGAGTGGTAGGAGCCAGAAATGCACTGCCAGAGGAGGTGGTGGAAGCGGGCACGTTGATGACATTTAAGAGGCACCTGGATGGTTACATGAATAGGGAAAGAATAGAGGAATATGGACTGAATAAAGGCAGAGGGTTTGTTTATTTTTAGTTTAATCAGGGCATGATAATCGGCACAGGCTTGGAGGGCTGAAGGGCTTGTTGCTGTGCCATACTTCTCTTTTGTTCTCTCTATGTTTATCCCTTTTAAGTCTTTCCCCTCTTACCTTAAAGCTATGCCCTCTAGTTTTGCTCCCCCTCCCCCCCCCCACCCTGGGAAAAATACACTTGTGTTTAAGTTGAGACTTATTGCTAATAGCTACCGCTTTACTTTGTTCGTCCTTGCTTTTTGTTTAGTAGTATAGTAGCTTAAACTTCATTTCCTGATCTACCCAGCCCTTTCAAACATTACGTAAGTTTCACAGAATCACAGGAATTGTTACAGCATGTTAGGAGGCAATTCAGTCCATCACATCCCCACCAGTTCTATTAGCTAGTACGAAATATATCACCGTTACTTCACTGCTGCTGCACCAAAATCCTGGAACTTCCTTCCTAACAGCATTGTGGGTCAACCTACAGTACGTGGACTGCAGCAGTTCAAAAAGGCAGCTCACTGCCATCTTCTGAAGGGCAGCTACAAATGGACGATAGAAGCTGGCCAGCCAGTGATGCCAAAAAATTCTGCTGCCTTTTCTCTATAATCCCTGCATTCCATTTCTATCGAAATAATCATCTAATACTCTGTTGAATGTCTCAATTGAACTACTTCTACCAACATTTCCAGCCAGTGCACTCCTTACTGTAACTAATTGCTGTGTGAAAAAGATTTTTCTCATGTCACCTTTATCTCATTTGCACATCACATTAAATCAATGCTCTCTCATTCTTTTTCCTTTTGAGTAGAAACAGCTTCTTATCCATGCTGTCCCGCCTGCTAACGTTTCTGAAAACATCTCCGTTCTCCTCTCGGCCTCCTCTCCAAGGAAAACCTTCCCAATTTCTTAAATTTATCCTTATTACTGAAGTTTCTCATCTTTGGAGCTGATCTTGTAAATTGATTGTGCACTCTGTCCAGTTCTAGATGCTACATCGTAGGAAAGATGCAAATACATTGCTTGCAGTACTCCAGCTGAGGTTGACAAACACCTTGTACATGTTCAGTTTCACCTCGCTTTTTTTACTGTATGTGAATGTTAGTAAATCTAAGAACAGAGTATGCTTTATTTACTGTTCTCTCCACTTGTCCTGCCTCCTTCAATGATCTGCGCGCATGTATGCCCAAGTCCATCTGCTCCTCAGTCCTCTGCTTTAGGATTTTACCACCTAGTTAATGTTTCTTTCAATGCTCTTCTGACCAAAATGCATCACCTCTTATTTCTCAGCATTAAACCTCCACTTGGACCCGTGTGCCCACTCCATCGAATTTTCAATGTCCTTTTGGAGCTCCATGTTGTCCTCACTGTTTATAGTTTTTCCAACTTTAATGTCATCTTCAAAATTTGAAAATTATCCTATGCACACCAAGATGCACATCTTTTATAAAAACAGATGCAAAGTACTCTTTTAACACCTCAGCCATGCCCTTGCCTCCATGTAAGTTCCCTTTTTCGTCTCTGATAGACTCTACTCCTCTAACCACTTTCTTACTCATTCTATGGCGATAGAATTGGGGATTCCCCTTTACGTTAGCTGCTAGTCTTTTCTTATAGTTCCTATATTCCTAAAGAGGAACAAAGAGTAGGCTGTTCAGCCCCTTGAGCCTGTTTATGCCATTCATTGAAATCACGGATATTCTGTGGCCAGACTCCATATACCTGCCTTTGGATTTAACGCTTCCGCTGAAGAAAAATTTGTTGACCGCTGATTTAAAATTAACAGCTGATCCTGTATTCATTGTTGTTTGTGGAAGAGAGTGCCAAACGTATACCACCCTTTGTGTATAGAAGTGCTTCTTAATATCTCTTCTGACAGTCTGGTCCTAATTCTCAGTCTGCCCCCCCATTTTTGGATCCCCAACCACTGGAAATAGTTTATCCCTTTATCCTGTCTTTTCCTCAAGACCTAATATCTTGAGGTCTTTGATCCTAAACCTCGATCTTAGCCTTCTACATTCTAGAAAAAGCAAGCTTAATTTGTATGATCTCTTATAGCTTAACTGCTGAAGTCCTCCTCTGTTGTATTCCTTCTGAGGCCAATACGTTCTTCCTAGGTATGGTGCCCAGATCTACTGGCAGCACTCCATGTTGGGTCTAACCAGGGTTTTGTATAGCTGCATCCTTGTACTCTGGATATAAAGGTCAGCATTCCATTAGCTGTCTTGATTATTTTTTGCACCCACTTGTGGCATTTTAAAGATCAATGCACCTGAACCCCCCAAGTGCCTTTGAGCATCACTGTATTTAACTTCATACAATCTAGATAATACCCTGATAGGGGTGCCACTTCACCTGATGAAGGAACAGTGTACCGAAGGCTTGTGATTTCAAATAAATCTGCTGAACTATAACCTGGTGTCGTGCGGCTTCTGTCTTTGTCCACCGCAGTCCGACACCGGCACCTCCAGACTGTGGATAAAGGATTCTTGAGCTAACGGGAAGCAGAGAGAAAGAATATGTTTTTTTTTCCAGGATGAGAAGCTGTAAGTAGTGAAGTGTTGGGAATCAGTGTTGGGGCCTCCATTGATCTATATCAATGATTTAGATATGGAGACAAATGTACAGGTAGCTTCATTTGCCAGTGGCATCAAAATCAGCAGAAAGCAAGTTGTCAAAAAGAGATAAAGAGTCTGTATGTTAACAAGTTAAGGGCAAAAATTTGAGAGGAGTACAATGTAGGAAAATGTGAACTTGTTTGCTTTGGCAGGAGGAGTAAAAAAGCAGCATGCTATTTAGAGAAATTTCAGAACTCTGTGGTATAGAGAGACACGAGTGTCTTGCTTTGTGATGTTTGTGGTTACAACAAGTGATTAGGAAGGCAAATGGAGTGTTTGCATTTATTGCAAGGGAATTGGAATTCAAGAGCAGTTAAATTTGACTTTGAATATGACTTTGGTGAGATCATATCAGGAGTACCATATACAATTACATAGAATCATAGAATCCCTGCAGTGTGGAAACAGGCTATCAGCCCAACAAGTCTACTTGATCGACCCTCCAAAGAGCATCCCATCCAGACCCATCTGCCTACCCTCCCTGTAAACCCTGCATTACCCATGGCTAATGCATCTAACCTACACATCCCTGGATACTGAGCAGTTCAGCATTCCCAATGCATCTAACCTGCATAACTTTGGACTGTGGGAGGAAACTACAGCACCTGGCAGAAACCCACGCAGACACGGGGAGAGCATATAAATTCCGCACAGTTGCCCAAGGTTGGAATTGAACCCGGTCCCTGGTACTGAGAGGTAGCAGTGCTAACCACTGAACCACGATGCTGCCCCTAAAATGAAGACACCCAGCGTGGGGTCCTTGCGTCAGAGAAAATACACTTAACTTACTCCTGGGATGAAGGGGTTATTGCATGAAGAAATTTTGAACAAGTTGGGGTAGTATCTGTTGGAGATTAGAAATATCGGAGGTGATCATATTGAAACAGATTAAATCCTGAAGGGACTTAACAGAGTGGTTTCTGAGCCGATCTTCCCTTTATGAGAAAGATGGAACTAGGGGACATATTTTAAGAGGTCTCACTTTCAAGACTGAGCTTAAGAGAATTCTTTTAGACCATGAGATGTAGTAGTAGAAGTAGGCCTCTGAATCTGCTCTGCCATTCTGTGAGATAGTGGCTGATCTGACAACCCTTGGCTCCACTTTCCTGCCTTTGCCCAATACCCTTGATTCCCCAACTGATTAAAAATCTGTCTATCTCAGCCTTGAATATACTTAATGACTCGGCCTTGACAGCCCTCTGTGGTACAGAATTCCAGTTGGTTAGTTCAGCTGGTTGGAAAGCCGGTTTCTGATGCAGGTGTCGCCAATATCAATTCCTGGCCTGGCTAAGGTTACCATGAAGATCTCGCCGACTGCGACTTTACATTCTCTAAGGGGCCCTGTGTTCATTTTGGCTCCTCTATTCCTTTTTATATATTTAAAGAAGTTCTTGCTGGCTGCCTTGAAATTTTGTGCAAGTTTATCTTCAAAGTTTATTTTCCCCCTGTTTATTATTTCTTTGGTTGTTTTTTGTTGGCTTACAAAACTTTCCCAATCCTCTGCCTTACTACTAATCTTTGCAAAATTATATGTTTTCTTCTTTCAATTTGATGCTGTCCTTAACTCCATGTCTGGTAGTACGGAACTGAATAGAAACACAATTTGTTAAAGCTTTTCATCTTAGCCTTGTCAGGACATTTTTGCAGGAATACTAATTCAACATCTATATATCTATCTAAGATAACCAACATCTATACAGCGTGAGAGCAGAGTGTTCAACTCAAGAAAATAGGTGATAATCATTCAGTGGTTTGTTGGTTAGAGCATGCTCTGAGCTTGCAGACTCAACCTGTTTGACTTATAATTTTTTTTGGATTTTCTAATCAACCCATTTAGAGATGTTATGACACACATCTGGATCAGGTGAGACTTGAACATGGATCTCTTCAGAGATAAGATAGTACCCCTGTGCCAGAACCCAGGTTTCTTGATCCAGAGGTAGGGATGTAGCCACTGCACCACAAGAGCCCCTGATTTAAGTTTTTAAAAAAAAGCCTGCCTGTTGACTATCAATTCGCATTAACGGGCCTAATCTCCAGGGCTATGCCTCAAGCAGAGTCCACCAGACAACTAATCATCCTTCTCCTATTTTTAATAAATATAAATATTGGTTTTGCCTTTGCATGATATTCTTCAGAAATGTCCTGGTCAGTGTGAGGTAAAAGCTTCAATAGTGACATTTTTCAGCAGTGTGTAAATTCTTTTCCCTGAGGGCTGTTAGTGTGTGAATTTCTTTTCCACAAAAACAGTAGATGCTTTGTCATTGAATTTATTTCAAGCTGAATTATGTAGATTTTTGACGAACTATGGGAGTTGAGGGTTAGAGGAGGAGTGGGGAGGGCAGTAGGAAAGTTGAATTGAGGACACAACTAGATTCAACATGATCTTATTGAATGGCAGAGCAGGCTTGAAGGACCACATGGCCTGCTTCCTAACTCCTGTGTTTCTCTAACTGCATTATTCAAGACATTCCACTATTTTTAAGACCTCTATTCCTGCAATCCCATTTCTCCCAGCCTTTTTTTTTCCCTGAAAGTAAAAGGCTAAATGTATTTATCTTTTTATTGATTAACATAACTTGGCTCTCGACATCTACTGCAACTCCAGTACTGATGAGCAGGTATTGCAATTACTCTGTTAGATTTTTGGATTCGGTTTAGCAACTTTTAAACAGATGGAGGGGGAATGAGAAGAAGTAAAATCTTATTGGAACTTTTGTCTAACCTTCTCAATGTTGCAATTTTAATAGATCATTTGGTCCTATTGATCTATACTGATATTCGTGTACCACACCAACATCTCTTCACCCTTCATCCCACAATATTAGCATAACTTTCAATTCCTTAGTCCCATTGTGCTTATCTACATTTCCCTTAAATATATCTATGCTAATTGCATCAACTTTTCCACATGCTAGTGAATGGTGTGTCGAGTTGCTCAGATTAAAGAGCAGTTGATAACTTTTACTTCCAAAAACATACTTTTTTTCATTTTTTTTTAGAAGTTTATTCAAAACGATTTCAAATTGAACATTACTGGAATAAATTTCAAGTTTTCCTCATAAAGTATATTCCATTCTGAGGTAACAAAGTGTGAAGAAGGGTCCCGTCAGCTTTCCTGTTCCTCTGATGCTGCCTGGCCTTCTGTGTTCCTCCAGCTCCACACTTTGTTATCTCTGACTCCAGCATCTGACGTTCTTGCTATCTCAGTGATTTATATTCCATTCTGAGGTGCTTCAATAAAATTTGAATACTGATATTTACAATCTACTTTGAGTTATCTATGCAGTCTGAAGGGCTCTATATAGTTTTCACTTCCTCTGTTTACTATGGTGAAAGGCCTTAGATGGTAGCCTTTCCACAGTGCATCATCAACGTGGTTGCTGCCCAAAGTGGAGATGGTGGATTCTGTCAGTGTTCCCTGAGCAGATTATTAAAAGTCTCTTGATAAAATGCTTCATCACCAAAACTTTGAGACAAACATCAATATGTAGCTTGGCTAGTGGTGAGAGGAGTCCTTTTTTCCATTAGATCCTTCCTATGTACCTGGAGTATCACCCCCCACAGTATATTACCATCAAGGTGACTATAGTGGTGAAGAGACTGTGTTGTCCATCTCTTTCTGCAATGTGACTTCGTAAAGAAGGTCTAGAAAGAGATACAGAGCTGGATGTTTCGAGCCTAGACCCTTCATCTGAAAAATGGTCTAGGCCCGAAACGTCAGCCTTTTTGCTCCTATGATGCTGCTTGGCCTGCTGTGTTCATCCAGCTCTGCACCTTGTTGTCTCGGATTCTCCAGCATCTGCAGTTCCTACTGTCTCTAGAAAGAGATGCAGTGGTTTTTGTCAAAATTCATTGCAAACAACTCCTTGCTGCAAGTACAGTACACAGAGCAAATTGGGATAAACATCAGGTGCGACTGGAGGACAGTCAACATAATGAAAGTGTGCCTGAAACTTGTTGGTCTTCCGGTGCAAACATTTATCCATGAGTATTGCAAACTGACACATTCCATGGCCCAGCACTGAGTTGAGAGCTGAACTGGTGATTTTGTTCCAGTCCATCTTGACTGTGTAAGGAAGAAAGTGTGACAGTGGGGAGGACATTGTACCCCTATTTCCAAAATTCTATTTTACATTCAGCTGTGTGATAGGAATTGGTGGGTTGACTATTCTGTGTAAACAAGGTATTTTGCTTATGCCCAGATTTGCCAATGGCTTTGCATACTGTCACCAATTTTCCACCACACATACATGTTGCCAGGCTGCCACACACTTCTCATTGTGATTTCTTTACTTCTTTCCATTTCCGACAGAATGCCATTGTCTTTTTAAAAAAAAACGTCATCAAGATGATCAATTTTTAATGTTGCACTAAACTTCACCAACGCTGTTTCAGATGATGAACAGTCAGAGGCATCCTGTAAAAACTCAAGAAGCCCAACTGGAAAGGAACATCATTCATTCATTAAACACCAAAATAGACCTAGGTTGATTAGGAGATAGTAATGTTAGAAAAAAAAGCAGACCCAACTGCCCCTTCCCACTCTCCTTACCCCTCCCTCAATGTGATGGTTTGTATTGACCGTAATGGACTTTGCATATAAATTTTCTATTTGGCTATACAGCTGTTTAATAGTTAAAAAGAATCAGACCCAAAGGGCTGTTGTGGCATAGTTATAGTGTCACTGCTTCTGGTCCTGTAGGTCAGGTTCAAGACCCACCTGCTCCAGAGATGTGTGACAGCTTCTCTGAGCACGTTGTTTAGAAAATAAGGTAAAGCAGACTTAGGGGCTCTTGTGGCCCAGCAATAATATGCCTACCTCTGTACCAGGGGTCTGGTTTCAAATCCCACCTGCTACAAAGGTGTGTAATAACACCTCTGAATAGGTTGATTAGAAAAGTACAGGTGAAGGAGTAACATAGTCTTTGGAACAAGGGGACCCTGCAGATGTGCTGTACTTGGATTTCCAGAATGCAGTTTTTTTTAAACTATTAACTGCCACCAGTAAATCATCTGTGTTGCCAATTAGATATTTTGCATGCAAAACCCAATACCGGCAATACAATCATCAAAGTGAGGGAAAATGGGAAGGGGCATGGGTGTTCTTTATTGTATTTTCTGATCAGCATGTTCAGAGACATTTCACTGGAGCAAATGGAACTTGAACCCATCTCCTGACTCAGAAGTAGGGAAGGTTGAGCTCCATGAAGAGGTTAATTGGTGATTCTCTATAACCTTTGCAGAGATTATCACTTGTCCATTACAAGACAACAAGGTGCAGGGCTGGATGAACACAGCAGGCTAAGCAGCATCATAGGAGCAG
>NC_063333.1:6926398-6993672 GCF_021869965.1 Rhincodon typus
CACCAACCTCCGGATCCAACGCATCATCCTCCGACACTTCCGCCATCTGCAATCCGACCCCACCACCAAAGACATTTTTCCCTCCCCACCCTTATCTGCTTTCCGGAGGGACAACTCTCTCCGTGACTCCCTTGTCCGCTCCACACTCCCCTCCAGCCCCACCACACCCGGCACTTTTCCCTGCAACCACAGGAAGTGCTACACCTGCCCCCATACCTCCTCCCTCACCTCCATCCCAGGCCCCAAGAAGACTTTCCACATCAATCAGATGTTCACCTGCACATCTGCTAATGTGGTATACTGCATCCGCTGTACCCGGTGTGGCCTCCTCTACATCGGGGAAACCAAGCGGAGGCTCGGGGACCGCTTTGTAGAACACCTATGCTCGGTTCGCAGTAAACAACTGCACCTCCCAGTCGCGAACCATTTCAACTCTCCCTCCCATTCCTCAGACGACATGTCCATCCTGGACCTCTTGCAGTGCCACAATGATGCCACCCGAAGTTTGCAGGAACAGCAACTCGTATTCCACTTGGGAACCCTGCAGCCCAATGGTATCAATTTCACAAGTTTCAAAATCTCCCCTCCCCCTACCGTATCCCAAAACCAGCCCAGCTCGTCCCCGCCTCCCTAACGTGTTCTTCCTCCCACCTATCCCCTCCTCCCACCTCAAGCCCCACCCCCATCTCCTACCTACTAACCTTATCCCGCCCCCTTGACCTGTCCGTCCTCCCTGGACTGACCTATCCCCTCCCTAAGTCTCCACCTACACTCCCCTTTACTGGCTCCATCCCCGCCTCTTCGACCTGTCTGTTTCCTCTCCACCTATCTTCTCCTCTATCCATCTTCTATCCGCCTCCCCCTCTCTCCCTATTTATTTCAGAACCCCCTTCCCCTCCCCCATTTCTGAAGAAGGGTCTAGGCCCGTCATGTCAGCCTTCCTGCTCCTCTGATGCTGCTTGGCCTGCTGTGTTCATCCAGCTCTGCACCTTGTTGTCTCGGATTCTCCAGCATCTGCAGTTTCTACTATCTCTGATAAAATTGAACATACTATTTTGAGCAAATTTCACTTGTAATACTATTTCTAGTTTTGTTTCCCTTACAAGTTTAGAGAACGAGAACTGGGCTGATGCAAGGTGATAGCCATTTTACTAAACAGTCTTGCACTTTTAAAAAGCTGCATCTGTTTGATTCATTCATTCATTCATATGTGTGCTACTTGAAGCAGGTTCTTGTCTCATTGACAACCAATGCTTTATCTTGAGGATTTTTTCTTGGGAGTTTAGGTCAGTGATGGATCATCATTACCTTCTTGCCCTGACCCTGAGAGTCGGAAGCAAGTTTCAAGTTTTCATCAGCCGAAATATGAATCAAACCAACACAGCTGGATTATTCTGAAGCATGCTAGCCATCTGAGCTTGTCACCACCACCACCACCCCCTCCCAACCACTACCACTGTTTACTGTAATGATCTGTAAATATGATAGAGCTGTATAAGGCAATGAATGGTCTCCACTGTATTTGTAATGACTTTTCAAGTTGATGGGTTGGTTGGGATTCAGGTATTAATATTTGTAAATTATGCTAGGACACTGCTGGGTTAGATATCACCTGGTTCTTCTTTTCCCAGAGGATAGTAAACCTAACGAACAAGTTGCCAGCCCGTGCAGTGAGTGCTGATTTGCTGCATATCTTCAGAGGGAACTTGACCAGTTCTTGGCTGGGGCAGAAATCACAGCCTCCATAAGGTAGGTAGAAAACTAAGTAAGAGCAGTCATGGTCACTGCGGTCTGCTCAACTCGATTTGATTGCATAAGGGAAACGTTCTACACTTTAAAACATAATTCTTTCACCAAGTGTAAGCGTTGCTGTCAAGTCCAGCATTTATTGTCCATCCCTGTTTGTCCTTATTAAAGTGTGTTGAGCTGCTGCCTTGAACTGCTGCAGTCTGTGTAGTTTGTACATTAGAATAATTCATATTATCCAATTTGCTGTTGTGTGGCAAAATGAGTAAATGGGAAGAAGATAGAGCATGGGAAAAAGCTAGCTAGAAATGTCAAAACAGTAAGAGTTTATTTAGACATTTTTAAAAAAAAAAGTTAGTTATAAACTGAGTAATGGCCTTAGGGTATCATTAGTGGAAAATGAGACGGCAGAAGAATTGAACACACATTTACATCAGGCTTCACTGTAGAGGATACATAACAGAGTACAGAAATACCTCTAAATCAGCAAATGGTAGGAACCGAGGAACTAATGCAAATTTATGATCGATCACCAGAGAAGTGGTACTGAACCAAATTGTTGGAGCTGTGGGCTGACAAGTTCCTCTGTCTTCCTGGACTACTTTAAAATAAATGACAGTGAGGTAGTAGTTGTATTGGTTTTAATTCTTCAAAATTTCCTAGATTCTGGGAAGGTTACAGTGGAATGGAAAATAGTAAATGTAACTTCTGTAGTCAATGGGAAACTACAGGCCAGTTAGTGTAGCATATATCCTAGGAAAAATGTTAGAAGATGATATTGAATAAGCTATAGTAGGGTGCTTAAAAATGTTCAGGGTATTTGGGCAGAATTAACATGGTTTTGTGAAAGGGAAAACGGTGTTTAACCAATTTATTGGGATTTTTTGAGAAAGTATTGTGCTGTGCATGAATGGGATCTGGTAGATCTACTGTACTGGCATTTCCAGAAGGCATTTGCTGAAATGCCACATCGGCGATTATGGAGGAAGCCAAAAGCTCACATTGTAAGTTGTAACATTAACATTGAGATTGATTAAGATTGATTAGCTAAAAAGTGAAAAGACATTAGACATAGATGGGCCATTCTCTGATTAGAGAGATGTAATGAGTGGTGTCACAAGGATCAGTTCTGGACCTTAACTTTTTTAAAATCTACATAAATGACGTGGACAAAGGAACCAAAGGTGTGCTTACTAAATTTTGCTGATGACATAAAGATAGGTAGAAAATTGTGAAGAGAACATAAGGAACCTCGAAAGGGTTATAGATAGGTTGAGTGAGTGGGTGATGATCTGGCAAATTAAGTATAATGTGGGACATTGAAAAATTGTTCGTTTTGGTAAGAAGAATGAAAAGGAAGCATTATTATCATACTGGAGACATTGCAGATCTCTGAGGTGCAGAGGGATCTGGGTGTCCTAATTCATGTATCGCTAAAGTTTTTAGTAGGCAGTGACAGCAAATAATTGGAAAAGCTAATAGAATATTCTAAGTTATCAGAAAGAGAACAGAATTAAAATGTAGGGAGGTTATGCTTAAATTATACAGGTCATTGGTGAGACCCCATCTGGATTATTATTTATTGTACAATTCGCCCAATTTAAGGAAGGATCTAAATACAATTCAAGCCGTTCAATGATGATACACTAGCCTGATACCCGGAATGGGCATGCTGTCATTGTAAGGAATGGTTGGATAGACTTGGCTTGTAATCAGTGGCATTTTGAAGAGTAAGAGGTGACTTGATTTGAATCTTACAAGATCTACAGGGGTCTTGACACAAAAAGAAACAATCTAGAACTAAGGGTAATAGCTTAAAAATAAGAGGTCGCTCATCTAAGACAGAAAGAATGAGATCTTTTTTCTCTGAGGATCATAAGTCCTTTGGCACTTTAAGACACAACTATTTCTTTAAAATCCAATTTTATAATGATTGGTTGAGTATAACAAAAAACAGTAATTTTTTTTTCATTTCTATGGTGATTTTTATTAGCTGAATATAGTAAACATACAATCCAGTACACGCTACAGAAAATAAAACTGGATTTATAATGTTGTGGATGACACCTTTTTTCATATTAACACAATCCATTAAGATCTCCACTGTAATAACTCAGAATTACTCCAACCAATTAACAAGGGTACAAATATTTACAAAAATAAGAATTTTAAAACATTGACTGACATTTACTGAGAGAGAGCAATATTAAACTGTTTGTTTGGATTCAGCTTTCTTATTTCCTATCTGTAGGAAAGGAAGGACTAAGCCTGGAATCAAAGTCAGAAATCAAAGCCTTTCCCCAGAAAATATCCAGAGACCCTCAGTTTCACTCTCTGTCTTTGAAATATCACAAGATGAAATGTGTTGTCTTTCTTCCTACATCCTGTGGCCACTTACCAAGTCACACTTGGATTAAAGGCACAGGCTCAGTACCAAAAACAACCCCAATAGATGGGTCAGCCCTGGACAGAACTGGAGAGAGAATTGAGGTGTACTTCTTAAAATGTCTGGACTTTCTTAATTCTGATTTGGGACTATTTTTTTTTCCTTTATTCATTCATGGGATGAGGGCGTTGCTGGCTAGGCAGCATTTATTGCCCATCCCTAATTACCCGGAGGACAGTTAAGAGTAAGCCACATTACTGTGGTTCTGGAGTCACGTGTAGGTCATACCAGGTAAAGATGGCAGTTTCCTTCCTAAAAGAATATTAGTGAACCAGATGGGTTTTTCCAGCGATTGGCAATGGATTCATGGTCAGCATTAGACTCTTAGTTTAGTTTAGTTTCTTTTAATTGAATTCAAATCCCACCAGCTACCTTGGCGGGATTCAAACCCGAGTCTGGAAAGCATTATCTCTGTCTCTGGATTAACAGTCCAGCGATAATGCCACTAGGCCATTAACTTTCCTGATGTTGCAAACAAGGTCAACATTTGTTGCCTAGTGGCCCTTGAACTGAGTGCTTGCTATTTTAGAGGGCCAGAAAACAAATGGTAACACTGGACCAAAGTGAGGATTATTTTCAGATGGAAGAAGACCAGAGGTGATTGAAGAGTGTGTGTGTGTGTGTGTGTGTGTGTGTGTTAAATTGAAAATGTGCTGCAGGGTATCAGTTCTCATTTGCTGAGTTTGAAACTAGGTGGGAACATTCATTTGTCTTAATATCCCTTTGTGGGTGTTCCAGTGTATTTTGTTCCTGATAATGAGCTTAGTATCACTAGTGAAAACTCTTCCATGTTTTCAGTGATACAGAACCACAAGTGACACTTTTTGCATATTGTCTTCTAGACATCATAATCCGAGTAGGTGTTCTGATCTTTCTGCCGTGGTTCTCAAATGTTTATTAACATTGGATTTTAATAGAATGGGGTGGGCGAAGAGTGGGAGCTGCTGGATTGTGTGTGTTTGTGTGGCGGGGGCGGGGGGTAGGTTAGGGGGTAGGACAAATATTGGTCTCCATGACAATTTTGTTTCTTTTGAAAGAGTAAACTCTAGAGCAATCAGTGTTATCAAACAAGATTAGATATTTTAGAGGGCATAAATGTGCGTAAATCCCCAGGACCTGATGAGACGTATCCCAGACTGCTATGGGAGACAAGGGAGGAGATTGCTGGGCACTGGAGAATATATTTAATACTTTGCCGGCCACTGTTGAAGTGCCAGATTATTGGAAGATAGCCAAGTGGTTTCTTTGTTCAAGAAGGTCAACAGGGGTAAGCCAGGTAATTACAGATTAACTGGTCTGTAAATGGCTGGAAATTATTGTAAAAATAGTCTTAAAGACTGGGTTAATCAATACTTGGAGAGGCAGGGATTGATTAAGGATAGTCAGGACAGATTTGTTAGAGGAAAATCCTGTCTGACTGTTCAGATTTTTTGAAAAGGCAATTAAATGTATTGATGAGGGTAGTGCAAGGGGTTTGGATTCCAGTAAGGCCTTTGACAAGGTACCATGTGAAAGGCTGGTCCAAAAGGGAAGAGCTGATGGGATCTAAGGCAGGTTGGCAAACTGGATCTAAAATTGGCTTGCAAATAGGATGCAAAGTGTTAATTTTATAATTGAAAGCCTGTGACCAGTAATGTCCCACAGGGCTTGGTGCTGGGATCTCTGCTGTTTAATATGTACATTAATGACATTGATGTGAACGTAGAATATATAATTAGTAAATTTGCAAATGGCAGGAAAATTGGTGGTGTTGATAGTGAGGAGGATGGTTTCAGGCTACTGTCTGACATTGATCAGCTGGTAAATTGGGCAGAGCAATGGTAGTTGTATTTAATCATGATTAATGCAAGGTGATGCATTTTG
Source organism: Rhincodon typus (assembly GCF_021869965.1). NCBI lineage: Eukaryota > Metazoa > Chordata > Chondrichthyes > Orectolobiformes > Rhincodontidae > Rhincodon > Rhincodon typus. Next base: position 6,932,454 of record NC_063333.1, read on the forward strand.
GGAGATCTCGTAAGGAAAGGATGTACCTAATGTATGAGTACTGAGAAACAAAGGGACCTTTTGTGTACAAGTCCATAGATCCCTGAAAGTATCAGCACATGGTGAAGAAGGCATACGGGATGCTTCTGTATGAACCCAGGGGTGAAGGGCTTATCATTTGATGACTCTGGGTCTGTACTCAATAGAAGGATGAGGAAGGGGATCTGATTAGTATTCTGTAAGTTTCAGAGGCATGGCCAGAGTGAACGTGAAGATGTTTCCACTAGTAGGAGAGACTAAGCCCTGAGGGCACAGACTGAGTGAAGGGGCGATCTTTAGTACTGAGATGAGAAGGGATTTCTTCAGCAGAGGGTGATGAAACTGTGGAACTCATTGAAAGCTGTGGAGACCAAGTCATTGAGTGTCTTGAAAGCAGAGGTTCTTGATAAGTAAGGGGATCAAGGGTTACAGGGAGAATGCGGTAGAGAAACATATCAGCAATGATTGAATGATGGGGCAGACCCAATGGGCCGAATGGCCTACTTCTGTTCCTATATCGTATGGTCTTGAGGCCAGCCATGCCACCCACACCCATATAAAATCATATAGCCATATAAAGATTAACAAAAAAAGAAGAATAGTGCATGTTTCTAAGTGACATTTTTTAAGGGGGAAAAAACCCCTGCAACTGTAGTCAGAGTATGGTGTTTGGTCATGTCAGTAATGTAAGTTACCTTTTAATCATCTGTGTAGGATACAATATAATGTCTTCTTTTATGACCTACAAGGTTTCTTCCTTCACAGTTCAATATACTTCAAATTGCACTGAAATTTTTCTTGCCTTTGTTTCATTGCTCTGAAGTAAGTTTCAAACTGTAAGTATACAGGAGGCACTTAATAACAGGAGTGTTGACTGCAAAATATGGAAAGTGGAGGGAGTGAGTGAGAGGGGGATTGTACTAAGACCCTACATCCTGACCAGGAGGAGCCTGAATATAGAGCTTGTCATTATAAAGAATAGATAAAAGCAAGGCTCAAAACTTTTTTTTTTAAATGAAGAATTTTGAATGCCACCACATTCCACTCTGGTGACCTCTCACAATGGCTGCTTCAGGATTTCCTGCCATCAGAGGCAGATAAATGTGTTTTCAGCAACCCTGGTGTCTGCGGCTCGACCCTTTTTTGGAAGGGCAGATAGGTGGAGACCAGTGAGAATGAGTAGGAGTGTATCATTGGCTTTCTGCTGCCTGACAGTATTTAGAAACCTGTCTGAACTGTTCACAATGTGCCATTTACACAGTGAAGAAGAGAAAATAGACATCCGAAAGTTTATCATTGTTCCACAAGTTTGTTCTCTCTTTTCCCCTTTAGTACCAACTGTTGATGGATTAGGGTTTCAGTACTGATCCTTGATATTTAACCAGATTTGTCTGGAACAGAGAAACTTTCTTTTCTCCAAACTACTAAACTGCAGTTGAGGCTTAGTCATTGCTGTTATTCCTTGTAGTTTTGGCATCTTGTACATCCCTGATTTTCTTCACCACTGGCACCTGTGCCCTCTGCCTGGAGCCTTATGCTCTAGAATTTCCTCCCTAAACCTCACCATTTCTGTTTATTCTAAATTGCCCTTTGAATTCTTTCCCTTAGACCAAACTTTTTATCACCTGTCATAATACCTGTTTATTAGCTTAATTTCAAACTTTGATGATCTTTCTGCCTTGGGATGTTTGAATTCTGTTAACGGTGCTATATAATTACAAGTTGCTGTAAAATAGGGCAAAATGCAAGGAATTCTCTTTTTGCCACATTATTCTAAAATCTTCCTTTATCTTGGCAGTGGATGATAATACAGAAGTGACCCTGTGAATGTCCTGTAATCTGCCTCTACATCCATGTTAAAGACCATAATGGCAAATGGAGGCCTGACTGTCTGTGGACAAAATACTGTGGATGCTGCAAATCTGAAATAAGAATACAAAATGCTAGAAAAGCTCAGCAGGCTAGTTAGCATCTTATTTAGTTTCACTTTACAGAATGCTGCCTGAATGGCTACATATTTTGAGTTTATTTTGCCCTTGTGTTAGTTAATGCAGATGTGTTGACAATTTTGGGAATAAGTTTCCAAAATAGAGCTGGAAGTAGGCACTAATAATGTGTTGTTTGCGTCACATTGTTATCTGCGTCATGGTACACGTGGCTTGGTAAGTTAAGTGGGCTCAGCTGGCCAATAAGAAAGGGTGGAATTCTGATGGTAAGTCTGATACCTACTGCTTACAAGTTTGTGCTGATGAGAGCCATGTGAGATAAAGGTGAGAACCATATGTTTTCACTAGCGCCTTGTTCCATGCCAATAATTGTGAAACATCCAAAGTAAATTCCGACCCTGCATGAAATGCCATTTTGAGTTTGTGTGAGATTTATTAGTTAAATTTGCATTGTTACCTCAATTACTTATTCCCTTTTCATTTATGGCTTAAGCTAAAAGACGAGGAGCCCCAGAGTTCAGAAGGAAATAGTTTAAGAGATTATAGAGGCATTGGCGGTGATCTTTCAGGAATCATGAGTCAGACAGAGTTCCTAAAGGTTGGAAAACGGCTAATGTAATACCCCTTTTTAAGAAGGGAGGGAGGCAGAAGACAGGAAACAATAGGCCGGTTAGCCTGACCTCAGTCGTAGGTAAGATTTTAGAGTCCATTATTAAGGATGAAATTGCTGAGTACTTGGAAATGCATGGTAGAATAGGGCTGAGTTAGCATGGCATCATCAAAGGGAGGTCATGCCTGACAAATCTGTTGATCTTTTGAGATTACGAGCAAGTTAAACAAAGGAGAGACAGTGGACATGATCTCTTTGGATTTTCAGAAGGCCTTTGACAAGGTGCCGGTCAGGAGGCTGCAAAATAAGAGCACATAATATTAGGGGCAAGGTACTGCTGTCGATAGAAAATTGGTCGACTGGCAGAACGTAGAGAGCATGGATAACGGAATCTTTTCCAGGATGGCAACCAGTGACTAATGGAGTTCCACAGGGATGGCTGTTGGGGCTACAGCTATTCACATTAATATATTAATGATCTGGATGAAGGAATTGAGGGCATTGTTGCTAAGTTTGCAGATGACACAAAGGTGGTTGGAGGGAAATTTGTGTCGAGGAACCAGGGATGCTGCAGAATGACTTAGACATACTAGCAGAACAGGAAAGAAGTGGCAGATGGAATACAATGAAGAAAGTGAGAGGTAGTGCATTTTGGTGGGAAGAATATAGATGTAGACTATTTTCTAAATGGGGAAAGGCTTCAGAAATCTGAAGCATAAAGGGACTTTAGAGTCCTAGTTCAGGATTCTCAAGATTAACATGCAAATTCAGTTGGCAGATAGGAAGGCAAATGCAGTGTTAACATTCATTTCAAGAGGGCGACAATACACAAGCAGAGGCATGCTGCTGAGGTTGTACAAGGTTCTGGTCAGACCAGATTAAGAAGATTGTGAGCAGTTTTGGGCTTCCTGTCCAAGGAACGATGTGCTGGCCTTGAAGGGGGTCGAAAGGAGGTTTACAAGAATGATCCCAAAGGTGAAGGACTTGTCGTATGAGGAGCTGTTGAAGGCTATGGGTCTGTACTTGATGGAGTTTAGAAGGATGAGGGGGAAATCTGATTGAAACTTACAGAATACTGAGAAACCTGGATAGAGGGGACGTAAAGATGTTTCCACTAGTAAGAGAGACTAGGACTTGAGGGGACAGCCTCAATATGAATGGACTACCTTTTAGAACTGAGTTGAGGAAGTTCTTCAGACAGAGGGTGGTTAATCTGTGGAATTCATTGCCGCAGAAGGCTATGGAGGCCAAGTTATTAAGTGTATTTATGACAGATAGTTAAGTTCCTCCTTAGTAAGGGGATTAAGGGTTATAGGGAGAAGGCAGGAGAATGGTTTTGAGAAACATACCGACCATGATTGAATGGAGCAGACTAAGTGGGCAAAATGGCCTAATTCTCTCATATCTTATGGTGTTGTGGATTTGGATTCCTCTCATCCATAATTGCCTGGACACTCAAAATGCTGATTATTTGTTCGCTGCTTAAAAATAAGTTTTTATTGATGTGGAAATGGCTGGTTTCTAAATTGACCATCTGTTTTGCAAGCTATTTGATTGTAGAAGTGTCTGTGATTGTTCTTGATCCACGTTTGCAGTATCCATTGTTAAATCTGTTCATTTTCTGCCTACTCTGTTTCTCGTTTAACTTCTTCGGTCTCTCAATGCAGAAGATTGAAGTCAAATGTAGAGGCCAAACAACAGCCCTGAAGCTATTGTGATAATCTGCCATTTGAAGGTTTAATCCAGTTGGTATTTCACTAAATATGGTTGCGTAAAAGGTAGAGTCATTTGCTGTTGTGTAGGCAAAAAACGAATTGAGTAGATTTGACATTCAGTACTTTTAAAATTAACAGCATTTGAAACTAAGCCTTCTGGCTTTCATTGTGTAAAAGAGGTGGAGTGTATTCTATTTACTAGCAGCAATGTGCCCTACATATTTGGAGGTTTGAGTCCGTTTTCCTCTGATCTGTAACTAACCATAATGTGGAAGGTTTATTTGGCAGGGGGACAAGTTTTGTGCTATTTCTTTGGAATTTGAAAATTTCTAAGGGGAATATGAAGATGATGACCATTCAGAACTGAAATAAAGCCATATCATTTTGTTCAAATCTGTTGGCTGTATGTGCACGTGTGCTATGTTATCACAGGGGATTTGTGTATAACCTGCTTGATTGTTATGAATGACTCCAGAACAGCCAGTAGGGGGAAGTTATCCCTGCATTCCCATTCCTTTCATACAACCCCAACAATTTATTAACATTCACTGGAAAAAATGCAGAATTTCATGAGGAACTTTGATTTCTTCGTCACTCCATGTCGCACCACATGTTTGCATAGCTGCTTTACAGTGTAGATCATTATCTATGATCAGTCTTCAACTCACTTTTGTCTCCTGCCATTCCTCCCTCCAAAATGGCAACGTCCTTTCAGTTCCACACTTGCGCAAATTCTTTGGAGTTGTTACCATAGATATTCTTTCACCAAGTCTGTAAAAGCACATTGGATGATCAACTTTGTATGGAACATTTGAATTTGGAAAAGAGTGCTTGCTTTGTTCCCAGCACCCCTTGCTTTAGATGTATGTACAGTTAGAATTCTTTTTAGGAGATATTAGAACTCTGGCCTTGTTTGAACCTTGTGTGTTCTGTTTGGTGCTGAGTGTCTTGTGTGCTAACTCTGCTGGGATCTGTACGTGCGTTCTAATTGCTCACGTCTGCAAATGGGGGTCACGATTTCAAGGTGAGAGGGGAAAAGTTTAAGGGAGATATGCGTGGAAAGTTCTTTACGCAGAGGGTGGTGGGTGCCTGGAACGCGTTGCCAGCGGAGGTGGTAGAGGCGGGCACGATAGTGTCATTTAAGATGTATCTAGACAGATACATGAATGGGCAGGGAGCAGAGGGATACAGATCCTTGGAAAATAGACGACAGGTTTAGATAGAGGATCTGGATTGGCACAGGCTTGGAGGGCCGAAGGGCCTGTTCCTGTGCTGTAATTTTCTTTGTTCTTTCTTCTTTGTTTGTATAAACCTCTTTCCTAATGGATAACTTTTAAAACAGCCTCTTAGGAGTTGATCCTCTGCAGCTAGGCAGAAGCCTGTTTTCTCTGCTGGATCCAACTGTGATGTTGATGAAGAGCATCTTGTGTATATTAGATCCATTTCTGCAAGTGGCATCAATTTTTCTTTTTCTTCCTGTTAAACATTTTCTAAATTCCTCGAGTAAATTATTCCTCTGGTAGCAGTCTGAGTTTACTATCAGTTCAAAGTTCACTCACAAATTTAATTTTAATCTAGTAGGGAATAATTGCATGTAGTGAAAAAAGAATATGTAAAAATATATAATGGCAAGCTACAACTTAAGATAAATGTAGCTGCGGAATTATCACTAATCTTGGGAAGAGAATAATTGCTTGGGTGTCGTCGGCCAGTAACAGGATGGGGCTTGTCTGTGATGTCCCGCACAGGCAGATAGTCGTTGTGATCCAAGGATTGCAAAAATGGCTGCTCAGCAGAGGCACTAGTGCCTGATCTGCTGCACCATCGCACCTTGTGAAGAACATGAAAATTACAGGGGGAGTGTTGAAGGTAACAATAAAACTACTTACTGGCCAAAAAATAATCCAAAGAAATTAGTGTTGTCACTAAATGTTTGAATTCTAAGATTGGACTTCTCGAATTATCATTTCATGATGATGTGAACTTTTCAACAATGCAACTATATTTTTTTCCACATTTATTCTGTGAATTACATTGACAAGACCATGATTATTGCCCATCCTTGATTGGCCTAGGAAGGTGATGATAGACCTTCCTTGTCCTTCTCTAGCCCTTATTTTAACTCGTGTTGGGTCAGGATCTTGTGGGCAGACTTGATGAATTAGCTTGTCTTCTGCGCATGTTAATTTTGTATTGGCCAGGATTTTGGCTCGACAACAGTAGAATGTTTGCATTCGGGTTGAGAGAGACTTGGAGGGGTCATTAGTTGTGATGGTCGCCATTCAGCATTGTCATGCTTGCCTCCCTTTGTGCCAGAAGTTGTACAGAAGAGAGCTACTGTTAAAGCCACCCTTTTACAATTAGTGTAGCTATAAGACTTCTTTGGATTATCTTTAAGCTTATCAACAAGATCAATTTCCTTTCCTTTCTGGAACAAGGGAATGACATTTGCCACCCTCCAATCTTCTGGCACGACTCCAGTGGACAGTGAGGACGCAAAGGTCGTTGCCAAAGGGGCAGCAATCTCTTCCCTCGCTTCCTGTAGCAACCTTGGGTATATCCCGTCTGGCCCAGGGGATTTATCTATCCTCATGTTTTTCAAAATTCCTAGCACATCCTCCCTCCTAACATCAACCTGTTCGAGCATATCTGCCTGTTTCATGCTGTCCTCACAAATGTCAAGGTCCCTCTCACTGGTGAATACTGAAGCAAAGTATCCATTAAGGACCTCCCCTACCACCTTTGACTCTACATACAAGTTCCCTCCACTGTTGGCCCTACCCTCACTCTGGCCATCCTCTTGTTCCTCACATAAGCATAGAACGCCTTGGGGTTTTCCTTGATCCTACCTGCCAAGGTTTTCTCATACCCTCTTCTAGCTCTCCTAAGTCCATTCTCTGGCTACCTTGTAGACCTCTAGAGCCCTGTCTGATCCTTGCTTCTTCAACCTTAAGTAAGCTTCCTTCTTCCTCTTGACTAGGCGTTCCACATGTCTTGTCATCCAAGGTTCCTTCACCTTACCATCCTTTCCTTGCCTCAGTGGGACAAACCTATCCAGTACCTGTAGCAACTGCTCCCTAAACAACCTCCACATTTCTGTCATGCATTTCCCTGAGAACATCTGATCCCAATTGGTGCTCTGTAGTTCTTGCCTAATTGCATTGTAATTCCCCTTCTCCCAATTAAATACTTTCCCATACTGTCTGCTCCTATCCCTCTCTATGACTATAGTAAAGGTCAGGGAGTTGTGATCACTATCACCGAAATGCTCTCCCACCAACAGATCTGACACCTGGCCTGGTTTGTTGCCAAGCACCAAATCCAATATGGCCTCACCCCTAGTCGGCCTATCTACATATTGAGTCAGAAATCCTTCCCGGACACACCTGACAAAATCTGCTCCATCCAAACTATTTGCACTTAGGAGGTTCCAGTCTATATTAGGGAAGTTGAAGTCACCCATGACAACAAATTTATTACTTCTGCACCTTTCCAAAATCTGTCTCCCAATCTGTTCCTCAGTGTCTCTGTTGCTATTGGGTGGTTAATGGAAAACTCCCAATAAAGTGACTGCTCCTTTCCTGTTTCAGACTTCCACCCATACTGACTCAGTAGAGAACCCTCCTCCATAACCTCCCTTTCTGCAGCTGTGATACCATCCCTGATTAGCAATGCCACTCCCCCACTTCTTTTACTTCCCTCCCTATTTCTTTTGAAACATCTATACCCTGGAACAACCAACAACCATTCCTGCTCCTGTGTTATCCAAGTCTCCATAATGGCCACAACATCGTAGTTCCAAGTACTGATCCATGCTCTATGCTCTAAGTTTGTCACCCTAGATCCTGCCTAATGGCCCAAAATTGGCCCTGCTCCAGTTTAGCACCTTATCCTGTGGACCTGTCCTATCTTTTTCCATAACTATGTTAAAATTAAGACAGTTATGGTCACTGGACCCAAAGTGCTCTCCGACTGACACTTCAATCACTTCCTCTACCTTGTTTCCGAAGAGGAGGTCCAGTGTTGCACTCTCCTGAGTTGGGCCCTCTACATATTGATTTAGGAAATTTTCTTGGGACACGTTTAACAAATTCCACCCTGTCTGGGCCTTTTACACTCTGCGTGGCCCAGTCAATACAGGAGAAATTAAAATCACCAACTAGTACTACTCTATTATTCCTACTGGTATCTGCAATCTCTCTACACATCTGCTCCTCTAGTACTTGCTGGTTACTTGGGCGTCTATAATACAGTCCTAACAGAATGACCATCTCCTTCTTGTTTCTAATTTCTAACTATATGGCCTCATTTGATAACCCCTTAAGAATATCCTCTCTAAGCACTATTGTTATATCCTCCCTTATCAAAAGGGAAACTCTCTTACTCCTTGCTTACTTCTGTCATGCCTGTAGCTTCTGCATCCTGGAATATTGAGCTGCCACTCCTACCCTTCTCAGTCATGTTTCTGTTATGGCTATAATATCCTAGTCCCTAGAGCCAATCCATGCTCTGAGCTCGTCTGCCTGACCAGTCAGACCATGTACATTGAAATAAATGTACTTTAAACCAAAAGTCTTCCGCCTCCCTTTACTGTGCCCCTGGCATCCTGAATAATAAACTTGCTGTCAATGGCTAATGTATTTTTCCCTGACTTCTCAATGGTCCCTCTTTTATTCAGCGTCCCATCCTCCTGCCAAACTAATTTAAACCCTCCTGGGCAACACTAGCAAATCTCCCCACAAGGATATTGGACTCCCTCGAGTTCAAGTGCAACCCGTCCCTCTTATACAGGTCACCTCTACCCCAGAAGAGATCCCAATGATCCAAGAACTGAAAACCCTGCTCCCTACACCAGCTCCTCAGCCATGCATTCATCTGGCCTAACTTTCTATTTCTATCCTCACTGACGCGTGGCACTGGGAGTAAACTGGAGATCACTATCCTTGAGATCCTGCTTTTTAACTTCTTACCTAACTCCCAGTATTCATTTTGCAGGACCCCATCCCTTTGCCTTACCTGTGTGATGTGTACTGAGGTGCACAATGACCTCTGGCTGTTCACCCTCCCCCTTCAGAATGTTCTGCAGCTGCTCAGAGACATCCTTGACCCTGGCACCTGGGAGGCAACACACATCCCGGTGTCTTTTCTACGGCCACAGAATCTCCTGTCTGTTCCCCTCACAACTGAGTCTCCTATCAGTATCGCTCTGTCTGACTGCATCCTTTCCCTCGGAGCTCTGAGCCAGTCACAGTGCCACTGCCCTGACTGCCGCTGCTAGCCTCTAAACGGTCACCTCCCCTGAACAGTATCCAAAGCGGTATACCTGTTAATGAGGGGGATGGCCAGAGGGGAACTCTGCACCATCTGCCTTCCTCCTTTACCTCTTTTGGTGGTCACCCAGCTGCCTGCAGCCGGCAACTTAGGAGTGACCACTTCACTTTCACTCTTGTCAGTGATGTTCTCTGCACCCTGGATGATTCTAAGTGCATCCAGCTCCAGTTGCCTAATGCGGTCTGTCAGGAGCTGCAGCCAGGTGCACTCCTCTCAGGTGTAGCCTCCACGGATACTGGAAGTCTTCCTGATCTCCCTCATCCTGCAAGAGGAGCATGCCACTGCCCTAACTGCCATCCCCACTGCCTTCAGTCTAGACAGAAAGAGCATTTAAGAGCCCTTTCCTTCTATTACCTGTGCCCCTGCTTAGCCTCCTCTCGCCAAAACCTCTAGAGCAAAGGCCCCAGCACTTCCAATCAACACTGGCCCACTCTCTTAATGGCAGCTCCCTTGTACACCTTTACCTTGCCAGTCATCTTCCTCACAGAGCCCCTTTTTTTTTCAGTTAGAGGAGGGAGGGTGGGAAACACCAGTGTAGTGTTCCAGGTTTCACCACATCTTGACACCAGTTCTCTCTGACCTGCTGTGCAGTCGTGAATACTGTGGCAAATAGCTCCCAGAATCCTGCTGTGATGACTCTCCGCCGCTCTCTGATTCACTCCTCTTGAGTTTAATAGAATGATTTTATCAAAAGACTGTAAGGGGCTTAAAATGGTAGACATAGAGAGGTCTTTTTCCCCCTGGCTGGGAAATCTGGAATATGGGCACAGCCTTAGAATAAGGAGTAACCATTTAGGACTCCGACCAGGAGAAATATCTTCACTACGAGGATTGTGAGTCTTATGACTTATGTATCTCAGAAGGTTGTGGATGCTCCATCATTGAACATATTCAACACTGAAAGGCCTGAAGTGTGCTCATCTCAGGGAATCTAGGGATTTGGGGAGTGGAGTTGAAACCCAATACCAGCTATATCAATATCAGAGAAAAGGTAGCGGGTGGGTCAGGGTGGGGTGCTCTTCAGGGGGTCATTGTGATCTCAATGGCTGAATGTAGGGATTCTATAATTATTTTATTGAATAGTGAAGCACAATCAACTGGTCATATCATTTGTTACACCAGTGCTTTTGCAGGAGAAAAGTATTGAGATGAGATCAAAAGGAAGTTAATTTCATTTAGAGAAAATGTATAGTCTGAGATGCTGAGTTGTTTAAATTGTTACAGCATAACATTTGGGCAGTTTTGTTGATAGTTCCACATAAAAGATGTTTTGGTTACTTTCCTATTTTCATTTCCTACATGCTGCATTTAAATTGTTCAGCACATTTAAATATAATTTCTTGGAGATTTAAGGGCCCTCTTGTAGCACAGTGGTGGTGTCCTTACCCCTGAACTGGGAGGCTCAGGTTCAAGACCCACCTGTTCCAGAGGTACGTAATAACATCTGTGAACATGTTGATTAGAAAAATAGCATACATATTGATCCAACAAAATACATGCATAACATTTCCAACTGGGAATCTTCCTGTTGTGCAATAAAGGTTTCTTTATTAATACTTAGAAACAAAAATGTGTAAGGAATTTTTCTGTTGTCGTCCTGCTTGTTTGGGCAAGTAAGTGTGTGTTGAAGCAGGTATGGGTATGTTGTGGCCCATCTCCATAGTATCTGTTTTGTCCTCTTGTCTTCTTCCTAAATGGTGTGAATTCTTTGTACAAGGAGATAATTACACCACTTAGGACAGGGTCTTCTGATATGGTCAGTGGTCAAGGATAGGACAGTGTGATTGTGAGTGAAGCAAGTAAAGGGATCCAGAGGGCAGGGAGTGTTAGTGTCTACAGTTGACCAGTTGGCTTCAGATTCTCTCAGCCTGTTTGGATGACAGTAGAGACTGCAGATTGAATAAACAAACTGACCATGATACAGGAAGCCATTCAAATGGCATGGAGCAGCAGGCAATGTGGTAGTAGTCGAGGATAATGTAGTGTGGGGGATTGACACTTCTCTGCAGCAAAGAGTGAGGGTCCAGCTGGCTTTGCTGCCTGCCTGATGCCAAGGTTTGAGATATCTTCACGGGACTGGAACTAGTCTTGCAGTGGGAGGGGGAGGATCAGTGGCTGTGGTCTGTGTAGGTACCAGTAACAGGTACAACTAGGAATGAGGTTCTGTATAGAGAGCATAAGGAACTGGGCACTAACTTAAATAGAACCTCAAAGATTATGAATTCTGGATTATTATCTGAGCTTCTTGGAAATTGGCAAGTTGAGTACATAAAATTAGAGAAATGAATATGTTGCTTAAAGACTACTATGGAAGAATTGGGTTAAGGTGCATGGGCAACTAACATGAGTACTGAGGAAAGTTGAGCTGTCCCGCTGGGACACCTTAAAGCATATTGTAATGCCTATTATGTCATATTTATTTACTTCAGAGACATGGCAATAGGATAATGACGATTGGGTCCTGAATACTGTGTTAAGGGATATACGATGTTCAAGAAGTCTAGAAAGCAAGGTGAAGGTGGTTGGGGTGAAATAGCACTGTTAATCAGAGACTGCATTTGTGCAGTAGGTAAAGATGAACTTTGGTTTAGGAGGTCAGGATGTAAATTTGGCCTGGATGTAGATGAGGAGTGGTAGAGGAAATACATCCCTAGTGGGTAGGGTGTACAGGCCACTCTAGCAGTAGTAACCACAATGTAGGTCCATATGTACAAGAAATGTTGGATACTTTTGATAAGGTGGATAGCATTGATAAAGTTGGCAATAATCAATGGTTAATCTGCATATAAACTGGAAAAATAAGATTGACAGTAGTAGCAGGATGAGGGGTGCGTAGAATGTTTTCAAAATTCTGCTACACTAATAAACTTTCTTGAATCAACCAGAGCGCAACTTATGTTAGACTTTGTATTGTATAATTTTACAGAATTAGTTAGTAACTTCAGAGTAAAGGCACTCATAGGTAACAGCATTCAAAATATGATTAATTTTACATCCAGTTTAAAGGGGAGAAGATTGGGTCTGAGGCAAGTATTTTAGCTTTAAATAAGGGCAACTGTGTGAAAGTTGCACTAGTTGAAGTCCCCTAGGATTCTACGCTATGGAATAGATCAGTAGAAATGCTAACATTTTAAGGGAATATTTCAGAATGTTCAGATACTCCTACTATAACCAAACGGCTCTAGCCCCACCGTTTTAGGGTTAACTAAAGAAGTTGGAAAAAATATCAACTTAAGGACACAGCAGTGGACTGTGCAAAGATGAGTGGCAGGAAAGATGATTGGTCAGAATATAAAGAACACCAGAGCATGTCTGAGGGTTAATCAGAAGAAGAAATTACCATATGAGAGGAAAGTAGCTAGGAATGTAAGCAAGAGTTTCCACAAGGATCTTAAAAAAAGACTGTGTAAAGTGAGTGTTGGTCCTCTGAAGAGTAGATTGGCAAGTACATAGATCATAAGGGAATGCAGCTGAAATTCACAATTTTTTTGCTCCTGCTTTTCTCTTTATCTTTTTATTTAATTTTTTTTATTATATGCAGAAGTGTTGTCATGCACAACTGAGTGACTTTCCCATTACTAAAATTACTGATTTTTTTTTTCTTTTAATTACTAACCACCACCAGTAATCACCAGTGTACTTTTTTGCTTCTGGCTTCACTAACTTGACCATCTATAGCTGTTTCACAAATGACCTTCCCTCTATCATCAGGACAGAAATGAGGACTGTGCAATCATCGGGGAATACGTTCTGCAATATTCGTGACTCTTCAGATAGTGAAGCAGTCCCAATCCAAATGCAGCAAGACCTGGACAGTATCCAGGTTTGTGCTAACAAGTGACAAGTACCAGTCCCACTTTTAATTTTCCAAATCCCCTAGATTCAGGAATGGTCCCATCAGATTTGAAGGTAACATTTATAACCCCATTATTAAGAAGGGAGGGAGGTAGAATCAGGAAACTGTAAGTCGGTTAATTAAATGTTTGTCATGGGGAAGATGTTAGAGTGGATCCTTAAAGAGATTATACCTTCATACGTGGAAAAAGTCAATGTAATTGGGAGGAGTCAGCAGGTTTTTATCAAAGGGAAATCATGTTTAACGAATTTATTGGACTTCTTTGAAGGAGTAACATAAGGTGGTCTTGTGGTGCATTGGAAGTGTCTTGAACTCCTGACTGAGACACCTGGATTCAAGTCCCATCTGCTCCAAAGGTGTGTAATAATCTGTCTGAACAGGTTGATCAGGAAAATAGGTGAAGGAGTAACATAAGGGCCCTTTTGTGGCACAGAGGTAGATTCTGTACTCCTGGACCAGGAGGTCTGGATTTAAGTCCTGTCTGCTCCACAGTTGTGTAATATTTCTGAACAGGTTGATTAGAAAAATAGGCGAAGGAGTAATATAGTCTGTGGATCAAGGGGACCCTGTAAATGTGCTGTACTTGGATTTCCAGAAAGCAGTTGTTTAGATACCACATCAAAAGTTATTGTGGAGAATAAAGGTGTATGGTGTAGGGGTAATATTAGCATCTGCAGCTCTTTTTTTTATTTTGGCATGCATAAATATTTAACTGGCTAGTTGGCAGAGAATAAAGTATGTATAAATGGCTCTTTGACTGTTTGGAAGGATGTGATGATTGAAGCCCCATGATAGGTCAGTGGTGGGGCCTTGACCTTTTACAATTTGCATCAATGGCTTACCTGAGGGGAGTGAAGGCATTGTGGCTAAATAGCAGATGGAGAAATTAAATAAAAATATAGAATTGAAAAGCTAGTCTAATAGCAACCACGTAGCCCACCTGGCTTATTAAGTCCTTTAGGGAAGGAAATCTGCCATCCCTGATATACGTGAGATTCCAGACTTAAAGTAATATGGTTGACTCTTAACTGCTTTCTGAAATGGCAGGCAGGCCACACAGTTTAAGGTTAATAAGGAATAGGCAACAAATGCTTGCTTGCTTGCTTGCTGAACCAGTGTGTTTGATTGCAGACCTTTTGTCTAATTGTAACTACTGTATACTGCTGGACCATATTTTTTACAAGCTATATTTTCCTTGCCTTTATTTCCCTATATTTGCTGCCTTCCACACATTCCTCCACCAACCACACCCTCTTCCCCCACCCCCCAACCCCCAGCTCAAAGCTCCTCATTTACTGGGGTTGTTGACTTGCTCGCAAAGACACAAATAGCAAAGCAGGATAGAACGCCAACACTTCACGAGAGGCGCACTGATGATGTTACTCAGTATGGTGACGAAACGTCTGCCAACAAACTTAGCAGCTTGGCGAGCAAGTCAACAACTGCAGTAAATAAGGAGCTCCAGGGTGGAATTGTGAAAGGTAGATATATGGGGGAAAATATAGCTTGTAAAAATATGGTCTGACAGTATACAGTAGTTACAATTAAGCAACATTTCATCGTGCATAACATCTGTGTACCAGCTGCCAAGATCAGAATTAAATAAATTAATACCATGAGTTGCAAAGGATCATTTGATTGAAAAAGTCTGAAACTTTCACATGAGGTTTTCTGTTGGCTCTCTTTAAAGCAAAAGTATGCTGTGTTTCTGGTCAATAGAGTTAAAACAAAAAATGCAGTCCAAAATGTGACATGATGTTTGGAGTCATTTATTCAAAAATGAAAGAACTTTCATCTGTTTCACTTTTTCTGATTCTGTATTTCTATTTAAACTAAGGATTTGAGGTGCAGTATTGAATAACCAAATTAAGAGTTGCTGAATGCATTTTAAACAAGAAGTGAACCCTTGGATTTGCCAGTTATTCTGTAATGTTAGCAGGATAAATTTAGACCTTTTCCTCTGCTCATTAACTAGCTGTTAGGTTAACGCTATCTCTATACCCAACCCCATAAAATTCTTAGCCTTTTAAAAAAAAAACAAACATTTTTGTAAGATTATACCCTCGCTTGCAGACTTCTTGACTTTGAAAAAACTTCTGCTTTCCACTTGTTGCAAAACTTGAGCTTGTTTAAATACTTCCTCCCAGTGCAGGTTTACTCACCATGAGGAATGTAAATGGGGTCCATTGATTTTATTTATATAGACAACAATAATGTATGGAACTAATTCATGCCCCTAAAATCGCATGCAATTGATTGAGGTCTAGATGAGTTAGGAATGTCATACTTTTCATATTAGTGAGACACCAGTACCGTAGCTGGTGAGAACCAGCTGTACTTGTCGGTGATACTCCTCCACAAACCAAGAGATTTGGATAACAATGCTGCTTTGCTCTGACTAATCGTGTGAATGAAAATGACAGCAGGCAGTTGTACCTTCAGATAAAGACTTTTATGATTTGTATCCTGATAGAATTTAAATATTTTACAAGGTTGCAATACTGCGAACAAATAACAGTAAGAAACAGCAACAAGATCACACTACAGGTAAGGGAGGATTTAACCATTACCTCATGGCATTCAGTGGTATCACCATCACTGATTTCCCTATTATCAACATCCTGGGGTTACTATTGATAAGAAATTGAACTGGATTAGCCAGAGGCTACAAGATCAGCTCAGAGGCTAGGCATCTTGTAGCAACTAACTTACCTCCTGACTCCCCAAAGTCTGTCCACCATCTATAAAGCATAAGTCACAAATGTGATGGAATACTCCCCACTTGCCTGGATGAGTACAGCTCTGATAACACAATCCAGGACAAAGCAACCTGCTTGATTGGCACTCCATCCACAAACATTCATTTCCTCTGCCACTGGTACTTAGTAGTTGCAGTTTGTGTCATCTACAAGATGTATTGCAGAAATTCACCAAATCTCCTGAGACAGCACCTTCTAAATCCATGACCACTTCCTTCTAGAAGGATAAGGGCAGCAGATATTTGGGAACATCACCACCTGCAAGTTCTCCTCCAAGCCACTTACCGTCCTGACTTGGGAATATATTGCTAAACTTCCAATGTTGCTTATTCCAGGATTTTAAACTGTCTCCTTAATTGTGAGTGTATCGATGCTAACTGAGTTGCAGTGCCTCCACCTTCTGAAGGGCAACTAGGGACGGGCAATAAATCAGTGACACCCACATTCCATGTTGGGGGGGTGTGTGTTGTGGAGAATGAAGGGAGCCATTAAGTCTGCTTAACTTGGCAACTTAGTCAAAGACCAATGTCTCTCCTGTTGCATTATGTAACTGATTTTTGAATAACCAAAATTTTCCTACACAGCTGTACCAAGTCTACCATTCAAAATGTTGATACCTCCTCCTGTAAGATGTTCTTCCTCGTGTTGCTCCCAATCTTCATGCCACCAGTTTCGACCTATGCTCTTTGTTCTAACACGTTGCAGCAGTCCTCAGAGAGAACTTTATCTGTGCCATACATATCTTGTGTAGCTAGGGTGTTTCTGTCACCAGTTTTAATAGGTATTAGATTTCATGTGTATGACTTCTCTTTCAAAACAAATTTATTGTCTGTATTATACTGTAGTGTGGTTAGAATAAGAAACTCGGCACATAGTGTGGATGCATTTTTTAAGACGAAGCTGAATACCCACACAATGGAGCAAAGAAGGATATTATGATAGGATGAGATGAAGAGGGGTTTGCCTATGGCATAATATATATGCTATCAGATAACCTAATCTTTCCAAGAAGAGTCTCCTAAGTTTGTTTAAGATCTAAGCAGATAAATTGTAGAATTTTAAGTTTTTGAGGTTTATTTCTTAACATGAACTTTTCTCCAAAATATTGTGTTTGTATTTTGTTTATGCTTTTAAAGGAAACTTTGAATCGTGGAGCTCTTACTCATGTTCCTTTCCACTTTGCTCACAAGATAGCAGATCACTGTCATCAAAGGTGATCTGGTAGTGTTGTAGAAAGCATCTTGTGCATTGAAAAAGCTTTGTATTCCATCTGTATCAGATGATTTTATTTATTTATCATTGCTGAAGTATCATATGCTCTACTTACTTATGTTAAATGTATATAACGTTAAAGGTATCTACAGCGCAGATGCAAGACTAATTCGCCCAGTTGGTTTGTATCATTACTTAGATTCCACTTGAGCGACTTCTCGTCTTGCGTTCTCTTGTTCCATTGTCATCTATTCTTTTCTCTTCATGAACTTATCTCACTTTTCCTTAAATGAATTTGAACTATTCACCTCAACCACTTCTATGTGCCAGCAAGTTTTGCATTCTAAACACTTTTAGGATAAGGATGTTTCCCCTGAATTCCTTATTGAATGGGCATATTACTGCCAAAGCATCGCTACGTCTAACAAGAAATGCCAAATACATTCTGCACTTTCTGATCACCATATTTATGAATTAGTTGTTTTTCACAACACCATTAATGATTCGATTCACTTTGAACATAACCTGGAGTAACACCCTTTTCATCACAATGCTCTTGACGAATTAATTGATTGACAGTCACGGCTGAGCAGAATTTCCTTCAGATCTCGGTATCTTATCATCTGTGCCAGATCCAGGCAGTGTGTACAATCTATGCATTTGTACTGTTGTGGAAAATGGTAGCTGCTAAAAGCCCTTTATTCTTATTCAAGGCAGAGAGTACCATTACTAATGTGAGGGATGCTTAATGCATGGAGTGCAGCAAACTGCAGTTTTCCTGCAATGAACACTTACAGTGGAGTTCCTAATTAATTTGCCAACTGAGACCTTTCTTTCAGAACATAACTGTGAAATGCTCCTTCAAAATTTAAAAATATTAAACTCCAAGACTAGTCTTTTCAGCGTTCCTTTATGTAATATCCACAAGAGGGTCAATGTTTCCCAGGGCTTTGTTTGTTAAGCTCCCTACCTCCTCCTATTCTGCATATCAATTAAAAATTGACAAATGTGCTGTATTAACTGGCAGAATTGTTTCATTTTTAAGAAGGGTGTTTGTCTGTTATAGCTTTTTGTTTTGGCAGCCCATTCAAACTATTGCTGTAAATGTGCATTCAGGAACATGGGGGCAGGGTTAGGCTATTCAGCCCCTCAAGCCTGCTCTGTCATTCTAGATTTATGCCTGAGCATCTACTTCAAAGCCATATCCCCTGTGCTATGCCTTGATATCATTAATGACTAAGCTTCCATAACCTTTGTTTTGAATTTGCTCAATGACTATGCTTCCACATTCCTCTGGCGTAGGGGATTCTAAAGATTCACCACCCTTGTAGCGAAGAAGTTCGTCCTTTCAGGACTGAATGACTTGCCTTTTACATACTAAGACTGTGTCTGCTTGTTCTCAACTGTACAGTCAAGGGAAATATTCTTTCTGCATCTACTCTATCCATTTAAGAATTTAGTACATTTCTGTGAGACTGCCTCTGATTCTTCTTAACTTAGGAGGTTGGGAATACAGTGCTAGTTGGGAATTTAGTGGTGGTTATGTTATTGAATATCATGGGATGATGTTTAGATTTTGTTAGAGTTGGCCATCATCTATCACTAGTGTGACACGAATGTTACTCTGCATTTGTCAGCCCAAACCTGGATATTGACCAGATCTTCCTGTATTTGGGACACTTCTCCCAATTTTGGCACAATCCCCTTGATATTAGTAAAGAGGACTTTATAGAGCTATCAGGGATTGTCTTGTTCCAATGTTTTATTTGATGCTAGGTGGTCCATCTGGTTTCATTTGTTTTATCAGACTTTGTAGCGGTTAAATACAACTGAGTAGCTTGCTAGAACATTTCAGGGGACAGTTAAGGCATCCATGTTGATAAGGATGTAGTGTGGATCACATAGACGAGACAAGGTTTGGACAGCAGACTTCCTTCCTTAAAGAGCATTAATGAACTTAACACAGTTGTGGCAGCACTGGGAGTATTGTGTGTGTAAATATCATCTTGTATTGAAGTTTTAAGTCTGACCTAGGAACTGTGCATGCAGAAGTTAATCTCTGATATGTCTGTTGTTAACTTGGGTTTCAGTGGATCGCGGTAGTTGTGTGCAGTTAGGTAGAATTATGGAAATCCAAACTTGTTGTAAAGACCTCAGCCAGTGTGCTGTGGGAATTCTCTCAAATGTTCAATGTAAAATTACTTCTCGGTTCAAGCATTCTTTGCTTGCCCTTTAGATATTCACTTTTGGGCTGAGGCAGGGTTAAGTAAATAGTGTGTGGGCCTATGCTTATGTGCACCTTTTGCTGATGTTCTTGGCCTGTCTACAAACACAGCTAATCATCTACTTTCTCATTCCAGAAGCTGATTATTGTTATATTGCTGGAACTTTGAGGAATATTTCAGGCAGAGGCTGAACTCTAGTAGGAGGGACAAGAACCTGTGGGCATAGCCTGAGAGTGAAGGACTGAGTCCCTTTAGAACTGAGATGAGGAATTTCTTCAGTCAAAGGCTGGTTAATCTGTGGAACTCATTGCCGCAGAAAGCTGTGGAGACCAAGTCATTGAGTGTTTTTTACAACAGATATGTTCTTGATCAATAAGGGGATCAAAGGTTATGGGGAAAAGGCAGGGGAATGGGTTTGAGAAACATATCGGCCATGATTGAATGACAGAGCAGATTCGATGGGCTGATTTGCCAGATTCTGCTCCTGCATAGAACATAGAACAGTATAGGCCCTTCGGCCCACGATGTTGTGCTGACCTATTATCCTACATTTTCCTATCCTCCATGTGCCTATCCAAGAGTCGTTTAAAAGTCTGTAAAGTATCTGACTCAACTGCCACTGCTGGTGACGCATTCCACACGCCCACCACATCTTGTGGTGCTATGGTCTAATACTTTTTTGAATTAAAATGTACATCCATTGTTTCAACTACCTATTCACATAGCTAAGAAATAAGTTTTCATCAATTTCCATTTTATTAGAAAGAATGTTGAGATGCTGGAAATGGTGCCAAAAGGATTTTCAAAGATGATACCAGAGCTGAAAGATTATAATTATCAGGAAAGTTTGCACAGCCTGAGGCTCTTGTCTGTCGAAAACAGAAGGCTTTAGGGACAATCTAATAGAGGCCTTTAAATAAGAAAGGGTTTATACAGCAGATATAGAGGAGATGTTTCCACCTGTAGAGAAGTAAAACAAAAATCATAAATGTTAAGGTGGCTGTTAATTAATCTACAAGATGTCAGCTGTGGTTCACTTGGTACCGTGCTTATCTTGGAATCAGAAGACTGTTAGATTTAGGTCCTACTTCAAACCTTGAGCACAAAAATCAAGGCTAACACTCCAGTGCAATACTGCAAGAGGGACGTTCTGGTAGTCGTATGCCTTTCATATGCGACATTAAACTGCACCACAGTCTTCTCTTTCAAGAGGATATAAACAATCTCCTCATACTAATTCAAAAAGAGCAGCAAAACTATCCTCAGTGTCCTGGTCAGTATTAATTCCTGAATCACTAAATCCGATTCATCTGTTTGTCGCATTATTGTTCATGAGAGTATGGTGTGTGAAAATTGGCTGCTGTGTTTTGTACATGATAACCAACTAGACTTCAAAAAGTACTTCATTCACTGTAAGATTCTTTGAAACATCTGGTGGTTGTGAAAGGCACTATGTAAATGAAAACTTTTCTAAATAATTCTGAAGAAACTTCTTTTATTCTTATAATGGTGAGAATACGGAATATTACTACCACACACAGCAGTTGAGGTGAATAGCACAGCTGTATTTAAGGGGATGCTAGGCAGGTTTGAAGAAAAGAATGAAAAATATGTTGTTAGAATGTCCTGGAATTCCTCCTAGAATGTGATGCCTCTCTACTTCTCTTTTGAGCAGCTGCTTTTGGTCACTTTTTCTGATTTTTTTTTTATGCTGCTGCATCACAATTTGTTTTGTGGACCCATGAAGCAAAGTACCTTATTATGTTGGAGATCAGAGCGTCAAAGTCACGTAGACTCAAAACATTAGCTTGCTGTCTCTCCATGGATGCTGTCTGACCCACTGTGATCTTCAGCATTGGTTGTCCAGAATCTGCAGTAATTTGGTCCTATCCTATTATATTAAATGTGCTCAATAAATGTAAGTTGCTGATGTAGAGTGATGGATTATTCTTTTTTTTCTTTCATGAGGGCGTCGCTGGCTAGGCAACATTTATTGTCCATCCCTAATTGCCAGAGGGCATTTAAGCGTCAACCACATTGCTGTGGGTCTGGAGTCATATGTAGGCCAGAGCAGGTTCAGGGTGGTAGTTTCCTTCCCTAAAGAACATTAGTGAACCAGACGGTCATCATTAGACTCTTAATTCTAGATATTTATTGAATTCAACTTCCACCTTCTGCTATGGCGGGACTCGAACCCAAGTCCCCGGAACATTACTGGGTCTCTAGATTGACAGTCCAGCGATAATACCACTAGGCCATCGCCTCCCCTGCATAATGCTTGTGTAGAAATCAAACATTGGCATTGAACTGCTTGGATTGAATGAAACAAAGAAGAAATGTATGAATTTATATAATGTCTCTCAGTCTCAGGGCATCTTTTATGCTGTAGTTACTACATAATTACTGCTTCAATGCAGGTTGTACCAAGATTTAGGTTTTAGTTGATATTCATCTGCTTGTGTGGCATTCGTTAATCATTTGATTGTTGCAGTCAGTGTTTTAGATGCCACTGACAGCAAATACAGATTGAGAATTTCTGTTCATAACATGGCCTTTTGTCTAACGTTGATTTAAAATTCTGTGGTGATACGAAAATCCATACTCTGTATAAATGGGGTGAAACTAGTCTGCAGTAACTGCATAAAATCTGTGATGGTGATTGGGCTGGGCAGGACAATTTACTATTCCATTGAAAAGAGATAATCAAATATGCAAAGTACAGTAGTGAATCTCTTGAGAAATCATGAGGATGGAGAGCCACAATTTTATATCAGCTTTGGAGTTTACTGTAGTAACCTCCAGATATCCGTTTAATGTTAAATAGCGAAATCTGGACTGTTGAGCTGGCATCATTAATTCCATTCTTTTTCTTAATGAAGCATATTAGAAAATGGAAGTGAGTTAATATTAGCTACATCATTTATGTCTTATTAATGAGTCTGTAAATGGGAAATGGACATAGCAATGTCATCTTTTGACTTTGTGGGCTCTCTGGACAAAGCAGAGTTGTGGGCCATTACTATCAGGCAATTTGATGCTAGTGAATTCTTAGTGTTAGTGAAGAGCTCAGAAGAAGTGACATTGGCCTGGGTTTCAGGAGTTATCAGCTTCTACCAATTTCATAGTCTGTTTCTCATGTTCCTATCCCAGTTACTTTGTGCTATTGTAGCTATTGTTCTGATTCAGATCACTGTGTGCTTGTGTGTGCGTGCATGCCCGCACACGCGAGTCTTGTGGATGTGTGCAGTATTATTTAGGGACAATAACTTGGCAACTGTAGAAAGTGCTGGTTTTGTTTGAGGTAAAAGTACTGAATACTTGTGGTTCTTAACAAGTGACACATCAGGGACTTTTACTTGTATCCCTTTAAAAAATACTCCAGATTAAAATTTTGATCATGGGTATTTTTCGCTCTGATTAGAACCAAAGAATACAAACTAAGGAAGCTATTGGTGTGCCTTTTGGCCTCACTGCTGTATTGTGCCCAAATCTGGGCATCTGACTATAGGAAGATGTCACAGATCCTCTGAGAGACGGTGAGGAAGTGCCTTATCAGAATTTTACCAGGGATGAGGGCTTCAGTGATGTGGGAAGACTTTGGAGAACTTGGGATTATTATTCTTAGTGCTGAGAAGTTTCAGGGAAAGTTAGCAGTGATGCTCATAGTTGAGAATGCAGTTAATTGGGTAGATGGAGAAACTATTTTTTCCATTGAAATGAGGGCCGGGAACAAAAGGGCACAAATTGGAAATATTTAACAAAAGATTCTGAAGGAGATGAGTTTTTTTTTTGTGGCATGTTCTGAAGTAGAAAGAGGATAGTTATCTTTGCTGCTGGAGAAGCGTATTGTCTGACACTAACTGGACATTTGTGAATTTCTTAAGTTGATATCAGTTTCATAGTTGGAGATTATTGATCATTTTATAAATTACCAGTGCCGACCAGAGGTCTATAGTTATATACTTGGATTGTTACATTTTTTTTTAAAGTTTGTTCCCAGAATTTGGATTTCACTATTTGGGTGAAATATCTTCACCATTTTGCTACCTGCCAGTCTTTTGTCGTATCCTTGTTTTAGATGTTATAATTTTATTTTTGCTTGAGTTCTGTGCTTCTATTCTTTGCCGTCAGGGCTCCATTTGATATTCATTCATACAAATGTTGCAGCATCTTTCATGACCTCTGATCTACCAAGAGACCATTATAGCCAATAAATTTAAAGTATCATCACTGTTGTAACATTTTAGACCCTCAACAAAACGGTTAAAATTACTTTGGCATATGTTGCCTGTGGTACTGTTGTTTTTAATTTCCAATGATATTTTCCCAAACTAAGTAAAACTTTTTCGCATTCCACATTCTTGACTTTCCCAGATAAATCCTTGCAATGTTCTACACTGCCCACTGTTGTCCTGCATCTGCGTCATATAAAGTTCTGGAACCCTGCCATTCTGTTAGTTTGTTTTTCTCTTCCCCCGCCCCCAGCCAACACTTCACTCTTTGCATTAGATCTCATTGCCAAGAATCTGCAGCCTGTCCATAATGGGTAACTTAGATTAGGCAATTTCTGATTTCTGGCTTTTTTGTTTCCTTCAGGTTTCTTTGAAAACTTGGGGCCCCATTGGTTTTTGGTGTGCAATGCATCCTCTCTACTTCTATCTTATCTATTCCCTTCATAATTTTATATGTTTCTATAAGATCCCCCCCTCAATCTTCTGAATTCCAATGAATATAATCCCAATCTACTCAGTCTCTCCTCATAAGCCAACCCCCTCAACTCCGGAATCAACCTAGTGAACCTCCTTTGCACCCCCTCCAGTGCCAATGCATCCTTTCTCGAGTAAGGAGACCAAAACTGCACACAGTACTCCAGGTGTGGCCTCACCAGCACCTTGTACAGCTGCAGCATAACCTCTCTGCTTTTAATCTCAATCCCTTTAGCAATGAAGGACAAAATTCCATTTGCCTTCCTAATTACTTGTTGTACCTGCAGACCTACCTTCTGTGATTCATGCACAAGGACACCCAGGTCCCTCTGCATAGCAGCATGCTGCAACTTTTTACCATTCAAGTAATAATCCTTTTTATTATTACTCCTACCAAAATGTATGACTTCACATTTATTTACATTGTATTCCATCTGCCAGACCTTTGCCCACTCACTCAATGTATCTATGTTCCTCTGCAAAGTTTCACAGTCCTCTGCATGTTTTGCTCTGCCACTCATCTTAGTGTCATCTGCAAACTTTGACACCCTACACGTGGTCCCCAACTCCAAATCATCTATATAAATTGTAAATAATTGCGGTCCCAACACCGATCCCTGAGGCACACCACTAGTCACTGACTGCCAGCTAGAATAGCACTCATTTATCCCCACTCTTTGCTTCCTGTTAGTCAACCAATCCTCTATCCATGCTAATACTTTACCCTTAATGCCATGCATCCTTATCTTATGCAGTAGCCTCTTGTGCGGCACCTTGTCAAAGGCCTTTTGGAAATCTAGGTACACCACATCCACTGGGTCCCCATTGTCCACCTCGCTCGTAATCTCTTCATAGAATACCAAAAGATTTGTCAAGCATGACCTGCCCTTCATGAACCCATGCTGCGTCTGCCCAACGGGACAATTTCTATCAAGATGCCTTGCTATTTCTTCCTTGATAATAGACTCAAGCATCTTCCCCACTACAGAGGTTAAGCTAACCGGTCTATAATTCCCCATCTTTTGTCTACTTCCCTTTTTAAACAGTGGTGTCACATTTGCTGTTTTCCAATCTGCTGGGACTGCCCCAGAGTCCAGCGAATTTTGGAAAATTACCGCCAGCGTACCTGCTATTTCTCCCGCCATCTCTTTTAGTACCCTGGGATGCATTCCATCAGGGCCAGGAGACTTATCAATCCTTAGCTCCATTAGCTTGCCCAACACTACCTCTTCCGTAATAATGATTGTTTCCAGGTCCTCACCTACCTTCGTCTCTTTGTCAATTACTGGTATGTTATTAGTGTCCTCCACTGTGAAGACCGATACAAAATACCTGTTCAATGCCTCGGCCATTTCATCATATCCCATAACTAAATTCCCCTTCTCATGCTCTAAAGGGCCAACGTTTATTTTAGCCACTCTTTTTAGTTTTATATATTTATAGAAACTTTTGCTATCTGTCTTTATATTCTGTGTTGGTCGGATGGTAGGTGAGGATAAGGGGAACCCTATCGCTGTTGCAGGAGGGAAGAGAAGGGGTGAGGGCTGAAGTACGGGAGATGGGTCGGACCCGATTGAGGGCCCTGTCAACAACGGAGCTGGGGAATCCTCGGTTGAGGAAGAATGTGGACATTTCGGAGGCTCCCTTGTCGAAGTTGGCCTCATCTGAACATATGCGACGGAGACGGAGGAACTGAGAAAATGGGATGAAGTCTTTACAGGAAGTGGGGTGTGAGGATGTATAGTCCAGGTGGCTGTGGGAGTCCGTGGGTTTGGAATGGATATTAGTGGCCAGTCTATCCCCAGAAATGGAAACAAATGTCAAGGAAGGGAAGGGAGAAGTCAGAGATAGACCAGGTGAAAGTGAGGGCAGGGTGGAAATTGGAGGCAAAATTGATGAAGTTTTCCAATTCTCAACGAGAGAGGGAAGCAGCACCAATGATATCATCGATGTATCGGAGAAAGAGTTGTGGGTGGGGGCCGGAATAGGACTGGAACAAGGAATGTTCCACGTACCCCACGAAGAGACAGGCATAACTCGGGCCCATGCAGGTACCCATGGCAACCCCTCTTACCTGAAGAAAGTGAGAGGAGTTGAAAGAGAAGTTGTTGAGGGTGAGGACAAGCTCGGCCAAGCGGAGGAGGGTGGTGGTGGGTGGGGATGGTTCAGGTCTTTGCTTCAGGAAGAAGCGGAGAGGCCTAAGACCCTCCTGGTGGGGAATGGATATGTAAAGGGATTGCACATCCATGGTAAAGAGGAGGTGGCTGGAACCGGTAAACTGGAAGCTTTGAAACTGGCGTAAGGCGTCAGATGAATCATGGATATATGTGGGTAGGGATTGGACCAGGGGGGAGAAGATTGAGTCAAGGTAGGAAGAGATGAGTTCTGTGGGGCATGAGCAGGCTGAAACAATGGGTCTACCTGGACAGTCCTGTTTGTGGATTTTTGGCAGGAGGTAGAAACGAGCTGTCCGGTGTTGGGAGACTATTAGCTTGGAAGCAGATGGGGGGAGATGACCAGATGAAATGAGATCCATAACTGTAGTGGATACAATGGCCTGATGTGCCATGGTGGGGTTATGGTCCAGGGGAAGGTAGGAGGAGGTATCTGAGAGCTGGTGCTCAGCCTCTGCAAGGTAGAGGTCAGTACGCCAGACTACAACAGCACCACCCTTATCAGCAGGCTTGATGACAAAGTCAGGGTTAGATCTGAGTGCACGGAGTGCAGTCATTTCGGAGGGAGATAGGTTGGATTTGTTGAGACGGGCTGTATTGACTCTGAGTCTTAAATAATTTGCCGCTGAGCTGTGTAGAACCTAGGCATTTGATATGCTGACAAGGAGCAAAAGCACAAATATGTAAAATGTAACATATCTTCACCTTCATCCAGTAGTGGAATTTGAAATCCATACTGGAAAAATATTATGACATGGGGTTGAGTTCATTTTTGAAAACAAATGTTGTGAAAAATAATTTTCTTTGAAAAAGCCAATTGTGAAAATGTCACTGAAATTATATCTGGCAAGAATTGTTTGTTCCAGTCCCAGAAGTAGTGAGCTGACCGGTTAGGCTTTGATTTCCTTCTGGCTAGTATGCACAACTCTCAATCATCTGCTTTCATTTTGTTCCGTTACCTGAGTAGGATGCATGTTTGAAAGGACTTGTTAATACTGACCTTTTATCTTCTCTCTGTCAGTCTGCTCAAGACAATGTTGGTTTGGTCACTTTCATTGGCAGAAAGCACAACCTTTTAAAACATTCATTCATTCATTCATGGGATATGAATATATCATTAGCTGGAACAACATTTAATTGCCCTTGGCTAGTTGCCTTTGAGAAGGCAGTGGTGAGCTGCTTTCTGAACTGCTGCAGTCCATTTGGTGCAAGTAGATCCACAATGTCATGTGTGTTGAAGTTCTGTGATTTTGATCAGCAGCACTGGAGAGACGTTGTCAGTTTTGAGGATGGATCTATTGCTGCTACTGAGCATCAGTGATGGAGGCAGTGAATGTTTGTGGATGTGTTGGCAACCAAGCGAGCTACTTTGTTCTATATGCTGTTAAGCTTCTTTACTGTTGTTGGAGCTGCAGTCATCCAGGTAAGTGGAGAGTATTCCATCGCACTCCTGACTTGTGGCTAGGTGGCATCAGGAAGCAAGTTACATTTAAATGTATTCCCTCCAACAACTCAATTCAAGATTCCTAACGCCTGACCTACTCTTGTAGCCACAGTATGACGAATCCAGTTCAGTTTCTGTTCAGTGGTAGCCCCCAGTATATTAATAAGTGGTAATGCCACTGAATGTCAAGGGCTAATGGTTAGATTCTCTCTATTTGGAGATGGCCATTGATTGGCACTTGTGACCACTTGTCAGCCCAAGCCTGTATGTTGTCCAGGTGTTGCTGCATTTGGGCCAGTGTTCCCTCTAATTTATCCTGCTGCTGCATGGACCTCTGAGGTCTATACATAGCAGCAGCTTTAGGGAGCAGAATCTATGCGTGTGAGACTTTCCCACCAGCTGTGCAGCGGGGGGACTGTTCCCTCTGATTTGGGCATGGACAACTTCAGTATCTGAGGTTGCTTCCTCCGTTGCTCTATTAGTGCATGTGTATCTGTGAATCTTGTTTCCCCACTCACTTTTAAAAGCTTATTGATGTGGTTTAATGAACGCCCTCTGGTATGATTTGGATGTTAATGTAGGAGGAATGGTTAGTAAGTTTGCAGAAGACACCAAAATTGATGGTGTAGTGCACAGTGAAGAAGGATATCTCTGAGTACAACGAGACCTTGATCAGATGGGGCGATGGGCTGATGAGTGTCAGATGGAGTTTAATTTAGATAAATGTGATGTGTTGCATTTTGGTAAGGCAAATTAGGGCAGAATTTATACACTAAATGGTAGGATCCTGGGGAGTGTTGCTGAAAAAAGACCTTGGGGTGTTGGTTCATAGTTCCTTGAAGGTGGAGTCGCAGTTAGATGGTAATGAAGAAGCCATTTGGTATGCTTGCCTTTGTTGGTCAATACATTGAGTACAGGAGTTGGGAAGTCATGTTGTGGCTGTACAGGGCATTGGTTAGGCCTCTTCTGAAATACTGCATTCAGTTCTGGTCTCCCTGCTATAGGAAGAATGTTGCTAAACTTAAAAGGTTTCAAAAATATTTGCAAGAATGGTGCTGGGGTTGGAGCATTTGAGCTGTAGGGAGAGGCTGAATGGGCTGAGGCTACTTTTCCTGGACAATCAGAGGCTGAGGGGTGACCTTATTAAGGTTTATAAAATCATGAGAGGCATGGATAAGGTCAATAGTAAAGGTCTTTTTCCAAGGGTAGGGGAGTTCAAAACCAGAGGTTGTAGGCTTAAGATGAGAAGGGAACGATATAAAAGGGAATGAAGGGACAACATTTTCATGCCAAGGGTGGTGCATGTACAGAATCTGCTGCTAGGGGAAGTGGTGGAGACTGGTATAATTTGCAACATATAAAAGGCATCTGGATGGGTACATGAATAGGAAAGGTTTAGAGGGAAATGGGCCAAATGCTGGCAAATGGGACTAAATTAATTTAGGATATCTGGTTGGCATGGATGAGTTGGACTGAAGGGTCTGTTTCCATGCTGTACAATTCTGACTCTATGGTCCTCTCTCAAAGTAGGCATTGTTTGCAAAACGAAATAGTAAAGTTTAAAAAAAACTTTAAAAATTGATCTACAGTCTTGTTTACAGGATTGGGAATCCTCATATGTTTTGGCATTGTTCAATTGCATTAATCTTTGATAATCCTCATAGGGAATACCTACCTGCTCAAGTAACTTGACAGATCAACCTTGTAGCTCCATTAGGAATGAAATGTTCAGAAAGGCCTTTGCTGAATTGAACTTCTTTTCTGTCTGAGAGAATGTTTTTCCCATTTTACCTCTACCATTGAAGTTGGGCAAGATAGTATTTTTGCCCCTTTTAGACTATTTTTTTGTAAACAAAATATTTCAAATGCTACTAGATGACTTTCGGTGAAACATAGTTAGCAGATAAAGTGTATTTATATTTATAAAGCAGAAAAGAAAAAATGATTTTGTTTTGACCATGATGCCAATCCAGGTCCCATAATTTTTTTGTTAACAAATTAATTAACATTGGAAGATTAATGTGATCGCTTATTTTAGAATGTTGCGGATTACTTCAGCTGCTATGATGCAGTTTGTCACAGCTGTCATAAGGTGAACAGGTTATTGTATGGGGATCTGAATAAGTTGGAAACTCTTAATAAAAACAGGTCTTTTTTTCAGCTCCATAGTTACAGAACATTGACCAGGCAGGAGAGAGTCTCAGTCAACCTCCAAAATAAATCATTTTGGCCCAATCATATGATGTGCTGTGAAAGATAGAACTTTGCTGTTCTTTGATAGCGATTTGCTTTCTCTCACTCCGAGAGAAACACGAAGCTAGGTCCCCTGCAAAATGTAGTACTAATTAGCAGGACACTAACAAATGCTCAGTTAATAGTGATTAGCTGTTTTGATTTTGGTCTTGTTGGTTGCAACTTTATTTAAGGGCAATATGCACAGTGGTAGTGTCCCTACCTCCAAGCCAGGATGCTCAGGTTCAACTCTCACCTGCCCCAGAGATTCTTTTTGCAACTTCATTTAGTTAATATTGGTGTTTTGCAGTCTTGGGTATGCAATTTAGAGGAGGTGGGATGTTGTTTGAATGTTTACCATGAAAATAAAAATCAGTGAATCAAGTCTTTTTCCTTATAACTAACATCCCATTTACAAAATTGGAGGTATATGCAACTCTAAGAATGAGAGTTGAATATCAGCAGCTTTTTAACTGTAAAACTGATCTTCTCTAGTTTCGCATTACATGTTTTCACACTTTGCTGTTAACTTGAATTTATCTTGCTGCCAGTGCAAGGAAATACTGCGACTTCTAAGTGTGATGGTTCAATTTTTCTTTCATAAAACTAAGTTAAGCTCACTGTCGGAAATCAATAGCAACATACTAAGTTTTACAATCCTTTTTAGATTTATTACTGTCATGTGTATCAAGATACAGTGAAAAGTGTCGTTGTATATGCCTTACATAGATCATACTATACAAGTGCATTGGGCTAATGGAACAGAGTGCAGGATACAATGTTACAGCTGCCGAGAAGATGCAGAGAGAGATCAATATTAACATTAAAAAGTCCGAAAACAGTGGAGAAGAAGCAATTCTTTAATCTGTTCATTCATGTACTCAAACTTTTCTTAAGTTCCCTAACTTGCCCGAACAGATCTCTTCTCAATCCAACAGTCCTGACTTCTTTAGCCTATTTTCGTAGCTGAGTTTCTCATCCATAGTCGTGAATCTTTTCTGTTCTGTCTTTGATGTGTTTCCGTCCTTCCTAAATTAGGCTAATGTCTTGCGCAGATTCAAAATAACCTTACTGCTTTTGTACTCTATGCCCCTATTAATAAAGCCTGGGATACTACATGTTTTATTAACTGCACTCTCAACCTGCGTTGAATTCCTGGAATTTCACTCACACTACCACCACCACCATCGCCCCCCCCAACCCCATAGAAAAAGCAGCATTGTGGGTCTATCCACAACATTGCATTGGTTCAAGATAGCAGTTCACCACTAGCTTCTCAAGGACAACTAGAGATGGGCAATAAATGTTGGCCAGCCAGTGATGCCCACATCTTGAAAACGAATGAAGAAAACCTGTCTAGCAAACTTTAATAACTAATGCACACATACACCCATGTTCCTGTTTTTCTACATCCCCTTTAGAATTATATACTTTTATTTTGCGTTGGTTGAAGATCAAGGAGAAACTTCATCTGTCACCTATCTTCCATTCCACCGACTTGTCTGTGGGTTTTTTGAAGTTCTATCGGAATTAACTTTAGATTAATTAATTAATTACTTTTCTTTCTGCCATTGTGCAGATCATTCATCAGTATGAAGTGAAAATTAGTGTAAATTTAGTACATAAATGAGGGGAAATCTCAAAAATGACAACTTCCTTGAATAATTTGTAAAGGTTATTGGAGCAAAAACATTGGATTATTCAAATATAGCTAGAAATGATGGGAAAGCTGTTACAAGAGAGGGATAAGCTTCAAAATACACTTCTGGGTGAACAATTTCTTGCATTGCATTTCAAGATCTTTGTTTTAAAGTTCACAGCTTCGCCATGTCAGCTTTAGAAATCTCTAATCATGCAATTTATCTTGTATGCTATATTTGTTTGTTTTAATGTTCTTTCAGGCGATGTGGGCCTTGATGGTAGGGACTGCATTTATTTCTTATTCCCAATTGCCTTTGAAATAAGTGGCTTGCTAGCCCATTTCAGAGGGCAGTTTACAGTCTACCCTCCATCTCTGAAATCTAGATTTCCTTCACCAAAAGACATTAATGGACTAGATGATATTCAAGAACAATTGATGATAGTGTCATAGTCACAATTTTGAGACTAGCATTCAATTCTAAACTTTGTTAATTGAATTTAAAATCTTCCAGTTACCATGGTGGGATTTGAATATGTCCCCAGACATTAATCAGGCTGCTGGGTTACTAGGCGATAGTAAGAACTGCAGATGCTGGAGTCAGAGATAACACAGTGTGGAGCTGGATGAACACAGCAGGCCAGGCAGCATCAGAGAAGCAGGAAAGCTGATGTTTCAGGTCAGGACCACCTTCTTCTGAAGAAGGTCACCACCCGAAACATCAACTTTCCTGTTCCTCTGCTGCCTAGCCTGCTGTGTTCCTCTAGCTCCACACTGTGTTAATTGCTGGCTTACTAGCCCAACATTACCACTATGCTACTACCTCCCCCTTGATCAAGCTACGTAAAAACTGAGCATTCTTCAAACTCCTCCGTCACAGTTTCATTCACATCTGAAACAAATAGCAGAATATGCTGGAGAAATTCAGCAGGTCTGGCATTATCAGTGCAGAGGAAGCAGAGTTATTGTTTGGGGTCCAGTTCTGAAGGTGGATCGCTGTAGACATTAACTCTGCTTTCTGTCCATGGATGCTGCCAGACCTGCTGAGTTTCTCCATCAATTTCTGTTTTTGTGCCTTCAACATCTTCAAATTAATTGCATTCACTCTTATGCATAATTTACATAATAAAGGATTACATATAAATTCAGACAGGCTGGTTGTAAATTCATCCCTGCAGACTTCAAATCCTTCCTCTGTAGTTCAGTATTAGCTCTGAATTCAATTCAGAAGGGTAAGCTGGAAATCATTAACACAGATTCCACACATATCAGCCTAAATACTGCATCATATACCTTGTTATTACAGATCTCCTCAATTCCTTAGCATTTTCTTAACTTGCCTGCTACCACACTTCATATACTTTGAACGGTTTGCTCTCTTTATTTAAGAAAAGACGTAAATGTGTTAGAAGTGGCTCCAAGAAGGTTGGCTGGATTGATACCTGAAGTGATTAAGTTGTCTTATGAATAAAGATTGACAGATTGGGCTTGTTTTTGCTGGTGTTTAGAAAAGTGAGGGGTGACTTGATTGAAGTCTAAGATTCTGATAGACATTATCAAGATGAACTTGGAAAGGATGTCTCTTAAAACTGAAAGGAGATGGGAATGTTGAATTAGAAACAAAAAACAGATCACCCGTGATCTCATTGTATGGTGAAGTGGTTTTAAAGAGATGAAAGGCCTACTTCTGCACTTAGTTCATATATTCATAAGTGAAGTGTTGTAGTTTTTAAAAGAACATTTTTGTGTTGGTTAAAACTTCTAAATGAATATATTTATTGTATTTTTATTAGCATAATATAGACACTGGCTACATCATCACATTGTTGTTGAAAACAAGTCTGTCTTCCTGGGTTTGTATGTTTTAATCCTCTTCAAAGTTGCACCTATTGTAAATCATTCTTTCCAATTCTCTCCTATCTCCCTAAACAGTGACTGACCTTCAGCTCTAATCTTGATCTTTTGTAAAGAGCTTCTTCCTCCTTGCTCCGTCAATCCTGTTTCTTATGAAAAATATCAAGTTAATTCAGCCCAGTCAAGTCAGATCCTGTGCTGTCTGAAATTCAGTAAGATTCCTGGACCTGATTTATGTTCCTCTGCTTATATGTGCCTGCATATTCACCCTTATTTTGTGCTGTCCTTTATATCTGTCTCACTCCCTGTCAACTACCACTTTGTCTGGGGAATGTTTTTGTGTTCACCCTTGTTGTAGGAACCATGATTGATCTCCTTTTGCCCTTCAGATTACCATTCTATTGCCCATTCGTTAATGCTTTTGGAAATTGAAGAAATCTGTAATAACAAGGTATATGATGCAGTATTTAGGCTGATATGTGTGGAATCTGTGTTAATGATTTCCAGCTTACCCTTCTGAATTGAATTCAGAGCTAATACTGAACTACAGAGGAAGGATTTGAAGTTTGCAGAGATGAATTTACAACCAGCCTGTCTGAATTTATATGTAATCCTTTATTATGTAAATTATGCATAAGAGTGAATGCAATTAATTTTTTCAAAGTATTGTCAGTAAATAACTGATCTGTTTAGGTGGAAAATGTTCACTAAATTGAAGCATGTGTATGCAATGTTGAAAATGATTTGATGCTGATAATTAATTCTTACAGAGTGAGTTATGTTTTAATAGAAATTATTTGGTGTTTTCCTTTGAATCATTATCCTTGGGCTGTACTGGAATATGCTGGTGACTAGATTTGCAATTTGGATTGAAGTAAGACTTAATATTGCACTCTTGAAGCCCCTTGAGCTATTTGATCTTATGAACCTTTAAAGTTTTATATGCCTTCTCTACTTAAAAATATATACTAAAGCTTTTAATTTCCTTTTTATATTAATGCTTCAGGAAGGTATAAATAGTTCCTTTTCATTATATCCTGCCGCAAATCCTCAAAACGTTTAACGGCAGCTTTGTTCTTTTGTCAGTGTCACCACAGGATTGAATTTCACTTTTTGGGGGGTGGGAGTGGGGAGACATAATGTTAAGGGGAAAAATTGGCTAGTTTCCCTGAGCCGGAGCTGATGAGAACTTTCATTATGAGTGGCAATCCTCTATATCACTTCAGAGTGCACTGAAACTCCTGTAATCTCAACTAGTCAATAGTGCAGCAATCTTGTGCAGGTGGATATCAGAATTTAACTTGAGGAAAACAGGAATCTGCCTTTGTTCAAATTTCACCCCAGTAAGTATCAGTTCTTTAACACTGTGCATGCTGAAGATTCACCTCAAAGAGCACCTTTTACTGGGTAAAAAAGGTGGATTGTGAGTAAGGGGAAAGCAAATCTGATTTGGGAGAGAATTCCACACATCATTGGAATGCAAAGAAAGCAATAACCTGGAGTCACACAATGGAATATATGCAGCTAGAGAATGCTGCTCTGGAAGTTGGAGCAGTGTTTGGGAGTTGGTAGTGGAAAGATCTGTCTTTCTAGTTCCTCACCATCAGGGTGAGTTCTTGGTGCCAGGTGGGACTCATTTCAGCAAAGGTGGATGGTTGGAATTCAGCAGGGGAAGGACTGGATAAAATTTGTTTTAGTTGTGCAGAGGCAAGACAACAAGGAACACACTAAAGAAACTGATTCTTGAACTTGTGCAAGTAAATTAAAACTGTGTATTTTCTGTGTCATGTGTATATAATTAACTTTTATTGCTGCCCTGAAACATCAATAAACATAACGTGATCTTCACTACTGAAAATTACCATACTTAATCTTGTGAAAAACTTTGTCCAGTTTCCTAAAATAAACACAAAATACTGCTGGAAATCGGAAATGAAAATTAATTCTTTAAGTACTCAGCAGGTCTTGCATCATTTGAGAGGGAAAGAGTTAACATTTCAAGTCCAATATGACTTTGGAAGGGACAAGAGGTAGAATCGTAATGGATTTGTTCTGTTGGAAGGAGGCAGGGGGACGAAGGCCGAAAAGGAAAATCTAGGATAGGCTAGTGGATGGAAGAGATTAAATAACAAAGATTTTATGGAACAAAAGGCAAAGAGAGTAGTGATTACTGTAAGAAAGAAATAAAGCATTGCTTGCGAGTGATTATTTATTTCCACCTCCCTATAGTTCTGAAGGAGAGTCATATTGGACCTCAAGGTTAATTCTCTTCTTTTCTCCACAGTTGCTGCCAGATGCGTTGAGTATTTCAAGCAGTTTGTTTTCAAATCAAAGTTACTCCTTTTTCTCAAAACTAACCGATAGAAAAGAGGAATTGGTAAAATATAAGCACTGAAATCAGTATCACAGCAGTCATGGCCTGGGTTATTTCAGTTGATTTTACAGCATTTCTTGGAATTTGCTGGGTTGTAAAATAGGGTTAGAATGCCTGTAAATGTGCGAACCGAATATAAATATGTAAACAAGACATTTAACACTAGTTTGGCATGTTTCGAGACAAAGTTTCATGTTTTCAGATACATTTATTTGAAAATATAGACAGTATTTTGTACATAATCTCTAAAGCTTATAAATCCCAATGCATTCTTAGAATACATTTGAAGACACTTAGAATTCTTACCAATGTACCTGTTCACCAGTGATTGTCAAACTATTTTCCAATGTAATCCCATTTTCCATCAGTCTCACTTGCATGCATGCATGCATGCACATACATACAGAATCAGCCCCTCTCCCTACCTAATATAAAATAATTAGCTGCTCTTCAATCATTGCTACTTCCCTCCCACCCAAACATACCTCCCTGCATGAACATGGTGATCAACCCTCCATCCCAGTTTTGGTCTAATTGCCAATGCCTGTGACTGAGTCTCCAGCCTGGAATAAGGAACCTTTCATCAGCTAGACAGGAGCAGAACTACTGCACCATTTGAAGCTAACTCTCACCAGCCCTTTAACTGAATTTTTTTTTTCTACATTAAACAGCATCCTTAACATGATGCATGGTGCAAAGTTGATTTGTTACGATACTACCTGTGGCAAGTCATTCAAGATGGCACCGACACAGGGCAACTCTGTTACCTCTCTACAGCAGATCTTATTTTCACATTTCTTACAGTCGTTCTGCACTTTTAAATCTCAGTTCTAAGTCTGTTAAAATTACTAACAATGTTCTTTTATGGCTGACTTGCAAGTAGATTTAACTTTGTTTTCCTCATTCTGTTCAATCACCCTATGATCTTTGTATGTTATGATCTGCCTGTACTTCATGCAAAACAAAACTTTTCACTGTACCTTGATAGCTATGGATGAGGTGCTGGAAGATTGGAGGTTGGTTTATGTGGTGCCACTATTGAAGAAGGGTGATAAAGCCAGGTGAACCTATAACCGGTGAACCTCACATCAGCGGTGGGCAAGTTGTTAGAGAGGATCCTGAGGGACAGGATTTACATGTATGTGGAAAGGCAAGGACTGATTAGGGGTAGTCAATGTGGCTTTGTGCGTGGGAAATCATGTCTCACTGACTTAATTGAGTTTTTTTGAAGAAGAGAATTGATGAGTGCAGAACAATGGACATGATCTATATGGACTTCAGTAAGGTGTTTGACAAGGTTCTGCGTGGTAGACTGGTTAGTAGGGTTAGATCACATGGAATACAGGGGAACTGGCCATCCAGATACAGAACTGGCTCGAAGATAGGAGACAGAGGGTGGCGGTGGCGGTGGTTGCTTACAGACTGAAAGCCTGTGACCAGCGGTGTTTGATTTGGTTTATTGTATTTATTACCACGTGTACCTAAGTGCAGTGAAAAGTTTTGTTTGCGGCACAGGGCGTCCATAAGGTAAGAACAACATTAGCAAGATCAGCATTATTTGAAGTTAGAGAGTCCGATTCCGAACCTGCTGGTGCGTGTGTCAAGCTTCTGTATCTTATGCCCGATGGAAGAGGTTGCAGGAGAGCGTTACCAGGGTGCGATGGGTCTTTCATGTTGGCAGTCCTTCCATGGCAATGAGCCATGTAAGTGGAGTTCATACTTGGAAGGTCGGCTTCTGTGATGGTCTGGACTGTGCACATGACCTTCTGTAGTTTCTTACGATCCTGGCAGAGCAGTTGCCATACCAGGCCATTATGCACCCGGACAGTATGGTTTCAGTGATGCATGTGTAAAGGTTGGTGAGGGTCCTTATGGACATACTAAATTTCTTCAGCCACCTGAGGAGGAAGAGGCGTTGTACTACCTTGACAGTCGTATCTATGTGGGAAGTCCAGGACAGGTTGTTGATTATCGTTACCCCTGGAACTTGAATCTGTCAACCCTCTCAACCCCACTCCGTTGATGTAGATGGCAGCGAGTCCTCGTCCTTTCTTTCTGAAGTCAATGATAGTTCTTTAGTTTTGCCGACATTGAAAGAGAGGTTGTTCTCATTGTACCATGTCACTGAGTCCTCTATCTTCTTTCTATATTCTGACTCGTTGTTGGATATCTGTCGTGCCACAAGGATCGGTGCTGGTTCTGCTGTGTTTTGTCATTCACATAAATGATTTGGATGTGAACATAGGAAGTATGGTTAGTAAGTTTGCAGATGACACCAAAATTGGTGGTGTACTGGACAGCGAAGAAGGTTACCTCAGTGAACAACAGGACCTTGATCAGATGGGCCAATGAGTCAAGGAATCGCAGATGGAATTTAATTTAGTTAAATGTGAGGTGCTGTATTTTGGAAAGGCAAATCAGGGCAGGAGTTATACACTTAATGGCAAGGTCCTAAGGAGTGTTGCTTAACAAAGAGACCTTGGAGTGCAGGTTCATAGTTCCTTGAAAGTAGAATCACAGGTAGACGGGATAGAACATAGAACAGTACAGCACAGTACAGGCCCTTCGGCCCACTATGTTGTGCCGAACTTTTACCGAAAACTAAGGTCCATCCAACTGCCACTGCTACCTTATACTGTCATCCATATGCTTATCTAATAGCCGCTTAAATGCCTCTAATGAGGCCGACTCCACTACTCTCTCCGGCAATGCATTCCACACGGCTACCACTCTGAGTAAAGAACCTACCTCTGACGTCTCCCCCATATCTACCTCCTTTCACTTTAAAACTACCTCTGATCATTTTGTACACCTCTATCAAGTCACCTCTCATCCTTCGTCGTTCTAAAGAGAAAAGCCCTAGCTCTCTGAACCTTTCCTCGTAAGACCTTCCCTCCATTCCAGGCAACATCCTGGTAAATCTCCTCTGCACCTTTTCCAACGCTTTCACATCTTTCGTGTAATGAGGTGACCAGAACTGGACACAATACTCCAGATGTGGCCGAACCAGGCTTTTGTATAGCTGGAGCATAACTTCATGGCTCTTGAACTCGATCCCTCTATTAATGAAAGCTAACACACCATACGCCTTCTTAACAACTCTATCCACCTGGGTGGCAGCTTTCAGGGAACTGTGAACATGAACCCCGAGATTCCTCTGCTCCTCCACACTGCCAAGAATCTTTCCATTAACCCTGAATTCTGCTTTCAAGTTTGTCCTTCCAAAATGAATCACCTCACACTTCAGGGTTAAACTCCATCTGCCACTTCTCAGCCCAACTCTGCATTCTGTCATGTCTCTTTGTAACCTAGAACAGCCCTCCGCACTGTCCACAACGTGACCCACCTTCGTATCGTCCACGAACTTACTAATCCACCCTTCCACTCCTTCATCCAAATCATTTACAAAAATCACAAATAGAAGAGGACCCAGAACAGATCCTTGTGGTACACCACTCGTAACTGAGCACCACGTTGAATGTTTTCTGTCCACTACCACCCTTTGTCTTCTAAGGGTCAGCCAATTTTGAATCCAATCTGCCACATTTCCCCCTATCCCATGCCTCCTTACCTTCTGCATGAGCCTACCATCGGGAACCGTATCAAACGCCTTACTTAAATCCATGTATACCACATCCACTGCTCCACCTTCATCCACATGTTTGGTCACCTCTTCAAAGAATTCAGTAAGGTTTATGAGGCATGATCTACCCCTCGCGAATCAAACTGTGCCTTTCCAAGTGATCATAAATCCTGTCTCTCAGAGCTCTTTCCAATAATTTGCCCACCACTGACGTAAGACTAAACTGGTCTGTAATTTCCGGGGTTATCCCTGTTCCCTTTTTTGAACAAGGGAATGACGTTTGCCTCGTTCCAATCTTCCAGCACTACACCTGTGGACAGTGAGGACAAAAAGATCATCGCCAAAGGCCCTGCAATCTTGTCCTTCGCTTCCCATAGAATCCTTGGATAAATCCCATCAGGCCCGGGGGACTTATCTATCTTCAACTTTCTCAGAATTCCTAGCATATCTTCTTTACTAACATCTAGCCTACCTGCCTGTTTCACAACGTCCTTCTCTACAACTAGGTCCCTCTCTGTTGTAAATACTGAAGAACAGTATTCATTAAGGACCTCTCCTATCTCTTTAGGCTCTGTGCACAAATTCCCTTTACAATCCTTGATCGGCCCTACCGAAGATAGCAAAGGTGGTGTTTGGTATGCTTGCCTTTATTGGCCAGTGCCTTATGTATAGAAGTTGGGAGGTCACATTGTGGCTGCATAGCACATTGGTTAGGCCACTTTTGGAATACTGTGTTCAGTTCTGGTCTCCCTGCTTTATGAAAGGTGTTGAGAAACTAGAAAGGGTTGTGAAAAGATTTACAAGGATGTTACCAAGTTTGGAGGGCTTGAACTAAAGGAAGAGGCTGAATAGGCTGGGGCTATTTTCCATGGAGCATCGGAGGCTGAGAGGTGACCTTTATAGAAGTTTATAAAATCATGAGGGGTATGGATAGGTGAATAGCCAAGGTCTTTCCCCAGGGTAGTGTGTCCAAAACTAGAGGTTTAAGGTGAGAGGGGAAACATTTAAAAGTGGCCTAAGGAGCAGCGTTTTCACGCAGAGGGTGTTGCGTATATGGGATGAGCTGCCAGAGGAAGTGTTGGAGGTTGGTATAATTACAACATTTAAAAGGCATCTGGATCGGTTGAGAGGGATATAGGCCAGATGCTGGCAAATGGGACTAGATTGATTTAGGATACCTGGTTGGCCTGGACGGGTTGGACCAAAGGGTCTGTTTCCATGCTGTACAGATCTATGATGACTCTGTTACAATAATACATCAAATCAAATTATATCAAAAGTCTTGGATTTGTGTAGCATCTTTTTATTTATTTGTTCATGCATTCATTCATTCACTCCACTCCACTCACTCAATGAGGGATCATTGGCTAGTGTTCATTGCCCATCCCTAATTACACATGAAGCAGTTCAGAGTCAAACACATTGCTGTGGGTGTGGAGTTGCATGTAGGCTAGACCAGGTAAGGATGGCAGATTTCCTTCCCTAAAGGACATTAATGAACCAGATGAGTTTTTCCTGACAAATGGCAAAGGATTCATGGTCATCATTGGACTCTTAATTCCAGAATTTTTTAAATTTCAAATTCCACCATCTACCATACTATGTTTGATCCCAGGCCCCCGGCACGTTATCTGGGTGTCTGGCTTAATAGTCCAGCGATTAATACCACCAGGCCATTGACTCCCCTGAGCGGGGAAAGAAAACAGTTCTGGACAGCTGATGTTTGTGGATGTCAAGAGTTCTGGACTGGAGGGGTTAGAGAGTATTCCTGTCCTCTGATACCCATTGTGGTTTGGTGTAATTCCTACAGATGTGAATTAGTAGGATGAAGCAGCCTAACTCATTATGGCTAGCTAAACTTCCATATTTACAGATCTCATTAACATCTCCAACAGAAATACATGAACCAATATTGTATCCAGTTCTGGGCTTTGGGAAGGGTGGTAAGGTATGGCAGAGAGATAATTGAATGCCTCCAGGGATAATGGATTTCAGTTAGTGGAAAGCCTAGGCAAGTTGAGAATGTTCTTTATGGAGCAGGGAGTGTCTGGTTCGATATGCGCTTGATGTGCTTAAAAAATAGAGTTATGGATCAAGAACTTTAGGGTGAATTTAACTGGATGACTTTTTTTCAGCTGGCATGGTCACTGGGCTGAATGATTTCCTTCTGTGCTGTAAACCTTTCTTTCACTTTGCTCATGAGAGAAATAGTAGAAGAACCAATGGCAGGAGGGTCAGCTACCAAAGATTACAGATTTACGATAATTGTCTAGAACACAAGGGGAGAGTGATTTCTTTTTGTTCACTTGAAGTTATAATTTTCACTGCACTGCCTGAAAGGATGGTGGATAATCACTTGTAAGTGAGAATTGGATAAGTACATGAAGGGGGAAAAAAAATTGAAATGCTCTGGAGAAGGAACTTGGGGAGTGGAATTAATTGGCTAGATTTTTTCAAATACTTGGCAGAGGCTGCATCCTGTGATGTATGACAGCCAGTATCTGTTATGCTAAGTTTAATGTGAACAAGGTTGGGATGTGGGAAGAATACCTTAAAATTTTATCTTCAAATAATCTAGTGTTAAAGCATTAATCTCAACAATATTAATCCATTTCAAATGTTTCAGCTGAAAACTGAATTCAGTCCTAGTGCAAAATGCTAAACTTCAAGGATCTTGCAGCTCCATTTTCTCCAACTGCTGATTTCTACTTTTGAGATATCTGTATGCAGATCTGCGTAAATGTTCCAAATACCGCGTTCCACCAGGGCCATAAATTGATGCTAGGCTGCAGCAGTCACAAGAGCATTCTTGCCCAAGAGTCTTCCCTAAAGTGTAATTAAACATGCTTTACGGCTGTTGGAACCTATAACCAGCCTGCCAGCATGGGCAGATGGATGTATGCAGATAGTACAGTTTACCAGGCTAGTTAGCCGGTAACATTTGGCTGTTTGGGTTTTCAGGATGTCTGTTCAAGATCCAAGTAACATCCTACAGTCTGTATCTCCTTGCCTCTGTTCATTTTGTTTAGTTAAATTTGAGCAGATAATTTGTTAAGTTCTCTGTACAGATTAAAAGTCAGACTATGTTTACAGCAGCTTTCATTTAGCCAGGACATACCTC
Organism: Rhincodon typus; assembly: GCF_021869965.1. NCBI lineage: Eukaryota > Metazoa > Chordata > Chondrichthyes > Orectolobiformes > Rhincodontidae > Rhincodon > Rhincodon typus. Next base: position 6,975,253 of record NC_063333.1, read on the forward strand.
CTGGGGTTGCTTAATGCTTGAACCTTCATTATTGTGAATCCACATCTTGATGTGTAGGAAAATAAAGTTGTTCTTGCACATGGTACATAGAACAGTTCAGCGCAGGAACGGGCCCTTTGGCCCATGATGTTGTGCCATATATGATGTCAAATGAAACTAATCCCTTCTGCCTGCCCTTGCGCCATATCCCTCCATCCTTGCATATTCATGTACTTATCCAAAAGTTCCTTAAACACCCCTATGGTATCTGCCTGTACTACCACCGCTGGCAGCGTGTTCCAGACACCTACCACTCTGTGTTTTTAAAAAAAATTGCCCTTTGCATCTCCTTTGAACTTTCTCCCTCTCACCTTTAAATACATGCCCACTAGTATTAGACATTTCAACTTTAGGAAAAAGATTCTGACTGTCAGCCCTATCCATGCATCTCATAATTTTATAGACTTCTATCAAGTCTCTCCTCAGCCTCTCCTCTCTGCCACTCCAGAGAAAACAACCCAAGTTTTTCTAGCCTGTCCTTCTAGTTCATATCCTCCAATCCAGGTAGCATCCTGGTAAACCTCTTCTGCATCCTTTCCAAGCTTTCAGTTCCTTCCTGTAATGTGCTGACCAGAATTGAACGCAATATTCTAAGTGTGGCCTAACCAAAGTCTTGTAAAGCTGCAGCATGACATCCTGACTCTTGTACTCAATTCCTCGACCAATAAGGGCAAGCATGCCACACGCCTTCTTTACCACCCTATCTGCTTGTGTGGCCACTTTCAGGGAGCTAGGGACTTGAATCTCAAGATCACTCTGTACATCAATGCTATACAGGGTGCTGTCATTAACTATATACTTTTCCTTGACATTGGTGTGATTCAGTTTCATGCTGACCTATTGAAAGAGGAAAAATGTAGCTCCAATGCAGCAAGTACTGTGGAATATTTTGTTTTCCCTCACCTATGATTTTCTTGCCCTACCACACTCTGTCTAATCCTTCTTGAGTAGTACACTTAGAATCTTCTGACCCCTTCTGTAATTTGCTGTTACCTGTCCATCAGATGAATCTGTGTGTGAAGGGATCTTCAATCACAGGAGCAGGCCTCACTCAGGTGAACCCAAACTTGAACAGTGTCCACACACTCATTCAGTCTTAGTGCTTGAGGTTAAACTGGACTGTCCACAATCTTTTTGTCATTGCAGATATCCAGGTGAACTTCCAACCATGTGTCTGCACTATTACCAAGACCTCTTTTCACCTCCATAGCATTGCCTGATTTTATCTTGCCTCATTTTATTTGCTGCTGAAACACTCATCCACTCCGATACCTTAAAGACTTCTGCTTCTGGGTTCTTTTTCGCTAATCCACTCAGGAGTTTACTTCTGTCCTGACCATTGTGCAGACTGCTAATGAACCACCAGTACAAGCCTTTTCTCTTTTTTTTGACTGATCTGCTTCTCTCACTAAAAGAGACTTGCACACTCACTTATCTGGATGGTTCTGCCTGCCTTTCTGAAAGGTAATTTGTTTCGGTCTCTGCTTCGCTGCATCACAGGACATCTTGTTAGGTAACAACACATTTCTTTTCTCTCTACTACCCATATTTTCTAAAGCATTGACATGTTCAGCTCAAGCATATTTTCTAAAACTATGTTTACTCCATTAATAACATACTGGGTAGAAATATGAATCAAGCTTAAAGTTATACATCCTTTCCACTTTAGAACCCAACTTTCCAAAAATTAATAATATTATGAACCTTCATAATATCAGTGAAGGGAATTAAAGTTTAATCTCCCAGTTTGTATCTTTTCTGCCTCCTTGTTTGCCTTTCTATTAAGAAAGTACATGATTGAAAATAGCTGACATGATTGACATCATTCTGTCCTTTTGTAAACCAGCAGAAACATGATCTCTGCACATCATTGTTTCACTGTCATTGAATGGAAACATACTGTTCAGTCTTGAAAGGTCATGAATCGCTGCTTGTTTGACAGTGTACCCTGTTTTCCAGTGAAACCCTATTTAAAAACTCAAGAATTATTAGAAACAGGAAATGACCACAAATCAACAAGCTGTCTGCTTTCAATTTTTTTTTGACCCATGCATCCACCTTTTCACTATGTCACTCAATTCCACCTTCTATCCAAATTCTTAATTTCTATCCACTCACCATTTTGTCTCAATATCTGTGACCATGAGCTGACCAGTGATACTGAGCTGTAATATGTCCTGTTCTTATTTCTCTGCTAGGGAAGCTGGATTACAGGCAACCATTTTTTTTTAATAAGAGATTGTTTGTACAAATACAAGATTTCAACAAAACTTGGTACCTAGGGTATGGCCTTAGGGAGATCTAATTAATTTTTGGCCAAGATGCAGATCAGGATCCTGGAAATTTTGAAAGGATTCATTAACATTGGGAGGTAGGATGAGTTGACTGATTTCAAGAGTGTTATAGGTTCTGTAGGTTTTATTTGGAGTGTTGCGGTGGAATTTGTCACAGCTGTCAAAATGTGAGCAGAGTTTCTGCAAGAACACAACGCGTAGAACAGTACAGCACAGTACAGGCCCTTTGGCCCACGATGTTGTGCCGACCTATTAACCTACTAAGATCAATCTACCTTGCATACCCTACATTTTACTATCCTCCATGTGCCTATCCAAGAGTCGTTTAAAAGTCTCTAAAGTATCTGACTCCATTACCACTGCCGGCAGCGCATTCCACACGCCCACCGCTCTCTATGTGAAGAACCTACCTCTGATATCTCCTCTATACCTTCCTCCAATCACCTTAAAATTATGCCCCCTTGTAATAGTCGTTGCCGCCCTGGGAAAAAGTCTCTGACTATCCACTCTGTCTATGCGTCTCATCATCTTGTACACCTCTATCAAGTCATCTCTCATCCTTCTTTGCTCCAATGAAAAAAGCCCTAGTTCCCTCAGCCTTTCCTCATAAGACCTGCCCTCCAGTCCAGGCAGCATCCTGGTAAATCTCCTCTGCACCCTGTCTAAAACTTCGACATCTTTCCTGTAATGAAGTGACCAGAACCGAACACAGTATTCCAAGTGTGGTCAAACCAGAGTTTTATAGAGCTGCAGCATAACCTCACGGCTCTTAAACTCAATTCCCCTGCCAATGAAAGCCAACACGCCATACGCCTTCTCTACAACCCGATCAACTTGGGTAGCAACTTTGAGGGATCTATGGACGTCGACCCCAAGATTCCTCTGTTCCTCCACACTGTCGAGAATCCTGCCATTAACCGTGTATTCTGCATTCAAATTCGACCTTCCAAAATGAATCACTTCACACTTTTCTGGGTTGAATTCCATCTGCCACTTCTTTACCCAGCTCTGCATCCTGTCAATGTCCCATTGCAACCTACAACAGCCCTCCATGCTGTCCACAACTCCACCAACCTTCGTGTCATCGGCAAACTTACTAACCCACCCTTCCACTTCCTCGTCCAAGTCATTTATAAAGATCACAAAGAGCAGAGATCCCAGAACAGATCCCTGCGGCACACCACTGGTCACCGAGCTCCAGGCTGAATACTTTCCATCCACTACCACCCTCTGTCTTCTATTGGACAGCCAATTTTGTATCCAGACAGCCAAATGTCCCTGAATCCCATGCCTCCTTACTTTGTGAATGAACCTACCATGTGGAACCTTATCAAATGCCTTGCTAAAATTTATATACACCACATCCACTGCTCTACCTTCATCGATGTGTTTTGTCACATCCTCAAAGAATTCAATAAGGCTTGTGAGGTATGACCTGCCCCCCTCAAAGCCATGCTGACTATTTCTAATCAAACTGTGCTTTTCCAAATAAACATAAATACTGTCTCTCAGAATCCCCTCCAATAATTTGCCCACCACAGAAGTAAGACTGACTGGTCTGTAATTTCCAGGATTATCCCTATTCCCTTTCTTGAACAAGGGAATGACATTTGCCACCCTCCAATCTTCTGGCACGACTCCAGTGGACAGTGAGGACGCAAAGATCATTGCCAAAGGGGCAGCAATCTCTTCCCTCACTTCCCGTAGAAACCTTAGGTATATCCTGTCTGGCCCAGGGGACTTATCTATCCTCATGTTTTTCAAAATTTCTAGCACATCCTCCTTCCTAACATCAACCTGTTCGAGCATATCTGCCTGTTTCATGCTGTCCTCACAAGTGTCAAGGTCCCTCTCACTGGTGAATACTGAAGCAAAGTATTCATTAAGGACCTCCCCTACTTCCTCTGACTCTGCACACAAGTTCCCTCCACTATGCCTGATTGGGCCTACCCTCACTCTGGCCATCTTCTTGTTCCTCACATAAGTCTAGAAAGCCTTGGGGTTTTCCTTGATCCTACCTGCCAAGGTTTTCTCATACCCTCTTCTAGCTCTCCTAAGTCCATGCTTCAGTTCCTTCCTGGCTACCTTGTAGACCTCTAGAGCCCTTTCCCATCCTTGCTTCCTCAACCTTAAGTAAGCTTCCTTCTTCCTCTTGACTAGGTGTTCAACATGTCTTGTCATCCAAGGTTCCTTCACCTTACCATCCTTTCCTTGCCTCAGTGGGACAAACCTATCCAGTACTTGTAACAACTGCTCCCTAAACAACCTCCACATTTCTGTCATGCATTTCCCTGAGAACATCTTATCCCAATTGGTGCTCCGTAGTTCTTGCCGAACAGCATTGTAATTCCCCCTCCCCCAATTAAATACTTTCCCATACTGTCTGCTCCTATCCCTCTCTATGACTATAGTAAAGGTCAAGGAGTTGTGAGTTTGTTGGCTATTGACTAACCTGAACCTTCCTTAATGAAAAGGGATTTTTTCAAAAAATTGTTCGGCTTTTTTAATCAAAGAACGTCAACCAGGCAAAGAGAAACTTCAAAGAAGAACTTCATAATTGTAACAGCATTCACACCGTGTGACAGACGTGTGTACTGGACTGAGTGTCCACCTCAATTATCATGTTAATTTAATGCTTTAATGTGTGTACATTTGTAAAAATCCTTTAATGAAACGATTTGCTGGAGCCAGTTGTTTTCGGTCATGTCACAATATCATGAGAGAATATAGTGTAGCCATCAAGGACATCTGACCATCAATTACAAAGACCGTTGTACGAAGAGGGAATGGTTTGACTTCTGAGTGGGCATTTATTGTGAGATAATCTCGAGTGGAATAATTTATTTGTCAGCCTTGTGTTAGTGGTTGTGGTGGAGGACAGGAGGGAGTCGTGGGTGGTTGGTGTGGGGGTGTACAGTTGAACACGCATTCTTTATGGTGGACTGATAGGAAAATAGTCCAACTGGCTTAATGTGTACTCCCCTTCAGGTAGTCTGTGTCACTTCTACATGCTCATCCCATGAACAGAATGAAATCAAAGTGCAAAAGCAAGAAAGCATTGCAGTTTTCAAAATACCTTGTCATTTTTCATCAAAACTCCTTCAATTAGTTTGCATGTCTTTGAAATAGAGTGACTTGTTTTATTGGGAAATATAGTGCTGCTCTCGAGTGTCTTCCTTAGTTACGTGCTATAGTCCTTGGACTAGGGTTTGAAGCTGTAGCCTTGGACTTGGATGGCGAAAGTCTGACATAAACAACATGAACTACAAGCTTGTGTTTCCAAAAATAGTATAGGGACACTGTACATTCCCAAGTAGCATTCAAATCCATCATATAGCTGTGCTGAAGCTCTTCATTGTAGGCTGGACTAGATCACGTGTCTGAAAATGAGCCTGTGGGCTCTGCGGTTTCTCTCATATTTGTGTGAACTGTAGACTGTTAACTGACTGTTATTTTGAACTTTCCACACATTTTGCTGCATGTAGAATAGTTTTCTTCCAGCAAGACTGGACAGCATACATCAAAAGCCATGGAAATAAGTCTATAATGTGAGGTGATTCAGTGCTTTAGACTGACGATTAAACAGATCGGAACTATTTCTGTAAAGGTATGCCTCACATTAATAAAATGTGCTTTAAGGTGATATAGATCTCCTCCGGTTTTCTAGCAGTCATTGAAGTGAATTTAAAAAAGTGCCAGACATGGTTCCGTTGAAATAGTTACTCATTAGTTATTCTTAGGGCAACTCACTAACATCGATAACATTATTTAGTCAAGTATCTCATTGCCTTTTGCAGGTCCTTGCTGTGTGCAAATTAATTTCTTCAATTTATTTCTTACACTGCAACAGTGACTGTCTTTCCAAAGTACCTCTTAGTCCATGAAGTGCATTTCCATGTTCTCATGCTGTGAAAGATGCTGGAAACAAGACTTTCTTCCTGTTATTTGTATCACTTCTGTGCAGGATGTTTTACATGTTACTAAACGGAAAACTCAATTCTATTGCGACATTGGAATAGTTGCAATCTGTAGTGGTCAATATAAGACAAAGCTTCAGGGCAGTAATTGATCAACATTAACATTGGATTGCACCTGAACATCCTTTTGTTTTTACACACCAGTAGTGTCCCTGTGTCTGAGCCAGGAGGCCTGGGCTCAAGTCCCATCTGCTCCACATGTGTGTAACAACATCTTTGAACAGGTTGAATGGGAAAAAAAACTCCAGAATTCAAAACCAAAAGCTCAACAAGCTTCTGTTAAAACCATGAAGGTGTGGTTCATAGATAACAAGGTGTAGAGCTGGATGAACACAGCAGGCCAAGCAGCGTCAGAGGAGCAGGAAGGCTGACGTTTCAGGCCTAGACCCTTCTTCAGAAGTTCCTTCCTGACTTAGAGTTGTCCAGAACTCTGTCAAGGGATAGACATCCTCTCTGCTAAATGTAAGCACATTGTCACTTAGTATCTAAATGCAATGTTAATTTGTGATTACTTGCTATGTGTTGTGAAAAGAAAGTCATACTTTAATATATGCTCAACATATCCCAAAGTGCTTTACAAGCAGTCAGCAGTTTTGAAATGCAGTCACGTGTAAAATAGAAATGCAGCAAATTTTCACCTGTCACAAGCTGCAAATTGATAAAAATCAGATGATTTTTCTGTGTGATGTTGATTGAGGGATAAATAAATCTCCAAGTCGCCATAGAAAGCTCTCTTGCTCCTCTTTGAAATAGGGTTATGGAATCTTTTTTGTGCCCCCTTAAAAGAATAGGTAAAGCTGCTACATCAGTTTGATCTTTCATCTGAAAGACAGCACTGCCAACAATGTAGCATTCCCTCAGTAATGCACTGGAGTGCTAGGCTTGATATTTGTGCTCAACCTGAAGTGGAGTTTGAATCCAGAACCTCTAATACTGAATAGATTTAGGAAAGAAAATTGGAAGCTAATGTATTCAATTTACTTGATAAATTTTAGAAGACAGTGCATTTTCACTTAATTACTTGACTGAATTAGTTTTTTATTTAACTTTTATGTTGTATTGTGAACAGTCTGCTGATTCACCATGTTTGACATCCTGATCAGATTCTCAGACTTGCATTCTGTGCTACTGAGCAGAAATTGCTTTTGCAGGCCTCCTACTATCCAGCTTAGGTTGCATCCAAGTACTTTTCTGTAGCAGGACTACAATAAAAATGGAGAGGTTGTATATCTTCATTCTGTATTTACACAAAGTGAGAATCGCCAATGATATTTAGTAGGTTCTGTTTCCATTTAAATTATTCAAGTGTCAACTATCAGTTATCAGACTTCATCCTGGGGTTTGTTTATAGCAGAGCTTTCTATTTTTTATTTGAATAATTTATTGTTTCATAAAACAGTTTGTAAAACAATTAGTGAATGCTTAAATCATTTGATAAATTATTCATGAAATAAAGTCTTTGCAGTAGTTTAGCACAAAATGCAGCGATGAAACTGTACCCCAATTGCCAATAAGAATGAAAAAATATTTTCATTGTTGTTGGAAGAGATAAGTTTAGCCATTCCTTTTTAATTAAAATGAAATGTAAATAGAGAAAAAAAAAGCATGAGAAATAAGGCAAAAGTGCGCAGCAGGCCAGCTGACGTGAAAGAGAAGTAAAGGTTAGATCTTCAGGTGGGACCTTTCATCAGATTCCCTGAAGGGTCACACATTAAGCTAATAACTTAGATTTCCTTTCTTACATGCTGACTTGACCTGCTGTGCATTGTCAGTATTACTTTTTGTCCGTATCGCTGCCTGTTTTGTTTTCTTTTAAATTTAAATGCAGGTTATAACCAGTAATTATCCCCTTATTTCTGATGGTTGTTATATCTTCACTATATTTATTAAGACTGAGGTTGAGTTCTGGGGATGTTGAAGCTGACAGGAAAGTGAACTGGTGGGGCATGAAAAACTCACCTTGTTTTTCTGGGCTGAATTTATCCCCAGATCCATGATTTGAAATTAGCTGACCCTTGACAGCACTTTACAGCCAATTAAATACATTTTAAGTGCAGCCACTGTTTAAGTGTAGATATATGTAGTTCATACTTCTGCACTGTCACACTTGCATGGTGGTATAGTTCATGGCTAAGTACTCATGCGCAACTCTTCCTTTCGGACATCTGCTTGGCAGTGAATGCGCCAGTTGAATTCAAATTTTCAAAATGAGCTTCAGCATGCATTGCAGTTAGTTTTCCCTTATTTGAACACCTGATTTTGCCAGTGTTTCTTGATCTGGACAGGGAGCCATTGGCTTCAGCTCTGAAGATGGGGAAAGCTCTAACTTGCATTCCTGCTGAGGCTGATTGCCCAGTGAAGCCTGTTGGATAGTCCATGTGGATGGAGTCAGCCGAAGGCTGATTCATTGTTCTGAATTCAACTCTTTAGAAAGTCACCTGATTTGCCCACTATCTGTTTGAACATTAAGATAAATAAATGGTCCTTTGGTTGAGGTACCAGTGAGTAGCCAGTTCCCTAAGAAAGGTGTTAGCGAAAAAGGGGCATATTCCATCACACTTGGCTGGACTGCAACTCCAACAGCACTCCAGAAGCTTGACACCGTCACAAGCATCCATTCCCTCAATTACCAATGCTCAGAAACAGCAGTGGGTTCTATCTACAAGAAGCATTTTGGAAATTCGCTAAAACTGCTTAGATAGCACCTTCTAAACTCACGACCTCTTCCATCTAGAAGAACAAAGACAGATACATGGGATATGGGCCAAATGCTAACAAATGGGACTAGATCAGTTTAGTATATTTGGTCGGCATGGATGAGTCAGACCAAAGGGACTGTTTCCGTGCTGTATAACTCCATGACTCTATAACACTACCACGTGCAAGTTCCCCTCTAAGCTACTCACCATGCTGACTTGGAAATATATCACTATTGCTTCAGTGTCACTGGGTCAAAATTTCCTGGAATTCCCTTCCTAAGGGCATTGTGGATCTGACTTTAGCACATGGAATACAATGGTTCAGGAAGGCAGCTCACCACCATCACCTTCTCGAGGGCATCTGGGGATGGGCAATAAATACTGGCCCAGCCAGCAATGCCCATGTCCCATGACTGAGTAAAATAAATATTATTCACTTAGTTAATTTTGAGAATTCAAAAGTTTTTAAAAAATGGAAAAGTTTTTATAATTTTTATAATAGTTGCAAATATTCAGTTAGCAAGAAAAAGTGAAATTTGAAGAGTAGAGATTGATTTATTGTCATATGTACTGAAATACAGTGAAAAGCTTTGTTTACAAGCTGTACAGGCAGATCAGAGCAACGATCAAAGAGATTTAGAGGTATACAGGTTACACTATTTGAGGCTATAGTCCATTCAACAGTCTGAAAATGGCTGGAAAGAAGCTGTTCCTGAACCTGCTTTTGCATGTGTTCAGGTTTCTGTATTTTCTGCCTGATGAAAGAGGTTGAAGGAGGTCATTACCAGGGTGCGATGGGCCTTTGATGTTGGTCAGCTTTCCGCGGCAGCGTAAATGAAGTTTGTGGATGGAAGGTTGGCTTCCGTGATGGTCTGGGCTGTGCACACAACCTTCTATAGTTTCTTACGGTCCTGCGCAGAGCAGTTGCTGTACCAGGCCTTTATGTACCTGGACAGAATGCTTTCAATGGTGCATCTGTAAAAGTTGGTGAGTTGGTGTGAGATTGGTAGCTTGCAAGTTCTACAGTGAGCCTGTGCCTATTAACAAGAAAGTAAAACTACTTGTTTCAGCCATGCCTGAAAAATCTTGCCCTTTTTTATTAAATATTTAAAAAAGGAATTTGAACATAAAATCATAAGAAACATGAGCTGGAGTAGCCCACTTAAACTCTTGGGAGAGGAAACATTCTCTCCACATCTACTGTGTCAAGCTCCCTCTGAATCTTGTGTTTCAATAAGATCACCTCTCATTTTTCAGGGCAGCACAATGCATATTCTTTTAGAAAAATCAATAATTTCAATCTACAAATTGCTGGTTGATGTTTTCTTCAAAATCAACCTCCGAGGTAGGTTCCTGATGTTAACATGCCATAATTTTGATCTTCAGAATACACAACTGCTGATGTAGTTTCCTGTTCAGGGTCAGACCATCCTCTGTAACTTGCACTGTTTCTAACAGGTGCTCCTTGATAACAGAGTGGCTAAGTAAGGATGGAAATTCAAAATGAAGCTCGGACAATTGACTATCTTTTTAAATAAAAAGACTTTGAAATTAAAGAAAGCGTTCTGGAAAAACAAGTACCCATCTTCAGATATCTTCCCGTTGTAGATCTCTTTGTAGTTCTTCATTGTCCCCTCGCCAACATCAGACTGAAAACATTGCTCAATATTGGGGTCAGAAGCTATGTCTTCATGTGTAAGTGCAAGTTATGGTCACTTGTTGGAGGTGTTGTGTGACAGAAACCTGACAAGTTGCTTTAATAACTTTAAGATTATGCTAGAGAGTTATAGAACAAACTGGAAGTCATGCTTTCTGTCTCATAAACAATACTTGTTTTGCTGCACTTGTACCACCTGCAAGTTAATTGTAGGTTAATGTAGGTCGCAAAAGAAAGCCTGCAATCAATTTGTGAAGCTTCCTGCCTAGAGGGAGATGTGGGAAGAAGGAAGGGAAAGGATTTGAGGGAGACAGCGAGCAAAATCTCTAGAAAAAAATCAAGTTAAAACTTTTGATAGTTGAGTATGTCACCTATTTAGTGCAATAAAATTGAGACATGTTTATGGGTTTAGAGCATTGCCAGAGAGTCTTTGCTGTTGAGGTAAGAGTCGTAGGTATAATTGGAGGAAAGTGGTGAAAAGGTGCAGAAGAGCCGGTAGGTGCTTATAAATCGTAAACTGCACGGTGTAGTCATGGAGGAAACTGAGATTTGCAAAGGGATGTGTCTGGAGTTTAGCTGTGTGTAGTCTGCTTTATTCTCAGATAAATGGCTGTTTGTTAGGTGCCCAACAGGCAGAGCAAGAATGTGGTGCAAGCTACATAACGTTTCCTGTAAAATCCTTGGTTCAAAGCCAGTGAACTGGCCAAGTTCCAACGAGTAGCAACAGATCCAGACGACAAAATGGAGAATGGTTCAACAGCTAATCTTATTCAACATGTATAGCTTTAATGAACATGAAAAGTGGGGAGGAAAACCTGATTTATTGAGTGTTAATTTATCTGATAGTCTTGATTTAACCAAGTTTATTTGCCCACCCAGGCATTCCCTGGTTTAAGGGATAGTGGGAACTGCCGATGCTGGAGAATCTGAGATAACAAGAAGGGTTTGGACCCGTAACGTCAGCTTTCCTGCTCCTCTGATGCTGCTTGGCCTGCTGTGTTCATCCAGCTGTACACCTTATTCCCTGGTTTAACTTGTCTGTAAAGATTTTTTTTTAAATGTACTGATTTGGAGCCTAATTTAAAGTTCAGTGCTTCCATGCAGCATTTTTCGTTGATTGAAATAAAAGAGTAACTTCCAGAGACGTGTGGTTACTGCTTTTGTCTGTTCATTTCATCATTTGAGATTAGGATGACTTTATCGTTCTCCTCATTGTAAAACTTTCAACCCAAAAGTAAGTATATTTTACTTTGTAAACTGTCCACCTGTATGTTTAAATAAAGTTCCAGTTAAAACTGGATATTTTTCTTATTAAAAAACGGGTAAGCATACAGGAAATGCATTTCAATCTTTTGGAGATTCAAACATACACAAGTCTCTGGTAGCCATAGTTCAGTATTTTGAAACTGTGTTTTTGTGTGATGGGGCAAGGAAATTGCATTTATGTAACACGTGTCACAATCTCAAGACCTCCTAAAAGCTTTACAGCCAATGAAGGTCATTTGAAATCAAACTGTAGAAAACACAGTAGACAATTTGCACAAGGCAATATGTATTGTATAAATTTTAATGCAAGGAGCCCAAGGGTGCAGATAGGTGTGTGTGTTGGTGTGTATTACCTTGGTTATGTCTCAGGCATGGCTGAATGATGGGCAGAATTGGCAGGTCAACATTCCTAGCTTTGGGTTCTCAAATGAATTGGGCGAATAGACGAGGTGAAGGGTGCTTGCAATCTTGATCAATAAAGCAATTATATCAACATTGAGAGATGATATGTTGGAAGGACCATCAAATTGTGGCATACGAGTCAAGGTTTAAAACAAAACAAAAGTGGCAAACATGCTATTGGGTGTGTACTGTAGACCCCCTACACATTTAGCGGGAGAGAGAGAGACAGAAACAATTATGTAAACAAATTCCAGAGAAGTGTAAGAATAATAAGGCAGTGATAGTGGGGTTGATTTTGGTGGCTAACTCAAAATATTAACTGGGATGGTTTTGGTGAGCAACATATGGACATATTGACATAGGGACCAAGTGAAATTGTTAAAATTGCACCCAAGTGAACATTTTTAGCCAGTACAACAAAATAGGAGGCGGTTGTGTACTTCTTATTTAGAAATGAACCCAGGCATATGGAGGTGTATCAGTAGAGGAGCATTTTGGAGTTAATGACTGTTAAGGTCGTTAGGGAAAAGGGTAAGGATGGTCCAGGAAATAGAGTTCAAAACTGAGGGAGAAGCTAATTTTCCTAAGATAAAACATGATTTGGCCCAAAACCTGGGAACAGCTACTTGCAGATTATAAACAGAAAATGCTGAAAATATTCAGCAAGTTGGCAGCATTTGTGCAGAGAGAAACAACCAGGTTTGTGTTTCAAGTGACTTCTTCATAACTGAACTGGGTTGGAAAATTGTTTTTTATATCTTTGACAGAAGCAGATAAGAAACAGGGAACCAGATGGTATAGAGGCCCAGTGCAAAAGACAGGTTTCCAGTTAGGGTTGAAGAGAAATAGAGATATAAAATAGGTGTAAGTTAAGGTGTTGAAGGGTGAAAATGGATCCTCTTGGCTTAGAGCAAAGTAAACAAGGCACAAACAAAACAAGCCTTTCCTTGAGGAAGAAGGGCATAAGAATGTAAGAAAAATGGAGGACAGACTTCATGAGGTCAGACTCTGAAATTGTGAAATTCAATATTGAGCCTTAGAGGTTGTAAAATTGCTAGCAAAAAATGAAGTGTTGTTCCTTGAGCTTGCATTGTACTTCATTGGATCTTTGCAACAAACCCAGGATAGAAGATGCTAGCATGAGATTAAGGAGGTTGGACGGTGGCACAGAGGTTAGCACTGCTGCCTCACAGCGCAAGGGACCCGGGTTCGATTCCACCATTGGGCAACTGTCTGTGTGGAGTTTGCATGTTCTCCCCATGTCTGCGTGGGTTTCCTCCGGGTGCTTTGGTTTCCTCTCGTAGTCCAAAGATGTGCAGGTTAGGTGGATTGGCCATGCTAAATTACCTGTAGTGTCCAGGGGTGTGTAAATTAAGTGGATTAGACATGGGAAATGTAGGGTTACTAGAAAAGGGTAGGGGAACGGGTCTGAATGGGATGCTCTTCAGAAGGGGGGTGTGGACTTGTTAGGCTGAATGGCCTGTTTCCACACTGTAGGGATTTTATGATGCTATGAAATGGCAAGTAGTTGGATGCTCTGAATCTTTCTTATGAGCAGAGTGGAGATTTTCTGCAAAGAAGTCACCCGTCTGCCCTTTTGTCTCACCAGTGTAAAGAAAGCCCCATTGAGAGCATCAATTACAGTAGACAAGATTGAACAAAGTACAAGTGAAAAGCAGCTTCACCTGGAAGGTGTGCTTGGGACCTTGGCCAGTGAGGAAGTGAATGGACAAGTGTTACACCTTCAGCGATTGCGTGGGAAGTTGCCATGGGAGAGTGAAGAAGTGTTGGGAGTGATGGAGGAGTGGACGTGGTTGTCAAGGAGGAAATGGTCCTTGCAGAATGCTGAAGATGGAGGGGAGAGGAACCTGCTTAATGATGGCATCCTGCTGGAAGTGGTGGAAATAGCAGAGCATGATCCTTTGAATGCAGACATTAGTTAGGTTGAAAGTGAGGACAAGAGAAATCTTATTGTTCTGGGAACAAAAGGAAAGGGTGAGGGCAGAAGTGCAGGAAATGGGCCAGACATGGCCAGGGGCCCTGTTAACCACAGTGGAGGGGAATCCTTAGTTGAGAAAAAGCTTATTTCAGAGACACCCCTCTGGAAGGTGGTATCATCAGAACAGACATGGCAAAGAGTGAGAAACTGAGGGAATGGAATAGGATCCTTGCAAGACATAGGCTTGTAATGGATATTGGTGAATAGCCTATTCCCAGAAATGGAAAACGGGAAGTCAGGGAAAGATAGAAGAATCTGAGATGGATCAGGTGAAGGCAAGAGAAGAATGAAAATTGAACGCAAAATTGGTTAATTTTCTTCAGTTATGCATAAGAGAAGAAACAGCATTGATAATATCATCGATCTATCAGAGAAAGAGTTATAGGTAGGTGCCCAAGCAGGACTGGAACAAAGGAATGTTCGACGAACTCCGAAAAGAGACAGGTATAGCTGGGACCCATAGCTACAACTTTTTAACCTAGAGAAAGTGAAATTAATTAAAGGAGAAGGTGTTCAAATTAAGAATGAGCTCAGCCAGTTGAAGGAGGGTGGTAATAGTTAGAAACTGTTTAGGCCTCTTCATGGAAGAAGCAGAGAGTCTTTACACCATCCTGATGAGGGATGGATGCATAGAGGGACTGCACAACTTTGGTGAAGAGGAAGGCAGCTAGGACCAGAAAACTGGAAATTATGGAACAGATGTATAACATTGGAAGCATCATGAAACTAAGTGGGGAGAGACTGTAAAAGGAGGGGAAAATAGAGTTATAACAGGAAGAAATATGTTCATTGAGGCAGGAATAAGTTGAAACAATGGGATGCCAGAACAGTCTTGTTTGTGGATTTTGGGAATGAGGTAGAAGTTGGCTGTGTGAAAGTTGGTGACTGAGTTGGAATGCTGTAGAGGGGAGATCTCCAGAAGAGATGAGAATAGTGACAGCCCTGCACCATATGACCATAAGATACATGAGCAGAATTAGCCATTCAGCGTGTCAAGTCTGCTCCGATTTTGATCCTGGCTGATGGGTTTCTCGACTCTATTCTCCAGCCATCTCCCTGTGACCCTTGACCCCCTAACTAATCAAGAATCTATCTATCTATCTCTGTCTTAACTCAATGACTTAGCCTCCACAGACTTCTGTGGCGGTAGAGATAGTATGCAGCACAGAAACAGACCCTTCGATCCAATTCGTCCGTGCCAACCAGGTGTTCTAAACTCAACTAATCCTATTTGCCTGTGTTTGGTCCAACTCTGTCTGAACCTTTCCTATTCATGTACCTGTCCAAATGTCTTTTAAATGATATAATGATGCCCGCCTCTACCACTTTTTTTGGCAACTCATTCCATACATGCATTACCCTCTCTTGTGAAAAAGTTGCCCCTCCGATCCCTTTTTAAATCTTTCCCTCTCACCTTAAAAATACGCCCTCTAGTTTTGGACTCCCCTACCCATGGAAAAAGACCTTGGCTATTCACCTTATTTTTGCCCCTTGTGATTTTCTCAACCTCTATATGGTTTAGCCTCAGCCCTTGGCCTCCAACACTCCAGCGAAAAAAGTCGCAGCCTATCTAACTTCTCCTTATAACTCAAACCTTTCAGTCCAGCAACATGTTTGTCAAGTTTTTTTTTCTGCACCCTTTCTAGTTTAACAACATCCTTCCTGTAGCAGAATGACCAGAATTGTACATAGTACTCCAAAAGTGGCCTCACCAACATTTTGTACAGCTCCAACACGACATCCCAATTCCTATACTAAATGCTGTGGTCAACAAAGGCAAGCATGCCAAACGCCGCCTTCACCACCCTGTCCGCATGCGGCATCTCCACCTGTCCTACTACCTTTAATGATCTGTGCACGTGTACATCTCAATCCCTCTGGCTGCCACATTTTCTACATTAAGTGGTTACTCCTCTTCAAAGTTACTTATTGATGCCAAGCAGTTTTGGTTGTAAAAGGCGGTGTGTAAATGCAAGTCTTTATTTCTTTCTTGATAAGTCCATGCGCTGTACACTGGAGAGAGTTTCAAGAATGGTTTTAGACTTCTCTGTCTTCCACTGTTGCAACTGGAGGATATAGATGATCAGGACAAAGCTTTATTCAACAAGAAACAGCTGGCCAAGAGTGAGGCCACAGCACTGTGGGGGGTGGGGGGGGGAGGCAACTTAAATCTTTACATTAAGAAATACAAGAGACAAATGAATTGCTTAGTCCTCTGCCCTGAACAAACTAGTGCGTAGAGTCCTGTTCAGCTCAGTCACCAACCATTAATCCTGCGTTCTCTAACATTGAAATTATTCTGCTCATTTTCTCATCCATGACTTCCTAATGAAATCTGTAAACTGCTCTCTATACAAATGAGTGTAACATTTCCCAGTGTAGTAGGGGCCTTTGTCATTTCCAAAAGGTTGCAGTTTGTTCTTGTTATCTCAGTCAATTATAACACTTTTTTTTCCCCTCATTCTATGTGAGATGACAGTGCAGGGAAAAGATAATCTCTGGTTCCATATACAAAATGATCCAAAATGAGTAACTGAAGAAAGAAATTGGCCATGATCTAACTGAGGGGTTAAATGGTGTGATCTTGTCCCCGTATTCCTCTAAGACTGGAGCAACCCTAGACATTGTGCCCTTCACCAAATGGTTCCACAGATTCACCACCCTCTGGCTGAAGAAATCCCTCTTCATCTAAGTTCTAAATGGCCATCTCTTCACTCGGAGGCTGGGCCCTCAGGTCTCCTACTAGTGAAAACATCTTCTCCATCTCCACTCTATCTAGGTCTGTCAGTATTCTGTATGTTTCAGTCAGATTCCCCCCTCATCCTTCTAACCTCCATTGAGTCCAGACCCGGAGTCCTCAACCGTTCCCCCATGTGACAAGCCCTTCATCCCAGGATCATTCTTGTAAACTATCTCTAGACCCTGTCTAATGCCAGCGTGTCTTTCCTTAGATACAGGCCCCAAAAATAATTACATATTCTAAATGTTTTCTGACCAGCCCCAGTAGTACATATCTGCTCTTGTATTCAAGCCCTCTTGAAATGAATGCCAACATTGCATTTGCCTCACTAACCATCAGTTGAACATGCATGTTAACTTGAAGAGATTCCTGAACTACGACTCCCAAGTCCCTGTGTGCTTCAGATTTATGAAAGCTTTCCCCATATAGAAAATAGGCTATGCGCCTCTTCTTCCTAACAAAGTGCATAACCTCTCACTTTCTCACATTGCATTACATCGGCCACTTCCTGGTCCACTTGCCGAGCACGTCCAAGACCTTCTGCAGCCTTCTTCAACACTACCTGTCCCTCCACCTTTCTTTGTCATTTGCAGACAAAGCAGTAATATCCTCAGTTCCTTCGTCCAGATCCTTAAATTAGAATGTGAGTAATTGTTGACCTAATGCTGATCCCTGCAGAACTCTTCTAGTCCCTGGCTGCCATCCTGAAAAAGATGCCTTTATCTGCCTTCTGCCAGTACCTTGCCCCTGACAGCATGGGCTGTTATTTTATTTAGCAGCCTTCTGTGTGGCACTTTATCAAAGGCCTTCTGGAATTTGAAATCAGTCATGTCCACTGACTCTCCTTTGACTAAATTGCTCATTACCTCCTCAAATAATTCTAACATATTTATCTGACATGACCTCCCTTGATGAAGCTGTGCTGACTCAGCACTATTTTACCATGCACTTCCAAGTATTCCACAATCTCATCCTTAATAATGGATTCTAAAATCTTAGCAATGACTGAGGTCAGGCTAACCACCCTATAGTTTCTTGTCTTCTGTTTGTCTCCCTTCTCAATCAGAGGTATTAAATTTTCCAGTCCTCTGGAACCCTCCCTAAGTCCAGTGATTCCTGAAAGATCACCACCGATGCCTCGACAAAATCCTCTGTTATTTCCTCCAGAACCCTAGGGTGTAGTCCATCTAGTCTAGGCAAATTATCCACCTTCATTTCCCTTTTAAAAAAAAATCTTAAAAGACATTCTGGCATTGGAGGCAATCCAGAAAAAGTTTGTTGGGTTGAACTCATGCATGGAAGGATTTTCTAAGGAGGTGAGCTTGAGTTCATTCTCATTGGTGTTTA
>NC_063333.1:6993772-6998052 GCF_021869965.1 Rhincodon typus
TCTCTCTCTCCCCCTCCCCCCCCCCCCCCCCCCCCCCCCCCCCCTCCAAAATCTCAAAGTAAGGGGCTGCATATTTCAGATAGAGATGACCTTTTTGTTTCCTGGTGGTTGGTGAATCTGTGGAATTCTTTACTGCTGAGGGCTGTCAAGGCTGGGGGTTGAGTATATTCAAGGCTGAGATGGACAGGTTTTTAATCAGTAAGGGAGTCGAGGGTTATGGGGAAAAGACAGGAAAGTGGAGTTGAGGATTATCGGATCACACGATCTCCTTAAATGGGTGGAGCAGATTTGATGGCCTGAATGGTCTTAATCGTCTGTGTAATCTCTTCTAATGGGTAAAATGTAAAATAAAGGAAAAACCCCAAATTTTTTTGAAGCCAGCAAGGTAATCTGTATGTGGAATCTGAAGATGTGAGCGCAGTCCTCAATGAATACTTTGTGTCAATCTTCACAATGGAAAAGGATGACACAGGTTGATATAGACACCAGGGATTGGAAGACTGCGAAATACTGGAAGGAACATAGAGAAAGAAAGAGACCATAAGACATAGGAGCAGAAGTAGGCCTCTTTATTTATTCACCGAATGTGGGCCAGCATTTATTATCTAATCGTAATTGCACAGAGGAGCAGTTAAGAGTCAATGACATTGCTGTGGGTCTGGAGTCGCATGTAGGCTGGACCACATAATGTTGATTGTTTCCTCTCTAAAGGACCTTAGTGAACCAGAAAGGTTTTTTTCTGACAATTGACAACTGTTACATGGTCATCATCAGACTCTTAACTCCAGATTTTTTAAAAATTCAAATTCCCACCATCTACTATTCTTAGATTTGAACCCAGAACCACAGAACATTACCTGGGTCTCTGGATTAATAGCTTAGTGATAATACCACTAGGCCATCACCTCCCCATTTGGCCCATCAAGTCTGCTCCACCTTTCAAAGACACCATATGTGATCTGAGAGTCCTCAACTACTAGCAGGTTTAGCAGCCTTAAAGTCAGTTATATCTGTAAACCTGGATGAGATATATCCCAGGCTCTTGAGTGAGGTAAAGGTGGAGATTTCAGAGGTCCTGGCAGTAAATTTTAAACCTCTCTGGCCACAGGTAAGGTGCCAGAGGACTGGAGGACTGCTAACATTATCCCATTATCCAAAAAAAAGAGAAAGGGATAGACCAGGAAATCTCAGGTCAGTCAGTCAAATCTTGGTGGTGGGAAACATGTTAGAGCTTTGGGGTACAATATATCCTCAGTGGGAGAGACAAGATTTAATCGTGATGGTCAGCATGGATTTGTTAAGGGAAGGTCATGTTGAACAAATTTGATTAAATTTTCTGAGGAGGTAACCAGGAATGTTAATGAGGGTAATGCATTTGATGCGATCTATATGCCATTAAGTAAATGTTTTTGTAAGGTTTGTCATGTCAGACGGGACATGAAGGTAAAAGCCCATGGAATCCGAAAGAAAGTGGCACACTGGATTGAAGATTGGCTGAGAGGCAGGAAGCAGAGCGGGATGTTTCTGTAACAGGAAGTCTGTTTCCACTGTGGTTCCACAGGGCTCAGTGCTGAGGCCCTAGCTGTTTGTGGTGTACATTCATGATTTGGATTTTAAGTATGGGAATATGATCATGAAGTTCATAGACGATATGAAAATTGGTAGGGTCAGAAGTAGTAAAGAGCTTAGCTGTAAACTACAGGGGTGATGGTCAGGGCGGCAGAACAGTGACAAATGGATGTCAACCTGGAAAAGTTATGAGGTTATGCATTTGATGAGGGCTAACAAGACAGGAGATTACATTATGAATAACAGGACCCTGGAACGTGCTATCAGTGCTTATCCATCAATACCTGACTGTAGCAAGGCAGGTAGATAAGGTAAAGGTAAGGGGCAAGTTTGAGAAGGTGCAACCTGCATGGTGACCTCAGCCAGTGTGGGAATTGGACCCATGCTGTTGGTGTTACTCTGCGTTACAAACCAGCTGTCCAGCCAACTGAGCTAATCTACTCCTGATAGGCGTATAAAAATATGAGAGGCATAGATACAATGGATAGGAAGGCAATTTTTCCATTAGTAAAGGTGTCAATAGCTTGGAGGCTGAACTTAAGCTAAGAGGTAGAAGAGCTATGAGGAGAGTTGAGGAGAAATATTTTCACCTGGAGGATAGTGAGAATCTGGAAGTTGCTGACTGAAACGGTGGTTGAGTCGGAAACACTTCTAATGTTTAAACAGTACTTAGATATTTACTTGCGTTGCCATTGCCTTTAGGGCTATGAACCAAGAACAAGTAAATAGGATTCTAAATAGGTGGTACGATTAGTAAGTTTGTAGATGACACTAAAATTGGAGATGTAGTGGACAGTAAAGAAGGTTACCTCCGAGTACAACGGGATCAGATGGGCCAATGGGCGGAGAAGTGGCAGATGGAGTTTAATTTAGATAAATGTGAGGTGATGCATTTCGGAAAGGCAAATGAGGACAGGACTTGCACTTAATGGTAAGGTCCTGGAGAGTACTGCTGAACAAAGAGACCTTGGAGTGCAGGTTCACAGTTCCTTGAAAGTAGGATAGTGAAGGAGGAGTTTGGTATGCTTGCCTTTATTGGTCAGTGCATTGAGTAAAGGCGTTGGGAGGTCATGTAGCAGCTGTACAGGACATTGGTTAGGCCACTATTGGAATACTGTGTGCAATTCTGGCTTCCCCGCTATAGGAAGGATGTTGTTAAAATTGGAAAGGGTTCAAAAAAGAATTCAAAGGATGTATCCAGGGCTGGAGGTATTGAACTATAAGGAGAGGCTGAATAGGCAGGGGCTATTTTCCCTGGAGCGTCAGAGGCTGAGAGGTGACATTGTAGAGGTTTATAAAATCATGAGGGGCATGGATAGGGTAAATAGACAAGGTCTTTTCCCCAGGGTGGGGAAAGTTCGAAACTTAAGGGCATAGGTTTAAGGTGAGAGGGTAAGATTTAAAAGGGACCTAAGGGGCAACTTGTTCACACAGAGGGTGGTGTGTGTATGGAATGAACTGCCAGAGGAAGTGGTGGAGGCTGGTACAATTACAGCATTTAAAAGGCATCTGGATGGGTATATGAACAGGAAGGGTTTAGAGGGATTATGGGCCAAATGCTGGTAAATGGGACTAGATTAATTTAGGATATCTGATTGGCATGGCTGAGCTGGACTGGTGTGTCTGTTTCCGTGCTGTATATCTTTAAGACGAGTCAGATCTTTGTCGACCAGCATGTGGACAGTGGGCTGAATGGCCTCCTGCTCTGTAACTGTCTGAGACAGTCAGATCTGCTTCCTCTTGTACCACTTTCCTGATCACTCCCTTATTATCTTTTATGTTTCTAGATGTTTAACCAGCTATCTCATTGCTGTTTAAAATATTTATAATTATTTGTGTGAATAAATCACAAATATATTCCTATTTATAGGACTTCATTTCAAGAACAGTTTGTGACAGAGTATTCTGTACAAAAAATTTTTGTCTTCTGACTTCCTATTTAATTCTTTTTGGGATTCTTTTATTTTTGCCCTTTCATTAAAGTCTCACCAAACATTGACAACATTTAATCTTCTTTCTAAACCTACTGATGATGCTGTCTCGTACTGGGGTCTAGTCAAAATGTCTAGCCATGCCCAGGTTCTAAATGGCCATCCTTATTGGGTTTATATTTGAGGAAGGCAGGTTGGGTCGGTGACAGTGTCTTCTCTAATTCTCACAGACGGTAAGGTTACAAAGCAGCTATGTTAGTAGACTGATAATCTCAAGGCATGGTCTAATGATTTAGCGTCATAAATTCAAATCCAACCACAGCAGCTGGGAATGTAAGTCCATGTTAATGTCTTGATGAATCAAAGTCCACTCACTAATCAATACAGACTGTTTGTTTATTTTTAACCTATGATATAAATTGTTTTAACTGTTGGAAATTTGGCATTCATGATTTTGTTTGCACAATCAGATCCCAGACTGAAATCTGCCTTGATATCTGACACCATAAGATGTAGGAACAGAAATAGGCTTTTTTTTAAATTCATCACAAGTTGTGGGCATCACTGGATAGACCATCAATTATCATCCACCCCTAATTGCTCAGAGGGCACTTAAAAGTCAACTGCATTGCTGTGTCATAGGAGCAGAGAGGCTGACGTTTCGGGCCTAGACCCTTCATCAGAAAAGGGGGAGGGGAAGGGGGTTTTGAAATAAATAGGGAGAGAGTGGGAGGCGGATAGAAGAGGGATAGAGGAGAGGATCGGTGGAGAGGAAACAAA
>NC_063333.1:7008052-7026104 GCF_021869965.1 Rhincodon typus
CTGCCAGACCTGCTGAGCTTTTCCAGCAACTTTGTTTTTGTTTCTGATTTACAGCATCCGCAGTACTTTTGGTTTTTACACAGCAAATACTGTCCAACTGTTGTTATTCAAATGAAACATTAAAACCTAGGCTTTGTTTGCTTTCTCGGGTTGCCATAAAAGACCCAATACCACTATTCAATGAAGAGCAGGGGCATTCTCCGTACTTCTCTGGCCAATTTGTATCTCTCGATATCCATAAATCAGATCATCTAATCATTATCTCGATTTTGTGGGATCTTGATTTGCCCAAATGTTCCCGGTCTTAAAACGGTGAAAAATCTTCTAAATGTACTTAAATAAAAGCAAAGTACTGGGACACTGGAGATATGAAATATAAGTGCTGGAGAAACCAGGATAATGTTTCAAGTTGAATTTGACTCTTCCATTCTGAAGGAGAGTCATATTGCAGTCAATGTTAACTAAGTTGTCTCTCCGTAGAATGCAGCCAAACCTGTTTTTTTAAAAAGTACTTACTTAGCCTTAAAGAATTTCAGGTTGTTCTGAGATACTCAAAAGTGCTTTAGTAAATCAAGCCTATGGAACATTCAAGACAATGGGCCTAGTGCTGGAAAGTGGACTAGTGTAACTTTGTCTTTACAAACTTGGTGTACCGTATGATTCCAAGACTTAGAATTATTTGTTAATTGAAAAATGACTTCAGAGAAATGATAGTGGATTTACCTAATATTCCTCCTCGTGTTAGATGAGCACCGAGAGAACCTAGTAATGCTGCTTAGTCTCCCAGCATTGCACCAAATGTCTTTGTAGCCCCATAAGGGTCTCTAGGTTTACTGGGAAGAAATAACCTTCTGATCTCTGTTGTACGGGGCTTGAATATTCTCATGTATATTGGCAGAATTTCAGTTCAGATTTGCACAATAAATTCATTAAAATCAGCAAGCTTGACAGTCTAAATTTATGCTGCGTATTGTTTCCAAGTAAAACAATTAACACTGGAAATACCCAGCAAGTCAGTATCTATGTTAAGGAAACACTAGAGACCATAAACATAACATGGTTGCTAATTGGGAATTCAGGAGAAATTTCTCTATCCACTGCCCAGTGAGTGGTGAGAATGTGAAACTTGATACCAAAGTGAATAATTTGCATTTGAGTAAGCAAGTGAAAGAGGGTGTCATGAAGGTTGGAGAGGACATAGATGGAACATAACCTGGGTGGGTGGAATAGTATGTCTGTATACTGTAAACTCTATAATTATTACCCCTTTCCCTTCATTTTCCTTGCACAAGGTAGCTGAGTGGTTAGGTATTGCCTGTTTTTATTTCAGGGTGGTTCTTTCTCTTGCCTTTATTGAACTTCAGTTCTGTTTTGATTAAATGGGGCATGCAGGACACAGCCAGCCACTGTGGGAGAAAACAAACCACTGGCATGTAAATTGCCCTCCAGCTGTCATCTGATACTGCTTGAGTGAATCTGCACTTTTTCACCCATTTCACCAATCCATGTATTTCCCAGTGGAAGCAATCAGAAGCTGCACCCCTGATTGACTGACTAATTTATTTTAACACACCCTAAAGCTCATGCTCCAGTCATTTTGGAACCTGAACTGTGGATGTGGGAATTTCCTGTTCAGACCTGTCAGTGGCTAAGTTTCCTGAACCTACAGGGGAGTGCTCTGTTCCTATATTTCAACACAGACCAGACTATGTCTTAATTTGTATCCCGAATTGGAATGCATTGGCATAAAGGGCGTCTGTTCTGAAAGGCTCCTTTCATTGGATGTGCATGGTTCGAGTGTTGGTGCCAAGAGTTTAAAATAAAGCGCCATAGACAAATGACTACAGCAAACAAATCTCACTTAATTGCATGCAATCAAGTAATAAAAGCTCCACTGAACAAAAATGCCTGAGGTGTGACCCATGTACAGATAACAGAGCAAAGGGAAGAACACCATTAACCACCCCGAGAATATTTCATTTATAAGTTGGGGGAAGGTGATGGCATAGTGGTATTATTGCTGGATTGTTAATCCAGAGACCCAGATAACCTTCTGGGGGCGCGGGTTCGAATCCTGCCACGGCAGATGGTGGAATTTGAATTCAATAAGTATCTGGAATTAAGAGTCTAATGATGACCATGAATCCATTGTCAATTGCCAGGAAAAACCCATCTGGTTCACTAATGTTCTTTAGGAAGAAAATTACCTGGTCTGGCCTGTGTGTGACTCCAGACCCACAGCAATGTGGTTGATTCTTAACTGCCCTCTGGGCAATTAGGGATGGGCAATAAATGCTGCCTAGCCAGCGATGCCCTCAACCCGTGAATGAATAAAGAATTTTTTTGAACAAGTGGTCCTCTCCCACTATGTTTGTGTTCAAAGTGTCTTGTTGATGATTTTGATGTGAAATCATTTTCGAATATCTACTGTCAGTTTTACAATGAACTAAATCACAGTTGCTTGAGATTCATTTTGGACACTTTCTTTGACAATGATTTGCAGCTCACTTTCTTTTATCTGCCCCAAAGTTTATAAAATGAACTGGTTTAAATTTTTACAAGAAACAGTGACTTTCTGGTCAAGTCTATATCAAAGTGATTCCAGCCTCGATGGCTATCTTTGTTCCTATCTCTAACTTTTTCCAACCCTTACAATCCTCCTCTGCCACCTCTTCCAGTTCCTCCAACCCTGTCTATCTCGATCTTTATCCAGCCATTAAAAACCTCCATGTCTGTGTCATCCACACCTTACAACCATCCCTATCAAAATAACCTCCCATAGCACATATAATTCTTCCCATGGTGTCACTTGGCATGGTGGCGAGATGCCTGAGGAGGACGGGCCGGCTCAGCGAGCAAGTCAACAACCTTACAAGGATGTTGCCAGGGTTGAAGGGTTTGAGCTATCGGGAGAGACTGAATAGGCTGGGGCAATTTTCCCTGGAGCATCGGAGAGTGAGGGGTGACCTTATAGAGGTTTATAAAATCATGAGGGGCTTGGATAGGGTGAATAGCTATGGTCTTTTCCCTAGGGTGGTGGAGTCCACAACTAGAGGGCATAGGTTTATGGTGAGAGGGGAAAGATTTAAAAGGGACCTGAGGGACAACTTTTTCATCCAGAGGGTGGTGCGTGTATGGAACAAGCTGCCAGAGGAAGCAGTGGAGGCAGGTACAATTACAATATTTAAAAGGCATCTGGATGGGTACATGAATAGGAACGGTTTAGAGGGAAATGGGCCAAATGCTGGAAAATGGGATTAGATTAATTCAGGATATCTGGTCGGCATGGACGAGATGGACCGAAGGATCAGTTTCCATGCTGTACATCTCTGTGACTCTATCTCTGTAATATTGTCCTGCCCCTGCAGCTCTCCCTATCTCAACCTGCAATGCATGCATCTTGCATGTGCCTAATTTTCTTCACTCCTCCATTGGTGGATGTGCCTTCACCTGTCAGGGCTCTGGAGTTTCTTATCTAAGTCTTTCCATCTCTCAACCTCTCTTTTCATTTTAAACAGCCTTTAAAACCTACCACTTCGATCAAACCTTTGGTCACATTTCTTAAACTCTCTCATGTGACTCTTGTTTTGTTTAATAATCATTCCTATAAATGTTTGGTAATTTTTACAATGTTAAATACTATATAAGTGCTGGTTATTGTTTAATGTGCTGCCACACCATATCAGGTGACATTTAGTAATAGAACTTGTAAAACCGCTGAAATTTCTATTTTTGAAAAGAAATCTAACTCCATGTTTTCCTGCAGATTTCTATTCATTGCTTTGAAACCTCATAAAATTTGGACTTTGCGTTTTGCCTAGACAGGTTCCTTCTGGTCTGTCTGATTCATGTGGATTTGTATTTACATGCCATACAATGAATGAATAGAGCTTTGCTTGGTCAAATTTTGTATAGACGAATTTAAACAAAAAAGATGAAATCCCATGGGGGTAGTCTACAGGTTTTTTTTTAACTGGGTCCTGCACATGATTTATCAATTCTAACCCACTAAGTAATCGACAGAATAATCAGTTGGGAGATGAGTAGCATACTAACAATATTGTGAAATCCACTGCAATGCAAACAGGTTCTATAGTAATATTTAATATGAAATTAAATAAATACTTGAAGGGGAAAATTTTGCAGGATGAAAGACAGACAACCGTAGAATGACAGCAGATCTTGTGCTAGGAGTAGCGACCACCATAAGCAGTAGCATGGAGAAAAAAAGAATTAAGAAAATGTAGAACTAATTGGCACAAGTCAACATTGGTTGAATAGCATCCTTTACTGTTGCATTGAAGTGACTCTGGAATGCTGTTTTTCCTTTTTCCGTCCCCTGTCAACTCTGTGTTGTGCTCGCACTTTAGTGTCAGGTTGTTCATTCCAAGGCCCACACGTCATGCATATGAGATGTTAGACAGGCTGCATCTATCTGCTTAGGTAGATGTAAAATGATTCCATAGCACTTTTCAGAGAGGAGTATGCCTCTTCGTTTCCTGGTCAGCATTTATCCCTCCAACCAAAGACACATTCTCTGAACAATTGTTTTATTGCCATTTGTGGAACATGTGGTGAACATACAGGCTGCTGCATTGATATGCGTAATGATAGTGACCAGCTATTAAATGTAATTAATTGAAAGTATAGTATTTTGGGTCACTCTGTTCGCCATGTTTCAATCAGATATCAACATAGTACTTTCTATTAAAATTCATTTTTCCTCTTGATCTTAAAAGGTTCCTTGATTTCACATTTGTCCAACTTCCTAGAAACCTAGAAGCAGGAAATCAATGTGGATTTCACAAGCTTCAAAATCTCCCCTCCCCCTACTGCATCCCAAAACCAGTCCAGCTCGTCCCCGCCTCCCTAACCTGTTCTTCCTCCCACCTATCCCCTCCTCCCACCTCAAGCCGCACCTCCATCTCCTACCGACTAACCTCATCCCGCCCCCTTGACCTGTCCGTCCTCCCTGGACTGACCTATCCCCTCCCTAACTCCCCACCTACGCTCACCTTTACTGGCTCCATCCCCGCCTCTTCGACCTGTTTGTTTCCTCTCCACCTATCCTCTCCTCTATCCATCTGCTATCCGCCTCCCACTCTCTCCCTATTTATTTCAGAACCCCTTCCCCTCCCCCTTTTCTGATGAAGGGTCTAGGCCCGAAACGTCAGCCTCTCTGCTCCTATGATGCTGCTTGGCCTGCTGTGTTCATCCAGCACTGCACCTTGTTGTCTTAGGGCTATTTAGTTCCTTGAGCCTGTTCAGCCATTCTAGATCATGGCTGATCAGCTTTTGCAATGCCATATTCCCATGCTACCTCCATATCATTTGATGTCATTAGTTGTATGCAGGTTTCTAACACCCCATTATTGATTGGTTGTTGTCACATGTACAGATTTACAGTGAAAGTGTTGTTCTGCATGGCATACAGGCAGATCGTACCATACAAAGTGCATCAGGGTAGCAGAATAGAGTGCAGAATACAGTGTTACCGCCGCAGGGAAGGTGCAGAGAGAGAGAGATCAAAATGAACATTTGAGAGGTTTGTTCAAAAGTCTGATAAGTGGGGAAGAAGCTGTTCTTGAATCTATTCATATGGGTATTAAAACTTTTATATCTTCTGCCTGATGGAAGAATGGGACAATGGAATGAGAAGGAAATAAAGGACAAAAACTGGAAATAGCCAGCCTGCTCACCAGAGAAAACTGATACTGTTTCAGGCACATATGCTTCTTGTGTTGCTTTATCTCCTTCTCTTGGTTTTAGTGGTGTGCCCATGATGGCCCATGGCCATATTCCCAAATTTATCAATGAACTACTTCTTGTGTTTATACAAAGAAAAAGGAATGGTCATTTCCAAGGGGAAGTTATCCAGTTAGTGGGACATTCTCCCAGATAATAAAGCCTAACCACTCATAGATACTTTGTGCACTGATCTGAAACATTGACATCATGCTAATGTAATCATGGATGCCTTGGTCCAGCTGCAAATAAGCTGTGTCATAAAGCACTAATTACAATATACCAAAACATCTTAAAACTTGAATTGAGTGAAAGATGGTAATCTTTGACCCAGTACTATTGTGGAAAAAGTAAGGTAGAGAAACTAATTGGGATCAAAGAATCAGAGGGCTAAATTTTAAAGCAAAAGAAGCAAATGTGAGGTGAGAGAAAGCTTTCACGTAGTGAGTAGTTAGGTGATGGAATGTACTGCCTGGAAATGTGGTGGAGGCAGGTTCATTTGAGGCATTCAAGAGGGCATTGTTTTTATCTAAATAATTGAATTTACAGGCTTCTGATGAAAAGACAGGAGTAGGGCCGTGAATTAAAATGTTCAGAGAGCCATCCAGACATGATGGGCTGAATGGCCTCCATCTACATCATAATACTTCTGTGACACTGTTCCCATTCATAAACAGATCATTCAAACAGCTGTCACAAATATGATGGATTGGTGACTTTCTTGTGCTGTACATTTCTGAGCACTACATTTTGATTACTAGCTTTTCCAGTTTTGTGTCTTATAGGTTTGGGTGCTTCATTTGATGATTTTTAACTAAACTTCTTAAGTAATCTTCGCCTGATTCAGGGCATGTTTTAAGTAAGTGTGACAGCCATGATTCACCCAAAAAAGAGAGAAAAATGAGTATTGTGAATGCCTAACTCATGAGGTGGCACGGTGGCTCAGTGGTTAGCAATGCTGCCTCACAGCACCAGACCCAGGTTCAATTCTACCCTCTGTGCAAACTCCACACAGATAGTTGCCCTTCTCCCTGTGTCAGCATGGGTTTCCTCTGGGTGCTCCCGTTTCCTGTCACAATCCAAAATGTGCGGGCTAGGTGGATTGGCCATGCTAAATTGCCCATACTTTCCAGGGATTAGGCGGATTAGCCATGGGAAATGCAGGGTTACAGGGAATGGGTGGGTCTAGTTGGGATGCTCTTTGGATGGTTGATGTGGACTCAATGGGCCGAATAGCCTGCTTCCACACTGTAGGGATTCTATGATGCTATGGTTTCTAGGGGCAGTTGTGCTTTTGAAATTTCAATGCAAAGAAAATTATATGGGCTTCCAATTAGTCTACTATCTGTAGAATTGATTCTTTGGGAGTTTTCATTTGATTTTAAGTAGAAAACCTTTAACTGATATGTGTATTAACAATCAATATCAGTTTAATGGTTAAGTTGAGATAAATCATTACTGTCTGAGACCTGTTCCTGAAAGCTTGTGTTTATAATGTCAGTGGAATTCATGGGAGGCTAGCATTGTTTGGCATTTCCCCAGAGATTAGGATCCATAACTGTCAGATAGTGACTGATAAATCAAACAGGAAACTCAGGAGAAGCATCCACACCTAGAAAGTGGTTAAAGTATGGAATTTGCTGCCACAAGGAATAGTGTGGAGTTTTGTTTTAGGAGAAGCTAGGTAAAACATGAGAGGAAAAGCAATAGAATCTTACGTTAATAGAGTAAGATAACAAGGGTGACTGTTAATCCAGAGATCCAGATAATGTTCTGGGAACCAGGGTTCGAATCCCACCGTGGCAGATGGTGGAATTTGAATTCAATAAATGTCTGGAATTAAAGATCTGATGATGCCCATGAACCCATTGTTGATTGTTGGAAGAACCCATCTGGCTTACTAATGTCCTTTAAGGAAGGAAACTGCCATCCTTACCTGGTCTGGCCTACATGTGACTCTAGACCCACAGCAATGTGGTTGACTCTTAACTGCCCTCTGGGCAATTAGGGATGGGCAATAAATGCTGCCTGGCCAGCAACGCCCTCCTCCTGTTAATGGATAAAGGAACATGCACGGTGAGCATCAAGCCTCCTCCTGTACTGTATTATTAATGTTATATCAAATCAACAGTTTGATTTAAATGAAACAAAGAACTATGATGGGGGAAATCTGAAACAAAAACAGACATTGTTGGAGAAACTCAGCAAGTCTCCAGCATCTGTGGAGAGAAAGCAGAGTCAATGTTTTGGGTATCCTTCTTCAGAACTGATGGTAGTTGGAAAAAGTATATATGCTGAAGATAAGAGGTGTGTTATGAGGCGTGGGGTGGCATTAAGGGAGTAAGCGATGGGTGGAGATGCAGCTTAGAGGGGGAGAGAGACTGTTAGGCAGACAGAGATGGATAATAGCAAGTAATGTAGAAAGAAGAACTGATAATGGGGACCGTAAGTTGGTGAAAATGGGTTGGCTGTGTTGAATGCAGCCCATATAACGACAGAGCCTGGGGAGTGGGGGTGGATAAAAGACATGGAAGAAGGTACTCAGGTCCTAAAATTATTGAACTTAATGTAGAGTCCCAAAGGCTGCAGGTTCCCAAGCGCACAATGAGATGCCGTTCTTCCAGCTTGTACTGAGCCTCACTAGAGCACTGCAGCAGGCCGAAGACACAAATGTTGGCCAGGGAACACAGTGGTGTATTGAAGTAGGAGGCAACTGGAAGCTTGAGTCATTTTTGCAGAGAGAATGTAAACATTCCACAGAGCATTAGCCCTGCCTGCATTTCGTCTCCCCACAATAGAGGAGACCACATTATGAGCAGCAAATTGAGTTTTGTTTTATTCATTCGTGGGATGAGAGCGTCGCTGGCTAGGCAGCATTTATTGCCCATCCCTGATTGCCCAGAGGGCAGTTAAATGTCAACCACATTGCTGTGTGTCAGGAGTCACATGTAGGCCAGACCAGGTAAAGATGACAGTCTCCTTCCCTAAAGGACATTCGACAATGGCTTCATGGGTCATCATTAGACTCTTCATCCCAGATATTTATTGAATTCAAATTCTACCATCTGCCATAGCGGGATTTGAACCTGGGTTCCCAGAACATTGTCTGGGTCTCTGGATTAACAGTCCAGCGATTAATGCCGCTAGGCCACTTGTGAGTGAGTGCAGGTAAATTATTGCTTCATGTCGAGGTTTGTCAGAGCATTGGATAGTGAGGAGGGAAGAAGTAAACAGGCAGGTGCTACACCTTTTGCGAATGCATGGGAAGCAGCCAGGGGGTGTGGGGAGGTTTTGGAAGTGGAGGAGGTATGGACCAGGGTATTCTGGAGGAATTGGCCCCTGTGGAGTACTGACAAGGGGAGGGGAGGGGAAAATGTGTCTGGTGATAAGTTTAACAGTTTGAATTTTGAGAGAATAAAATGCTGTAGAACTTGCTCTTATTCATATTACAAGCCATTTTCAGTAACAGTAAAATAACATAGCCTTAAATGCACATTTATAACCTTGATTTTACGCCAGGAAATTTGCATGCAGGTCAGTCAGTGAACGCAATACATTACCTTGAACCTCCACAGCAGTTTGAGCTGCTCAGCTCATTGGTAGCCAAGGAGCATGTTTTCACTTCTGATAGCAAGCTTGATTCTCTTGCATCTGGAGGAGGGAACCATCTTCTGATGATTCATGCACAATGCTGTGACAGCAATCTTACCTTATACAGTGTACATGCTTTTGCTGACATCAGCGCTCCTAGTGAAACAACAAACGCATAATTAGTGTCACTATTTTCACAGAAACGATAAACTATTTTGAGTTGAATGTGACAAAGATTTTTCACTGTTCCCCAGGTTGTGCCACACGTTTTCAGGTTTTTAGATTTGAGTAATAAATATGCAACTTCTCTTGGGGTACTTTTTGCTGGAAAGAATGTTCCCTTTAAATAGTCTTGTTGTGATGCACTGTGATTTTACAAAGTGCCTCTAGAATGCATGCTGAAAGAAGCTGAGATTGAATAAATAGTTCATTACATTGTGGCCACAAGAGCAGGCCAGAAGCTAGGAATACTGTGGCGAGTAACTCACCACATGACTCCTCAAATCCTGTCCACCATCTACAAGGCACAAGTCGGGAGTGTGATGGAATACTCCCCACTTGCCTGAATGAGTGCAGCCCCAACAACACTCAAGAAGCTTGACACCATCCAGGACAAAGCAGCCCGCTTGATTGGCACCACATCCACAAGCATCCACTCCCTTTACCGCCGACGCTCAGTAGCAGCAGTGTGTACTATCTACAAGATGCACTGCGGAAATTCACCAAAAATCCTCAGACAGCACCTTCCAAACCCACAACCGTTTCCATCTAGAAGGACAAAGGCAGCAGACATATAGGAACACCACCACCTCCAAGTTCCCCTCCAAGCCACTCACCCTCCAGACTTGGAAATATATTGCCATTCCTCCACTGTTACTGGGTCAAAATCCTGGAATTCCCTCCCTAGTAGCATTGTAGGTCAACCTACAGCAGGAGGACTGCAGTGGTTCAAGGAGGCAGCTCACCTCCACCTTCTCGAGGGCAATTAGGGATGGGCAATAAATGCTGGCTCAGCCAGCGACACCTACATCCCACAAATCAATAGAAAAAAAACTTGTGTATTTGAGCAGGTGAAAATAACATGGTTTTACAGGCATTAATTTTACTCAACTGCTTTGGAGTTTTGTCACTAATTTTTGGAGAGTTTCAAAATAAGCTGTCTCGTGTCACATACAGTGCTGCGTTGAGAACAAGCTGTGTGAGTTATCTTAGCACATGAGATGTTTGATCAAACTGAACAACTTTTTATTTGCAAGTGGTCTGTTGAAACCTCTGCCTCCCACCCTTCTGCTTTTTGTTTGTTCCACTGTCATTCGTTGATCTTGACTGAGACAACTGAACCCTGCCAATACATTTTCACTTATGTCCTAAATATGATCCTTTGGCTTTTGTTTGATTTATTAGCATTCTTCCTATTTGTGGAAGTAACTCACATGCCCGTGGCTTGGCATTTTTCCTGCCACTTAAGGACTGACCTAAGAAACTTGCTAAGTGGAAAGATGTTTTGAAATTGCAACATCTCCCTGGTCATGGGGCAATATTTATCCCTTAAACAACACTTGTGTCAAAAAAGCAGATTATCTGGTTATCATCACATTACTGTTTGTCACAAACTTGCTGTTCCCAACTTGATTGCTGAGTTTTCAACATTGCAGCAGCCAGTCCACTTCAAAACTCCTTCATTGTAAAGTGCTTTGATAAATGTCAAAGTAATGAAAGGAGCTGTGTTAATGTAACTGTTTTTTAGATAACCAAGATTGAACATTAGCTCTGACCTCCAAGGATCTATCTGGAACCCACTTTACTTTTCTTACGTGCTATCCCTCAGGATTTTGGTGAGGCCACTTCGAATACTGCATACAATTTATTCGCCCTTCAAAAGGAAGAATGTTGTTAAATTGAGACGATGCAGAAAATATTTACGAGAATGTTGCTGGGACTGGAGGGTTTGAGTTATGGGGAGAGGCTGAATAGGCTGGGGCTTGTTTTCCTGGAGCATAGGAGGCTGAGGGGTGACCTTATTGAAATTTATAAAATCATGAGGGGCATGGATAGGGTGAATAGTCATGGTCTTTTAACGAGGGTGAGGGAGTTCAAAACTAGAAGGCATAGGTTTAAAGTGAGAGGGGAAAGATTTAAGTAGGAGCTGAGGGATATCTTTTTGACACTGTTTGGCTGAGTGAGCAAATACATGGAAAAAGCAATATAATATGGATAAATGTGAGGTTGTCCACTTCGGTGGCAAAAACAGGAAGGCAAATTATTATCTGAATGATGGCAGTTTAGTAAAAGGTCAGGTGCAACGAGACCTGGGTGTCATGGTGGAACAGTTGCTGAAGATTGGCATGCAGATGCAGCAGGCAGTGAGGAAAGCTAATGGCATTTCATAGCGAGACAATTTATGTACGGAAGTAAGGATGTCTTGCTGCAGTTATACAGGGCCTGGGTGAGGCCAAATCTTGAGTATTGTGTATAGTTTTGGTTTCCTAGTCTGAGGAAGGGCATTCTTGCTACTGAGGGAGTCCAGACTGATTCCCAGATGGCAGGACTGACATATGAAGAAAGACTAAATTGATTGGGCTTGTACTCACTGGAATTTAGAAGAATGAGGGGGGATCTCTTCGAAATATATAAAATCCTAATGGGACGAGACAGGCTAGTTGTGGGAAGAATGTTCCCAATGTTGGGGAAGTTCAGAACTAAAGGTCACGGTCTAAGAAAAAGAGGTAAGCCATTCAGGACTGAGATGAGGAAGGATTTCTTCACTCAGAGTTGTGAACCTGTGGAATTCTCTCCTACAGGGAGCTGTTGGGGCCAGTTCATTAGATATGTTCAAGATGGAGCTAGACATGGCTCTTGCAGCTAAAGGGAACAAGAAGTATGGCGAGAAAGTGGGAGTAGGATACTGAAATTGAATGATCAGCCATGATCGTATTGAATAGTCGTGCAGGCTCGAAGGGCTGAATGGCCTACTCCTGCACCTATTTTCTATATTTGAGTCTGAAACTAAACCAGACTGTTTACACTCTGTTGTCATATTTACTTGACACAGTGATGAACTTCTGGCCATACATTAAAGGCTGCCATTTTTTCCTTTAACGTTACCTGGCTTCTCTCCTACCTCAGCTCATCTGCTGAAACCCCCCTTGATTCCTTTGTTACCTCTGGATTCAACTTCTGAAAGACACTTGTGGCTCTCTCTCTTACAGACCAGTATAACCTTGAGGTCTCCCAAACTTCTGCTGCTCATGTCCTTGTATGAACTTCTGTAATCCCATTACCTCTGTACTCATTGACCCAAGCTGGATCCAGTCAAATAAGGCTTTAATTTTAAAATTCTCATCCTTGTATTCACATCCATCAACAATACTTGCTCTTTCCTATCTTTATAATCACGTGCAGCTTCACAATTGTCTAGGATGGCTGTGCTTCTAAAACCTGACCTCTTGAGCATCCCTGATTTTAGTCACTTCACTTGTCAGTAGCCCGTTATCTGAGTTTAAGCTTTGGAAATCCATCATTTTTTTCTCACCATTCATTTATGGGATGTGGGTGTCACTGGCTGGGCCAGCATTTATTGCCCATCCCTAGTTGTCCTTGAGAAGGTGGTGGTGAGCTCTTGAACCACTGCAGTCCATCTGCTGTAGGTTGACCCACAATGCTTTTAGAGAAGGAATTCCAGGATTTTGGCCCAGCAACAGTGAAGGAACGGCGATATATTTCCAAGTCAGGACAGTGAGCGGCTTGGAGGGGAACTTGGAGGTGGTGGTGTTCCCATATGTCTGCTGCCCTTGTACTTCTAGATGGAAGTGGTCGTGGGTTTGGAAGGTGCTGTCTGAGGATCTTTAGTGAATTTCTGCAGTGCTACTGAGCATCGGTGGTGGAGGGAGTGGATGCTTGTGGATGTAGTGCCAATCAAGCGGGCTGCTTTGTCCTGGATGGTGTCAAGCTTCTTGAGTGTTGTTGGGGCTGCATTGTCCAAGCAAGTAGGGAGTATTCCATCACGCTCCTGACTTGTGCCTTGTAGATGGTGGACAAGCTTTGGGGAGTCAGGAGGTGAGTTATTCGCCACAGTATTCCCAGCTTCTGGCCTGCTCTTGTAGCCACTGTGTTAATGTGGTGAGTCCAGTTGAGTTTTTTGTCAGTGATAACCCCCAGGATGTTGATAGTGATGGATTTAGCGATGATAACACAATTGAATATCAAGAGACGGTGGTTAGATTGTCTCCTGTTGGTGTTGGTCATGGCCTTGCATTTGTGTGGCTCGAATGTCACTTGCCACTTGTCAGCCTAAGCCTGGATATTTTCCAGACATTGTTGCATTTGAACACGGAATGCTTAGTATCTGAGGAGTCACGAGTGGTACTGAACATTGTGCAGTCGTCAGCGAACATCCCCACTTCTGACTTAATGATGGAGGGAAGTTCATTGATGAAGCAGCTGAAGATGGTTGGGCCTAGGTCACTACTCTGAGGAACTCCTGGAGCTGAGATGATTGACCTCCAGCAACCATGACCGTCTTCCTATGTGTCGGGTATGATTCCAACCATCAGAGAGCTTGCCCCCTGATACCCATTGATTCCAATTTTGCTGGGGCTCTGATGCCACACCTGGTCGAATGCAGCCTTGATACCCAGGGTTGTCACTCTGCCCTCGCCTCTGGAGTTCAACTCTTTTGTCCAAGTTTGAATCCACGTTGTAATGAGGTCAGGAGCTGAGTGGCCCTGGCGGAACCCAAACTGGGCGTCACTGAGCAGGTTATTGCTGAGCAGGTGCAGCTTGATAGCACTGTTGATGACACCTTCCATCACTTTTTACTGATGATCGAGAGTAGACTGATGGGGAGATAATTGGCCGGGTTGAATTTGTCCTGCTTTTTGCACACAGGACATACTTGGGCAATTTTCCACATTGTCGTGTAGATACCAGTGTTGTAACTGTACTGGAACAGCTTGGCTAGGGGAGCGGCAAGTTCTGGAGCACAAGTCTTCAGTACTATTGCGGGAATTTTTTCAGGGCCTGTAGCCTTTGCAGTATCCAGTGTCTCCAGCCATTTCTTGATATCACGTGGAGTGAATCAAATTGGCTGAAGACTGCTATCTGTAATGCTGGGGACCACTGGAGGAAGCCGAGATGGATCATCCACTAGGCACTTCTGATTGAAGATTGCTGCGAATGCTTCAGCCTTATCTTTTGTACTGATGTGCTGGCCTCTTCCAATATTAAGGATGGGGATATTTGTGGAACAACCTCCTCCAGTGAGTTGTTTAATTATCCACCAGCATTCATGAATGGATGTGGCAGGGCTGCGGAGCTTAAATCTGATAAGTTGGTTGTGGGATCGCTTAGCTCTATCACTTGCTGCTTTTGCTGTTTGGCGTGCAGGTAGTCCTGTTTGGTGGCTTCGCCAGGTTGATACTTCATCTTCAGGTATGCCTGGTACTGCTCATGTATTGCCCTCCTTGGTCTCCACAAGGACTGTGCGATGGTCACTTACCGATACTGTCATGGGCAGATGCAACTGTGGCTGGCAGATTACTAAGGATGAGGTCAAATATGTTATTCCCTCTTGTTGGTTCCCTCACCACCTGCCACAGACCCAGTCTAGCAGCTATGTCCTTTATTTCTCTCTTCACCCATTTTCCTCTCC
This sequence comes from Rhincodon typus, assembly GCF_021869965.1. Classification (NCBI taxonomy): domain Eukaryota; kingdom Metazoa; phylum Chordata; class Chondrichthyes; order Orectolobiformes; family Rhincodontidae; genus Rhincodon; species Rhincodon typus. The sequence goes on from NC_063333.1 coordinate 7,023,039, forward strand.
TTAAGGTAGTCCTTAAGGCTTGTCTCCTATCTATCAAATATTGGTGATATCTGCTTATGTGACTTTGTGTCATGTTTTGTTTTATAATGTCCTTGTAAAGTGTATTAGATTAATTACATTAAATGGCTATGGAAATAAATAGTTATTGTGAATCTGTCATCTTCACCTGTCCTGACAGCGTTTATTGTTTATCCTGTCCTGTTTATTGTGCTGATTATTCAATCATATGTCTTTGCTTCAAAATTTACAGTCCAGGGATACCCATCTAACTTCTGATAGCCTTCATACTTGTGTAGTTGAAAAGACCTGAAGATGGTTCTGCAAAACATCTGTAAAATCCCCTGCCGCAATGTCATAAAGGGTAAAGCTAAAGCTAAAGTTGCCATAGTGTTACCAGAGGGCTGCTCTCTCATTGGAGAGCAATGATTGGTGGTGTTTAACCTGAGGGTCACCACACCTCACGCAAGGGGAGAGGTTGAGAAAAAGACCCCTTCATGGTAACCCCAGCCAGTGTGGGAATTCAACCCATGCTGTTGGCATCGCTCTGCATTGCGAACTAGCTGTCCAACCTATATTGTCATATAATAGATTTGAAAGAAGTGGTTGGTGATTTAAGAGCATTGTCACTACTCCCCAGTTTCAAGGAATGGGTATTTAAAAAAAAAACTTAATTGCAGTACTTAGCATTGTAAACTTGTGTTATGTGTTATAAATAATTTTTAGGAAGAAAATGTGAACCTTGCTTTGCATTTCTGTAGGACTTTTGCAAACCGTAGAACATCTTTAAATACTTCTGAAATAAGTCTGAAGTTTCAACATTGATAAGTCTGCGGATGGCAACAGCATAATGAGTAGGAGTCAGCAATTCACACCCTCGATTTTGCTCCGCCGTTTGATACGGTTGAGTGATCTCATCTCAGCCTTAACTCCACTTTCCCGTCTGCTCTCCATAACCCTTCAACCCATTAATTAACTATATTCACCCAGAATTAATTAAAATTCTGTCTATCTCCTCCTTAAATTTACTGTCTCAGCATCCACTGCCCTCTGAATTCCATAGATTCATGACCCCTTGAGAGAAGTAATTTCTCCATGTCTGTTTTAAATCTGCTACCCCTTATCCTAAATGATACCATTCAAGTCAAATCCTTTATTTCAAAGGCATGTGCCAGTCAACTCCCAGCACATTTAAGTTAATTCTTTCAAAGAAGCAATATGGATGTAATGGATTGAATAGCATCCTTCTGTGATGTATCATTTTCAGATTCTAGTACCGCATATGTTTCCCTTCCTTTTGATCCAAATCAAGCTGGAAGAAGGACCAAATGGTTCATTCCTGCTCCTACTTTTATGTTCTTATATGCTCTAAATACGTGCACAATTCTAGGTAAGGTCTAACTAATTTCTGTGCAAATTTGTTTTCCTTGAAAGCTTACCCAGAAAGAGTGTAGAGAGAAAAAAAGCCAAGTATTTTTACAGTGTGGTACACTATGTCTTCTAAAGTACTTTTTTACCAAAATTTCTGCAACTTTTGGTCTCTTGGCTAAATGTACAAATAGCCTGTTGCTCATGCTATATTTTCAAAAACCTATTGCTATTGCCTATATTGCTGAAAACAACCAGGGAGTCCCACTTCAGAACATGCCTTTCTCAGAAGTGACAGGTTGGTCTTCTGGAGCATGGTCAATAGAATTTCACCCCCTGATTGGACAGGCACCACAGTCGGTTACTGAAAGCTTGCTGCAATTTTAAAATCTCTAGCATGTCAACAGTGGTTCAGCATTCATTATTTGCACCCTCAATTGACTTACCATTTAATAAGCTGTGTGCCATGTGACTAGCTCGGTCCTAAATGACAGGGAAGGAAGCCAGAGAAATTACCAAACAATAAAGGTGAAACATTTCATTTTAGAAGATGTAGATTTCCACACTTTGTGCGTTTAAAGAATCAGGTACTGCAGGTAGTATAACATTATTACAGTTTTAACAAGCTGCAAGTTTGTAAAAGAAAGCCACAGTTCATTATATTCTTGGAATATGGGTGCAGTTGTGGTGTTGTAACTTATTACTTCATTTTCCCTGAGTTGATCTGATTCAACCAGAGAACTTGGGACTGACCAGATTGGAGTAGGTTTATTTGTAAATGAATTTCGGTTTTTGACGACAATCTGGCAGCTATCAAGGCTATTTCTTTGGTGCCGGTCCAGATTTATTGCATTTGTATTCACATGTTGCCACGATGGAATTTGAGCTTTAGAGTTGTTGCATAATTACAATGTGTTAACGCAGTATAGGTACAGGCTATTTGTACATTTGGCCAAGAGACCAAAAGTTGCAGAAATGTTGGTGAAAAAGTACTTTAGAAGACATAGTGTACCACATTGTAAAAATACTTTGTTTTTTTCCCTCTCTACACTCCTTCTGTATAAGCTTTCAAGGAAAACAAATTTGCGTTAGTTAGACCATACCAAGAATTGTGCACATATCTAGAGCATATAAGAACATAAAAGTAGGAGCAGGAATGAACCATTTGGTCCTTCTGATCGCTGATCACTTTCCAAATTCTTTCAGTTCTTTACTGTTACACAGGGTGGTTCTCTCATTAGTTGTTTAGTCTCTCAGTCACTATTTAGAGGTAGCAGCTTAAAGGCAAATGATGAATGAGAATAGCAAGCTAGTTTCCAATTTTTTTCACTTCTCTGCAAGAAGAAAGAGAAATGCTGAATTTGAGTCTGGAAACTTTCTGCTGCAGTATTGTTCACACACAGGCTGTGCACCCGCCCAGGAGCTAATCAGAGAGATATTGTCATGTTGATGACACCTGACATACAAAACTGCTTCTGACTGGGGGAAATCAAAATCAGCAGCCTGTCCCTGGACATAGCTTCCCGAACACTTGCCCACGGTGGCGCTGAGTCTGCAACATCTTCCCCACTACTTGGACAAAAAAAGTGTCAATGCAACTCTCAGTGACTTGTTTTAAAACTGCAACATCTTCCAAAGTCCTTGGTTTAAAGCAGTATGCTTTTAAAATTTTGGACCACAATCCAAAATAAAGAAAAGTAA
>NC_063333.1:7046104-7121048 GCF_021869965.1 Rhincodon typus
TAGATTCTCCAGCATCTGCAGTTCCTGCTATCTCAGAGTACAAGTGGTTCTTGTTTGCATCCCAAAGGGTCAGCAAGGTTAGAGCTTAGATTAATGTGACTGAAGTGTCCATGGTAAATCTTTGATGTACCAAATTCTGACAGCTCGCTATTTTTGTCTCACTGTTTTACATCACTATAATTGGGAATGAGTCATCCAATATTGTGTTTCATTCAAGGAAGCCACAGGCAGATAGATGGGTGATTACTATTGGAACATAGTTGAAGGTCATTGGAAGGAAGGTCTGATTCTAAGAAAGATCCAGCTTTGAAGATGTTGCACATTTTTAAGTACAATGCATTTTCATTACAGATCATTCTTGTTTAAACAATGTCAAACTTGAGAGAAAATGCTCATTTCTAATTCTAAGCTTTAAATGCTCCAAAGACGTGTGCTAGTTTACGAGTTAATTAGTCACTGATTTGGAATATGTAGTGATTTGCTGTGAGTGAGCTAAACTGCACATTATGCATTACAGCCTGGTTAAAGATTTGAAACTCCAGAAAGAGAACTTATATGTTATTTCACAAACACCATATTGAACAAAATGATGCAAGGTGTAAATGTACTCTGTTTTCTGCAACAACATTTAGTTTGTGGAGAATTATGTCAAGGCAAACCAGTAATTCTGTCCACCATAAATTGGAGAATGCTGTTAATTCAGTTTGAGGATACTATTATTTTAAATCTGCTTACACACTACCTTATTTTTAAACAACCTGTTTGAACATGCAATGACAATACCTCCAAGGCACTTGAACCCATACCTTCCTGCCCAGGGGTAGGAACACCACCACTGCACCACAAGATCCTACTCACTATCTTATAGTCTTCTCCTCACAGACCAAGCCCACAGTAGGTAAACTGAAGGACACAGTGACTAATCTCACTCTCTTCCCCAGGCCATACTGCAATATCTTTAATAATTAAAAAGGTAAGTAAAATCTTTGTTCATAAATCTTCCTAGACGAAAGATAAATTGTGACATACTTTTTATGTTGCTATTTCAGGCACCTCTGTTAATGCTGGACTGTCAGTGTTCCCTATTTCCATTTAAATGTAAAATCAAAAACCTACATTTCAGTTTTCCTCACTCATGTTTATTTACTGATGTCTTGTACCACATTTTGACTTTATTATGTGAACATTGTTAGAATCACATTGCTAACATCGGCAGAAATGAAAAAGATGTATTTCATTTCTGCCTAGAGTTCTCTTCGGTAAGAATACTGGAGTTAATCTTTCAAACATAGCCTAATATCCTGTTCCTGAACCAAGTACAGTACTCTACTACCCCATCAGAAACCCTTGAGATTCTTGCTGTTCATTTTGCCTGTGAGAAAGATAAATGGATGTCATGTGGCAACAGATGTCACAGTGGCTAATGTAAGGGAAGCAAAATAAATAGACATTTCCAAAAAAATAATTTTGATATCATGAATAAACTAAGGTTGAGGATTATTGAAGGCATGGACTCTTGAGATTCTCATCTAAAGTTCACCAGAGGGCTTGAACAATATTGTACAATTGGCCTGTTGCTGTTGGATATATTCCTGCAATTTTATAATTATGAAGCAATAATTCATCCTATAAAGTAGTGAGGTGTTGGTTCACATATGAGGCTTTCTATATTGTAAGCTGCATATTTCAGCAGATAGAACACTGATATGGGGCCACACCTGAGAAAGAAGACTATCTTGGATGGAGCTGGTCAGCTGTTGTCCCAGTTGTGGAAGAGCTGGGAACTTGAAGAGAGCCACACGTGTGTCATTCCACCTGGGCTCTGGTACAAATTGTTCAAGGCAAGGGAAAACAGTGAAAGCATGAAACTCCTATAAAATGTGAAACTTCATATTTTCTCGTTTCTTCTAAAAAAAAAAATTGTTTGGAAAGTTGAAACCATTTTGGTCTGACATGTTTAATGATCCTAACATTGTGTAAGTTAGACAGCTCAATCCTGAAAGAACCCACCATGAAATTTGGTGGTGACCTTTAGAGGTGCAGAAGCAATGGTGAGAGCATCTTGATTTTAAAACTTGAAACATTCGAAAATTATCATCTGCCTGACATTCACTTTACATTTTTAAAGCTAATTTTGTGTTTGTTGACCTACATTGATTGTGTAGTGATTCTTTAGTCCAGGCTTTTGAATATATATTCCAGAGTGCCTACAGATACATGAATGTCCATCAGACAACCCACTGCTTTGTTGTCTCGATTTATTTCCTTGTGCTTTAATTTCTTTGTTATAAGCTACAAGTTTTCTCAACTCTTACTGATTGAATACGTGACACTAAATGATTCAATGTAAAAATACAGTGAAAAGTGTGTATCTTAGCCGTACATACATGACACCATTCACATCAACTTAGAATAAGATGAGGAAAAATAAAGATAACTTGAGAGTCCGACTGCCCACTGCTGCAGTCCTGCTCTGGGCTTTGCAGCCCTTGCCATGCCTCTGCCAGAGTCCCGCTCTCACTGGCCCACACTTGATCCGCTGTCGTGACAGGGCACATTCAGCTCCTGCCACATGGTTCCCAGTTGCAACCCAGCTCCTTCCCTCTGCTCAGCTTGAATGGTGAATGTTAGCATGTAGTTTAGTTATGAGCAGCATCATGGCTAAAACAAAATCTAGTCGTGGCGAGAGCTAATAGACAAGTTTTCTCCAGCCCTATGTCACCAGGTAGCAATCGGGAATACTAATTGAAAATCTATTCCCACCTATTTCTCACCCCAAAGACGAGGTCAGTTGGTTCACTGCACCAACCCAAAGCAAACAACACTCAGCTGGAACCAATAATTGAATTTTTCTCAATAAAAACTGAAAGAACTGTGCATGCTGTAAATCAGGAACAAAAACAGAAGTTGCTGGTAAAGCTCAGCAGGTCAGAACTGAGGAAGGGTCACCGGACCCGAAATGTTAACTCTGATTTTCTCTTCACAGATGCTGCCAGACCTGCTGAGCTGTTCCAGCAACCTCTGTTTTTGTCATTGAATTTTCCTCATTGGCATTGTTGAGTATTACAAATGTGGTACATTTACAACAGAATCATTGATAAACTGAAACAAATTTTTCAGGTGATACACAGTACTTTCCCTACCTTGTGAGAAGACTATGGTAGGAGTTGTCTCCAGACCTCCTCATAGCACCAATGTGCTGTAACAGTGCTTTTCCCAATTTAAACATTGTAGATATAATGAGTTATTCTCATTTTCACATAGACTGGGCAAGTCAGAATAGTTTGCGTTGTAAGGGTAATTTTCTACAATAGTTTCATGGTAGTTTACTGGGACAATATGCTTTAGAATCAACAATGAAAGATGCCGTAATGGAATTTGTGTTCAGTAACAAACGAGAATTGTTGAACTATTTTAATGGTAAAGAGCATCTTGAATATAGTGACTGACATAGGATTGAATTTAGATTTGAAATCGAGAAGGATGAGTCACAAAGTAAAGCATTAAATTTAATAAGTCAGTGGTTTGAAGGAATGAGGATCACTGGCACCGTTTCTGGGGAAGGTGGGACCTGTACAAGTGGGAGGGTCTGCACGTGAACCAGAACGGGACCAATACCCATGCAGGCAGGTTTCCTAGTCCTGTTAGTAGGAGTTTAAACTAGCCCAGTCGAGGAGGGGCACAGCATACTTTAGTAAAGGAACTGAAGCAGAAGGGGTTCAGCCATTGTGCAATTCAAGGGAGTAAGGTGAAGCTGGACGGCCTCTATCCTAACACTAGGTAGGTAAGACAGATGAGTTAAGGGTGTGGAATGATGTGTGAAATTGTGATATTGTTGCCATCAGAGATGTGGTTGGGGGAGGAACGGATCTGGCAACTCAACATTCCGGGCTATAGGATCTTCAGGTGAAACGAGGGAAGAGTATTAAAACGGGAGGTGGTGTTACATTATTAATTAAGGAGTCGGTTACTGCAGTAAAGAGAGACAATATCTTAGAAGGGTCTTCAAATGATGCTTCGGGTCCGATGACCCTTCCTCAGAACTGGACCCGAGGAGTTCTGAGGAAAGGTCACTGGACCCGAAACGTTAACTCTGATTTTTTTTTTCTCCACAGATGCTGCCAGACCTGCTGAGCTTTTCCAGCAACTTCTGTTTTTGTTCCTGATTTACAGCATCTGCAGTTCTTTTGGTTTTTATTCAAATGATGCTTTGTGGGTAGAGTTTAAGAATTAAAAGGGGACAGTCACATTACTGAGAATGTATTATAGGCCCCAAACAGGCAGCGGGCAATAGAGGAGCAGATAGAGAGCCAATTCACCTGAGGTGCGATAATAATAAGCTAATTATTTTAGGTAATTTCAACTTCCAAAATATTAGTTGGGATAGTCGTAATGTAAACAGTTGAGAAGGGGCGGATTTGTTCAAAGTATTTGGGAGAACTGTTTATGTCATCACACAAAGTCGAACAAGGGACAGTCAGTGCTAGAGGATTTTAGAGATAGCACATGCAACACGTTATGATTTAAGTCTGTTTTAAGATTTAAGGAAAGGAAAGAGATGGTCTGCAAAAGAGTTTTGGATTGTGAGAAAGGCATAATTTATTAAAATAAAGCAGGGTCTGGCCAAAGTAGACTGAGAATAGCCACTTGTGGGAAAATCTACAGTAGAACACCCAGTTTGGGATCCACCAGGGCCACTCAACTCCTGACCTCATTACAGCCTTGGTTCAAACATGGACAAAAGAGCTGAATTCCAGAGGTGAGGTGAGAGTGACAGTCCTTGATATCAAGGCTGCATTCGACTGTGTGTGGCATCAAGGAGCCCTAGCAAAACTGGAATCAATGGGTATCAGGGTGCAAACTCTCTAGTGGTTGGAGTCATACCTGACACATAGGAAGATGGTCGTGGTTGTTGGAGGTTAATCATCTCAGCTCCAGGACATCTCTGCAGGAGTTCCTCGGGGCAGTATCCTAGGCCTAACCATCTTCAGATGCTTCATCAATGACCTTCCCTCTACCATAAGGTCAGAAGTGGGAATGTTTGCCGATTATTGCACAATGTTCAGCACCATTTGTGACTCCTCAGATACTGAAGCAGTCCATTTTCAAATGCAACAAGATCTGGACAATATCCGGGCTTGGGCTGACAAGTGGCAAGTGACATTGGCACCACACAAATGCAAAGCTATGACTGAATCCTCCACTATCAACATCCTGGGTGTTATCATTGACCAGAAACTCAACTGGACTCACCACATAAACACAGTGGCTACAAGAGCAGGCCAGAAACTAGGAATGCTGCATTGAGTAGCTTGCCTCCTGACTCCTCAAAGCCTGTCTACCATCTACAAGGCACAAGTCAGGAGTGTGATGGAATATTTCCACTTTCCTGGATGAGTGCAGTTCCAACAACACTCAAGAAGCTTGACACCATCCAGGACAAAACAGCCGCTTGATTAGCACTACATCCACAAGCATCCACTCCCTCCACCACCGATGCTCAGTAGCAGCAGTGTATACTGTCTACAAGATGCACTGCAGAAATTCACCAAAGACCCTCAGACAGCACCTTCGAAACCCATGACCACTTTCATTTCGAAGGACAAGGGCATCAGACACATGGGTACACCACCACCTCCAAGTTCCTCCTCCAAGTCACTCATCATCCTGACTTGGATATATATCGCCATTCCTTCATTGTCACTGGGTCAAAATCCTGGAATTCCCTCCTTAAGGGCATTGTGGGTCAACCTACAGCAGGTGGACTGCAGCAGTTCAAGAAGTCAGCTCACCACCACCTTCTCAAGGGGCAACTAGGGATGGGCAAGAAATGCTGGCCGGCCAGCCAGCGACGCCCACATCCCACAAATGAAATGGAGTGTATTTAGGAAGGAAATGGAGAGTATGCAGGCCCGACATGTTGCTCCTATATGTTACCCAAAAGAGATCAAGCCGAGAGAGCCCTGAATGTCTAGGAATATTCAGGACTGGATGAGATGGAAAAGAGAAGTTTTTACAGTTCCAAAGGAAGCAAATTAATGAAGACTCTAGGAGTGTATAGAAGTGCAAGGGGAGTCTTACAGTAATTGGAAGAGCGCAGAGGGGGAATGAAGAAACAATGACAAGCAAAATTTTGGAGATTTCCCAAGATATTCTCAAAGTATATTAAGAGGAAGAAGAGATGCAAGGAAAGTAGGACCCTTGGGAATCTGTGTTTTGGATATTGTCGGGTACTTCATTCAGGAGGAGGATTTTCAGGTACAGAATTTGAGGAAAGGGACTGTGAGGTTATTAAACAGATTGACATAGGCAATGAGGAGATATTGGACGTTTTAACAGGCTTAAAAGTGAGCAGATCCCTGGATCCCGATGAGTTATATCACAGGCTGCTGTGGGAGAGAAGGGAGGAAGTCATCGGGGCTCTGACCCAAATTTCTAATTCATCAGTGTTCACAGGAGAAGTGCCAGTGGACTGGAAGACAGCTAATGTGGTTTCCCTATTCAGGGACGGTGTTAGAGATAAACCAGGGAGTCTTACATCAGTGATAGGGAAGCTATTAGAGAATATTCTGAAGGAGGAAATTAATCTCCATTAAGACAGGCAAGGTTTGATCAGGCATAGTCAGCATGGCTTTGTCAAAGGGAGGTCATGCCTTACAAATCTGATTGAATCTTTCAAGGAGGTGTTAAGATGTGCAAATGAACCAAGTCCAGTTGATGCAGTTTATATTGATGTCAGCATAGCTTTTGAAAAGATCCCACGTGGGACACTGATAAAGAAGATGAAAGCACAGAATCCAGAGGAACTTGGCAAAATGGATCCAAATTTGAATCGGTGATAGGAGACAGAGGATTGTGGTAGAAAGCTGTTTGTGTGACTCGAGGTCAGTATCTAGTGGTATGCCACAAGGATCAGTATTGAGTTCCTTTATTGTTTGTGATAAATATAACTGATAGAGATGAGAGTGTGAGGAGGGTGATATGTACATTTACAGATTACAGAAAGATTGGCCGGGTGGTTAATAGTGTGGAGCAAGGTCTTGGGTTCCAAGAGAATATGGATAGGTTGACCGCGTGAGCAGATCAGTGGCAGAGAATTTAACTCGTAAAGTGTGAGGTGATGCACTTTGAAACGAGCAACAAGACAAGTAAATACTCAGTGAATGGCCAGACATTCGGAAGCTCAGAGAAATTGAGGTCCTTCACCACAGATCCCTGAAGTCGGCAGTGCAGATTAATGGGGTGGTTAAGGAGACATATGAGACACTTGCCTTTATCAGTTGTGGCACTGATTGTAAAAGCAGAGAGGTTATATTGGAGCTGTACAAACCTATGGTTAGGCCTCAGTTGGATTACTGTGTGAAGTTTTGGTCACCACACAGTAGCAAGGATGTGACTGTGCTAGAAGGAGTGAAGATTCACCAGGACATTGCCTGGGTTTGAGTATTTTATCTGTGAAGAGATGCTGGATGTACTTGGGGTGTTTTCTTCACAGCAGAGAAGGTTGAGCAGGGACTTGATTATGAGGCGTACAGGATTGAGGAACTCTGATAAGGTGGATAAGAAGCAGCTGTTTCCCCGAGTTGAAGGGTCAGTAATAAGGGGGCGTAATGGTATGGTGAAAGGCAGGGACTTGAGAGGAGATTTGAGGAAACATTTTTCTCACCCAGAGAGTGATGGGAATCTGAGTGCACTGCCTTGGAAGGCAGTAGAGATAAAACAGCTCACACTCTGCTTTAAAAAAAGGACTTGGATGAGCACTTGAAATGTCATCACATTGAAGGCTTTTGGTCAAGTGCTGGAAAGTGGGATTGGTGTAGATAGGTTGGCACAGACCTGATGGGCTGAAAAGCCTCTTCTGTGCTGTACGACCCCTTGATTCTAAACAATCAGCTGGACTGAACTTAGTGAATTAAGTTACCACCAATTGTAGTTTTCAGAGAAGGATTTGGTGTGATATGCAAGCAAAACACTTAAAGGCAAAGACTGTGGTTGTCTAGTTAACAAACTGAGGTGAAAGGTAGTATCAAACTAAAAGTAAAGTTAAAATCTTTGAAGTGAAAGGAACTGTAAAACGTAACAAAGCAATATAAAGAAAGAGACATATAGCCATACAGAATAGCATTTTAAATAAGTCTTGCTAGTGATAAAGATTTCTTGTGAAAGTACTAAGAGACAAGTGTGACTTACCATGGTAGTACATCTCCTTTTAGTTACAAGCAGGGCAAAATTCAGGGAAAGATTATTAATGAGGATAAAGACAAGTGACAGTGAGCATGATCCACCAAAAGGTAATGGCAGACTTAATAAAAGTAGAAATACTTGCATAGACACAGGTTGGTTGATATCTAGAACTCTCTTCCTCAAAAATGCTGCTAAGTTTGGAATCAGTTGATAATCTTGATTTTTTTTTTTCGGTTAAATTTTTGCTAGCCATGGGTATTAAAGTAGGTGGAGTGCCGAAATGCAGAACAGGCTTGAGCCTCCTTTTGAAATGGGTATAATTCCAGAAGGTGATCCCCAAGCAATAGGGATTTGTAATTTTTTCTCATGGACCCACTCCCTTTCTTTGTTATCTTTTGTAGGTTTGTCTGTTTAATCCCAATTCCTTAGCCTTTCTTGATGTACTTTATTATTCTCTATTATCTTAACTGCACAATTATTTTGGCTTGCCTGGGTTCCTGGTGCTATGCTGCATATTCTTAGAATTCTTTGTGTGTAGCTTTTCATAGGTTCACTGTTTGTTTTAATTTTAATCATACTATAAATCCCTTACTCAGTCAAAACTGAACAATGAGGCATTTGAAATGGCCCTAGCATTTCAATCTGAAGCATCCTGTTCTATTCCTACTATCTGCAAACAGCAACTGAGCTCATAAGAAGTGCTAACTGTTGTTTTAACCAATGCCCTGGCTGTTATTTTGACCAATGGCCTGAGCAGATGAGAGACTCTAGATTTAGACTGGTCCATCACACACTGTGCTGAGATCAGAATTTTCCCTATAGGAAAACAAGATACTGGAGAAACTCTCAGATTGGGCGACATTTGTGAAGAGAGAAACCTGAGTTAATGTTTTAAGTCCAATGATTCTTTAGAACTCAGAAGTTCCCTTGTTTACTGAATTCCTGGTCTGGGTTAAAATCGGGTCTGAAGATTCTGTTTCAGTACTAGGTTCCCCTGCTATGGAGAAGAGTGTTGTTCTCTACTGTTCCTATTAATTCCTTTCCTTTATATAAATATCTTAATCAGATAAATTCTTAGTATCAGGACATGGCATGCACACTAAGTCAGCCACTTTATCCTTGATTATTATTCTTCTGAATTACAGCTTTCTCTAGTAGATCCTTTGCCAGATGGAGTATCCAAGGTTTATTTCAGAATTTTTGATGAGATCTGGATAGTACTCTGTATAATGTACATGAACATTTTGCTTTGATATTCCATGATGTTGGTAATACCTGATTTTTTTTGCATCAGCAACCGACCTATATATGATTTTATGTGCCTGGAAATAATCCCATTGCGCTTCTCTCTATCTGTGTTTCATCTGCATTCCTTTCTGGCAATTTCATACCTGGAGTATGCCATTTCACACTTCATGTGATTTTTTTTTTTGTTATAATTGTTTGTTTTCTTCATGTGTCGCACATCCCTGCCCACCAAAACAAGAGTGCCCCCTTTATCCTACTTTCTTTATTCCTGACTCTTAATCAATTTCCATCAATATCATGAGGTTACTTTCAATTCTTTTGCATTTCAGTTTTTATAGCAAGCTTTTGTCTGGAATCTCATTGAGTGTTTTTCTGAATGTGTACATGCATGACATTCATAAGCCTTTCTCTGTCCATCTGCTTGGTGACTCAGTTATCCCTGTCAATTACACTTGACTTTTTGAGATAGAATCGTTAAATGATTTCAACACAGAATCAGGCTATTTTGCCTGTTGATGCCCCCCTAAAAATCAATTTGACTAGTTCCACTGCTCTGCTACTTGCTCAAAGCCCTACAAATCTTCTCTCTTAATCTAATTCCCCTTTGAAGGATGAAACGTTTCCTAAGTTCAAAATTTTGGTACTGTTTAGAATAAGTGGGCTAATGAAGATATTTCCCCTGAATTCCCTAATTGATTAATTAACAACTGTCCTAGTTTGATAGAAGAGCAAAATAACAGAAGTTGGTAGTGAGAGTAGATTGATCATCATCTGTTACCTATGTGGAGAAAAGTGAAGTGATCCATTTTTGTGGGAATGATGCAGAGAGACAGTGTAAAACAAGGGGTGCAATTCTAAAAAAGGTGCAGTAGCAGGAAGACCTAATTCCCTAATTGCTGTGATTCTCAAGTCATAGGTCGGCCAGACCAATGAAGGATGGCAGAATTCCTTACCTATAGAACATTTTTATGATGATTAACAGTGGTTACGTGATCGCCATTAGGCTAGCTTTTTATTATGTTTAAATATTCCATTTGTCCCGGTGGTATCTGGGCCCATGTCCCGAGAAACTTACCTTGGAGATTCTGCGTCACTAGTCCGGTGAGGTCTTTACTACTCCACTATCTCACAATTGTGGGTGCCATACTTCGGGAAGGATGAGAGTACATTGGAAATAGTGCCAAAAAAGTGTACAAGGTTGTTCTGGGGAAGGGAAACATCAGTTACCAAGGTAGATTAGAGGAGTTAAGTGTCTTCTGCTTAGAGAGGAGAGACTAAGAGGAGATTTGTTGGAGGTTTACAAAGTCATGAGAAGACTGGACAGAGTAGATGGAGAGAAACTGTCCCCCTCGTAGAAGAATGGAGACCAAAGTGAGAGACATTTACAGTGATTTGCAAAAAAAGCAAGTGCGACATGCAAAAAATAACTTTCCCACACAGTGAGTGATTCAGATCTGGAATGCACTACCTGAAAGTACAGCAGGGCAGCTTCAATTGAGGCATTCAAGAGGACATTAGATGATTACTTGAATCAAAAAACTGTGCAAGGTTATGTGTAAAAGGCAATAGATTGGCACCAATTTTTAATACTGGTTTGGAGAACCATTGCAGACACAATGAATGGGCTGAATGGCTTCTTTCTGCACCATTATAATTGTGATTTATGATCCCTAGTTTTGAACAGTCCCAGAGATGAAAATATCTCTTCTGTTTCTTTAAAAAAGTAGGCTCTTCTGTTAATCTGAAAGCAGTCTTGTTCCTTATGATAACTTAGATGCTTTAAAGCATTTATCCAAAATGTAGATAGTGCCTGTCCCCTTAGGTATTTGTTATTGAAATCCTTGGAACAGCTGTGCAGTTAGGCTGCTGCTCGTGGAGGCAATCAGAAACTTGCCTTTTGTTTTTACCCTGTAAGTTGAGCCTCTTCTGATGTTTGTGCTCATTGCCAAGTCTTGTTGAGCTGTTTCTTGCATAGGATGTCTACTTGTTCTTGCATTGACTTTTGGTGACTTTAAGTGATGGGATTCTTCATTAGGACAGACAAGATCATAGTTATATGTATGTTGCAGCTGAGATGTAACTCATAGAATCGTAGAATAGAATCCCTACAGCGTGGAAACAGGCCCTTCAGCCCAACAAGGCCACACCGACACTCGAAGCATCCCACCCAGACCCATCCCCCTAATCTACACATCCCTGAACGCTACGGGCAATGGCCAATCCACCTAGCTTGCACATCTTTGCACCCGGAGGAAACCCACGCAGACACGGGGAGAATGTGCAAACTCCACACAGACCGCTGCCCGAGGGTGGAATCAAACCTGGGTCCCTGGCACTGTGAGGCAGCAGTGCTAACCACTGAGCCACCGTGCTGCCCCCCAGTAACTGCCAGTACTGTGTAATTTAAACTCTTGAGAAGTTTTCTAACAAAAACAACTACATGTTTGGAAAGATCACTGGGGGGAAAACACAGTTCTTTTGCAGTTTATTGTGAGTTGGCTTTTTTCAACCCCTTCTAAAAATTGCAGGCTCATATCTGAAACAGATATCAAGTTTATCAAATTTTTAAAACATCTTAACATCTTTTAAATCTAAAAAAGTGCCTAGCATTGATTATAATTAGCTTTAGCTAGCAAGATTCGTTAACTGGATTCACATCATTGTCTTCACCCTACCTCCCTACCAGCAACCTTCCTCTTTTCGATTTTTCTTTCTCTCTTCCTCCTCCTTTTTGCACAGTTTTCTATCACGTTAACTCTTGTCTGCTGTTCCCCTCCACCTTTCATTCTCATCTCTTCTTACCACCTCTTCTCCCTACTTTCCCTCCCACATCTCCTTCTGTTCTTCTCTCCCAGTCTTTAACTTCTTGCCCCACTCTCTTTTCCTTTCTCCCTTTACCCATCTCCTCTCCATTTACGTTTTTATTCTTTCCTTCCCATCCCCTTTTGCTCTCTTTGCTGTTCTTCTGTCTTCCATTTTCCAGCTCTCCTCCTCCTCCTTCCATCTCATCACCTGAATTGACTGTGCAACTGGACATGAAGCTCTTGTTAGTTTTCTGTTCAAAAGTAACTTGAACAATGTAAATGCACAGATGTTTAGACCATTTCTGGATTCAGCAATGCAATAATTTGTACTGACTAAATTGTTTTACCTCTGTTAGAATTCACTAATGCTCTGATGTAAAAGTAAACCTATGAATCTGAATCCAGCTGAGAGTTGGGCACTCTGTCACTGTGATACCACTGGTAGAGTTTAAATGGAGCTTTCCTCAGGTTGAGCTTTCTACAGCACACAGTCTTCAGTTCTGCACCCACACTTAAATCCAGTAATCAGTGATGGACAGAAGAGAAAATCTGACTGGGCAAAACTCTCTGCTATACCTGTGTATAGTTCAATCATATAATGGTGGATTATTAGGAGGCAGCTTCAACTTTGGTTAATTTTATTTTCTTTCCTTATTAATTTCTTATGCTGCATATTGACGAGGATTTTTCTTTGTCTTTTTTGTCTTGTTTATTCGTTCTCCAGTCTGACCAGGTACAGGTCACCCCCAGCCCCAGTGTATGTATTATTATTTCATTTTCTGCTATATTCTTTTTGCATGCTTTCATACTGCTTGTGGGTGGTACACTCAGATTATTTGAGTCTGGATAACCCAATGTACAGCAGTATACATTGCAATCATTTAACTGCTGCATGATTGTAAACAAGCTTAACTACCTGTGGAGTGATGGTAATCAAGGTCTACCACAGCACTGTGCTTTAAATATGTGATTTATTTGACACTACATTAACCTGGTATTTCCTTTCTTTTGCCTAGAAGTACTTTGTTCAAATCTCTCATCATTTCCAAGAGCGAGGATGGGGGTGTCAATGCGGCTGCTGGCCTTGCTATAATTTGACCACTGCACAGCTAGTGGATCTGCCATATGACCACCTACACAATGGCAGATTTGCCACGTGACCAGTCACTCTGTATGAAGAGAAACAAAGAAGTGATTTGCAGCCTGTGTTTCAAGCTCTCCCCTCCTCGTTCTGCCTGTCATGCATTGGCTTCTTTTTTATCTGTCTTTTTTTAATTTTAGAATTTTTTTCATATAAAACAGCAATTGGCCGCGACTATCTACACTAATCACGCTGGATATTTGTTTGGTTAATGGCATGGTATAAGTTTGTAATTTGGGAATTGGACCCTTCAAAACAACACAACTAGAATTTGGTTGCAATTAAGATATTTTCCTAAATGTATGTAGGAAAAAGATCGATCAGTGGTGGATAAGAGAAGGAAGCACTGTTCTAGTGTGCTGTACTCAGTCACTGTGAAATGCCGGTGTTTAAGTTGTACCGTCTCTTGTTATTGTTAAGCTGAATAATAAATGTGTAGATTCTGTCACATTATTAAAACCTCCCTATGTCAGGAGCAGTTTTTTTTTGCAAGGCTGTTTTTTTGGATCTGGCCATCATTCTGCTGAAATTAGTGTTTAAATCTGTCTGCAGATTAAAATAATTATTATTGAAGCAAAAAATGATTTAGAAGTGATTCATTAGGATTTTTAAGTTGCTTATTATTTTGATATCAAGGCTCTGATTTCATTTATTGAATTTATTCCTGCTGATCTGCTCAGCACAATTATTTGAAGGTTAGCCTTGATGACAATAATTACTTAAAATGGAAAATCCAAGGTGCATTGATACAATTACTAAAAGAACGATAATTAAAGACAAGGTTATAAGTTAATTGGATACTTTTCATTCTTCAGTTTCACTTTGAAATATTTCCCATGATTTTAGAATGAAACCCCTTGTTATTTCAATTCATATGCTTTGACAGGATATACAGAGTTTTCCCCAGTGTTTCTCCAGACCATACTCAAAAGCAGGTTAAAAAGTGTTTTTTCTGTTTTGGAAGTTGTATTAGCTGGATGATGGATGATCGAATCTTACAAAGCCTATCCTGGCCTTAATGGAGTTTAAGTCAGATTTGGTGTTATTGAATCTCTACGGTCAGGAAACTAATAGTCATATCAAGATTATCCTAATATCACATTTTGATTAATACCCTTGGAAAGAATTGCACTCTCTACTTATATTTCAGAGAGAAGTAGAATAGGAGCAGTGCAAGCGAAGCTAGGAATATTGGAAGACAAATCAAAAAGGAAAAGATTGGGGAGGCAGGATGGCTTTAAAGATTAAAACATTTTAGAAGTAGGAGCATTCAAACATTTAGTTGGAAATTGAATCAATAATGTACAAAACACTAAACGTAAATATCTGATAAACCCTAACTGTATAATTTTGATTTTTCTTGCACAGGTGGTCATTACTATCTGAAACTCAGAGAATGTTCTTCCTACCTCTTGGCAAATATGCCTACATGTGCATAAATTGTTGGGAAGTAGTCCTCATCATGAAAACAAAATTAATCCTGCCCGCTCCTCTCCATGTTGAGATTTCTAATTAATGTTTGTTTGTAAAATTTAATTCTGTAGCAGTATTAACTGATTCCTTCTGATCGTACATTCCCATGACAATACTGCAGACTCACTCAATGGCTCAGTGAGTATCTGGACCATGGAGTCTGTTGTAAGTGCTGGGTTGCAACAACTCTATGTCCCTGGATTTGACGTGTAAGATGGAAAAATTGTCCTGGCATTTCGCTCCTTAACTTGCAAAAGATTGCTACTGGGAGGTGTCATTGTGTGGATGCCAGGTGAAGAGGGAATGGGTTTAGCTGTTCAGTGTTTTGTGATATAGTAACCTCCAGTACTCTTGTTGGGCACTGACAGAGGACAATGAATACTGAGATTGGAGTTCCAGAAGGCAAACTGTATCTAGAGACTTATGAGTTGGTGCTTTCAGGGACGTAGGAGAAGGGACAATGTTGCCTAATTTAGTTTTTAAAACAAGTGATCTAGTTTGGGGGAGCGATCTTAAATATTAAGATCTGCGCTCAATACTACTAATGTATAAAGCCAGAATGTTAGCATGTCAGTGGAATGTGCACAGAGAGCCTGCATAGAGATCCATGCCAGTGCATTTTGTCCAGTAAATTCCCAGACTCGGTCCATGAAGTTCTTTTCCACTTTGGGTGGAATGTATTGGATGGGAGAAAATGGAAGGTAGTTGAAATTACATGAATGTTCTTTCATGTATCTCACAATATTGGATGATTGAGTTGAATCAACTGTGGCCTTTATAGAGGTAGCTGATGGTTTTCTGATCCTGGGAAACAAACCTAAAGAAAGAACTGTGGACGGAACAGTAACAATCCGAAAATAACTTAGTGTTAGTTCTTTAAAAGTCTAGTGATGAGTTTCAGATAATTATTTTTTCTAAAACTCTTCTTAGGCAGTTGATGAGAAACGTCCTGAAATCTAGCAACAGATTCTAGGTGTGTGTTACAGAGACTGAACCATCATACCAAGAGATTCACACTAATGGGCCTGATGTATTTTTGTGAATGAAGTAATTAATTCTGCAGCCTATCTGAACCAGGGTATTCATTTCTGCAAAATTGCACACATGTTCTACAGTGTTATGACAATATATGTCCTGTAATTTCAATCCTGTTTTTTTTGTTTGTTTGTGTTTGCCTTTTGTTTTCTTTTCTCCTTTAGCCTCCGGCCAAATTCCTCTTACCAGAGATGAGAGTATCTGATGTTGGAAAGAAATGTGTAGTCATCGACTTAGATGAAACCTTAGTACATAGTTCCTTTAAGGTACTGCAAGTTCTTTGTTCATTCTTTGTGTTCTTCTTTAACTCAAGTATCTTTTTAAGTTAAAGCATACAAATCCACATTATCAATCTTAACTCTGTTTTGAGGCGGAGATGGTATGCATGAGAAGTAATTAAGAGCATGTCACTAAAATAGAGACTGCCAAATTTATTTTAGCATGATACTTTTATAATTTAAAATGTTTAGCCTACTCAAATGGTCATTTTGGTAACTTCACTACGTTCTTGTGTGAGGATAGTATTCTCAATGGGCAAGATGGGAAGAACCAGAGAGAGAGATTTGGGTGTATACTTGAAAAGGACAACTTTTATGGATACTTGGGGAAAGAGCAAGAAGGAATAGGAATAGTTGAACAGTTCTTTCCATTTCCAAGAGCTGGCTCAGGTAGGATGCGCTGAATGGCCTCCTGTGCTATACAAAAGTGTAAGCTACTTGAATAATTTCATGTTCAAACGCTAGTGTCTGAAAAGGCTTTTGCATTGGTTCATGCTAATGTCTTTGGACCTGTATTCAAATTCAGCCCATACACAAGAATAATATGAAAATGCTGCTTTGCTTTTGGGGCTAGTGTTCATAGTACAAGCCCTGGCAGAGTTAGGTGTGCACTGCAGTTCCAAAATATTTTGAACTTAAACTTGCAATCAGGATGCTAACAGGATGGATTGTGCTGGCAATGGAACATAGGGAGTCATCATCCGAGGCTTTGCATTGATGATACAAAAGTAAAGGGCACTCTACCTCTTTGTTTGGCTTTTCCTGATGTGACCGGGAAGTGCTTAACTTACTTGTTTGACATTGTCATTTGTTTGATTTCAAGCACTTCCATTCTCCAGTACTTAGCTGTTTCTGAATTGACAATGTAAAAGGAAATCACCAGAAAGGGAAGGGGAAAGGCCTCTCCTGCACTTAAACAAAAGATTTCATTCAGTTTCCTTTGTCCTGCAAAAGAGCAGCTCATGCAATATCAGTTGACTACCAGCTAGCAATTGGAGGGAATTGAAGTAAAATAAACCCGTGCTCACAGAATAATGGGACGTGCTTGCCTGGGTTTCGGGGCACCTGCTCTCACATCTTTATTGTGTGATGACTGAATTTAAATACAGAATGACACCCGGTTGTATGAAGATTTAAAGTCCCTGTTGTGTAGACAGTAAATTAGTGATGTTGGTAGTGAGTATTTTGCTGTAGAGTGAAGATACTCCAGTTGGCACACTCAGGTCACTTGCTTTCAATAGGTGAACCAGTGGATAATGTTTGCCTTACATTGTTATTGCAATATAGAACTGTTTACTTTCACCATGTTATGCTTCACGAAGAATTCATTTTGTTGGGAGCAAAAGTAAACCTGGGCTTTGGTAAGTTAGGATCTTGGATGACTGAAATACACTAAAGCTTCTGTTTACAACCTGATGTTTGTCAGTATCTACAAAACCAGATACTCTAAGTGGATAGTTTCATGTGGCCAGTTTGTTTTGATGTGGTGAATAAAATGTTGCATTTGACTTTTTTCTTCTCTCCTACAAACAGTGATAGGTTTTTATGGGTTATGGAAAGTGTTCTGTGAGTTGATTGTGTGAAGGGAAGGCTATCAAAGTGTCTCTTTTTTTTAATTCATTTCTGGAACGAGGTCATTGTTGGCTCGGCCAGCATTCATTACTTATCCCTAGTTGCCCTTGACGCTGCCTTCTTGAACTGCTGCAGTCCATTTGGTGTATGTACAGTGCTGTTAGGCAGGGAGTTTAATGTAACAACAAATTTTGGAAAATGATCATAACAAGCACTTTTAAAATTTGACCCTGTTGCTCAATCTTGTTTGTGATCCCTTTAAGTGATATGTAGGAGCAGGAAGCGCAGAGAACCTTGGATGTCTAAGAATATTCAGGTTTGGATAAGAAGGCAAAGGCAGCACATTTACTTCGGCCTTTGTGGAGAATAGAAAGTGCAGGTTGGAATCTCAGGAAAACAGAAGAACAAAGAGGGCCATGGAAAAACAATAGCAGGTAAAATTAAGGAGAACTCCAAGATATTCTACAAGTATATTAAGGGCAAGTGAGAAAGAGTAGGGCCCATTAGGGACCAAGGGGGAGATCTGTGCATGGAGCTAGAGGACTTTGGAAGGTTGTTAAATGAATACTTAACTTCTGTCTTCACTCAGGAGGAGGACAATGCAGATACAAAATTTAGGGAAGAGGACTGAGATTCTTGAGCGGATTGCCTTAAGGAGTAGGGAGGTATCCGAGGTTTTGGCAGGTTTGGAATTGGATAGATCCCCAGGTCTGGTTGACTTGTATCCCATGCTACTGTAGGAGGAAATTGCTACAGTTCTGATCAAATTTTTAATTCCTTTCTGGCCACAGGGGAGGTGCCATTGGACTGGAAGACAGCTAATGTTGTCCCACTTTTCAAGAAGGGTGATAAAGATAAACCAGGGAATTACAGACAGAGTCTCTCATTAGTGACAGGGAAACTATTGGAGAATACTCCGAAGGAACAAATTAATCTCGACTTAGAAATGCAAAGGCGGATCAGGAATAGTCAGTGTGGCTTGGTCAGACAGGTTCGATCGAATTTTTCAAGGAGGTATGTATCATAGAATCCCTACAGTGCGGGTGGAGGCCATTCAAATCTGCACCATCTGAATCTGAAGAGCATCCCACTTATACCCACCCTTTCTCTGTAGTGCCGCAGTTACCATGGCTACTAAACCTAGCCTGCACATCCCTGACACTACAGGGC
Organism: Rhincodon typus; assembly: GCF_021869965.1. NCBI lineage: Eukaryota > Metazoa > Chordata > Chondrichthyes > Orectolobiformes > Rhincodontidae > Rhincodon > Rhincodon typus. The sequence goes on from NC_063333.1 coordinate 7,065,010, forward strand.
AATTCAGCATGGTCAATCCACTAACCTGCACACCTCTGGACTATGGGAAGAAACTGGACCACCCAGTGGAAACCCATGCAGGTGCAAGGGGCATGTTCAAACTCCACACATCCACCTGAGGCTACGTTTGAACTTGGGACCCTGGCGCTGTGAAGCAGCAGTGTTAACCTCTGTGCCACCATACTGCCCTCTAACCATTGTGCTGTTGTGCCTGCCCTGTAGATGGGGTAGGGCAGTTGAAGTAGTTTATATGAATTTCAGCAAAGTGTACAAGATCCCACATGGGAGAATGATAAAGAAGGTGAAAGCACATGACATCCAAGGTAACGTGGCAAATGAATCCAAAGTTAGGTTAGTGGTAGGAGACGGGTGGTAGAAGGGTTGATTGTGTGACTGGAGTTCGATATCCAGTGGCATGCTGCAGTGCTGAGTCCCTTATTGTTTGTGATATATATAAACAATATGGATAAGAGTGGGGGGGGAAATGACAAATAAGTTTGCAGATGGCACAAAGATTGGCCGGATAGTTAACAGTGAGGAAGAAGGTCTTGGGTTACAGGAAAATATAGACAGATTGGCCAGATAGGCAGATCAGTGGCAGATGGAATTTAACTTTTCCAAAATGTATCACCACACACTTTACAGAAGTAGCAAGATAAGGGAGTACTCAATAAATGGTACAATTCTAGGAAACTCAGAGGAACTGAGGGATCTTGGGGTGCTTGCCCATAGATCCCTGAAGGTGGCAGGACAGGTTAATAGGCTGGTTAACAAGGCATGTGAGATACTTGCCTTTATCAGTAGTGGCATTGATTGTAAAAGTAGGGATGTTGTACTGGAGCTCTACAAAACTTTGGTTAGGCCACAGCTGGAGGACTGTGTGCAGTTCTGGTTGGAGCATTTTAGCTATGAAAAGAGGCTGAATATGTTTTGTTTGTTTTCTTTGGAGCAGAGAAGGCTGAGGGGGACCTGTACACGATTATGAACGGTTTGGCCAGGTTGGATGAAAGCAGCTGTTCCTCTTTATTGTCTTGAATAACAAGGGGGCATAGTTTTAAGGCAAGGGCAGGAGTTTTAGTGGGATTTGAGGAAAAATCTTTTCACCCAGAGACCTTCAACCACCGTCTGGAATGTATTGCCTGGGAGAGTAGTAGAGGTGCAGAAACTTACAACTAAAAAGTACGTGGATGAGCATTTGCCATGTCATAATTTTCAAGGCTTTGGGCCAATTGCTGGAAGGTAGGTCTTGAGTTGGTGCAGATTTAATTGGCCAAAGGGCCTCTTCACTGCTGTATTACTCTAGGACTCAGTATCTCTTAAACCAGCAGAGATATGTTGCTGGGAAGCGTTATGAATGGTGAATCAAACTGAAATGCTGAGGTCAGATTCAGGACCGATGCACGTGGTTGGCTTGCTGTGGGCTAGAAATGAAAAAAAAAACTTATATTTTCTGTAGTAGTTACATTGGTTGTCATGTTCCCTGCTTTACAAATTGTTCACAATAAATTCCCGCAAAAATGATGCGATTATCTTACTTTCTCTGATGCTCAGTGAGGAATCAGTATTGACCAAGATACTAAGGGAAATTCCATTTCTTTTCCTTGCACTGGTGACATGGGAAATTCTTCAAGCTGAGAGGCAGATGTAGAGCTTTGGGTTAATATCTCAACCTCAGTACTTCACTGCACATGCCACAGTATTCTGATTCAGAGGCAAGAATCATTGAGCCAAGCTGATATCTTAATGTACATCCTTGATGAGTTCCTTTCATTTGTTGCATTATTTTAAACCCCTTGACCATTTTCCACTTATACATTTGACTCCTCTCGTCACTGCAATTTGTTCCACAGAACTTGCAGCATAGAAACTGACCAATCGGCCCAACTAGTCTTTGACAATGTTTTGTGTTCTATAAAAGCCTCCAAACATCCTTCTTAGTCTAATCCTGTGAATACATCTTTGAATTCTTCATGTGCATCTATGACCACTCCATGTGGTAATGAACTCCACATTAATCCGCATATCAGTAGTGCACTGGAGTGGCCATGAATAATGTCAAGGAAGTGGGATGTGGACTCATGCCTGTGATCAGTCTCAGACATGCTGTTTTTAGGAATGATGCTGTGCTGAAAACCATTTAGCTTTAGAAACTTGGCATGAGCAGTCTTCATTTCAATGAATTAGTCCTTACAGAGACCACATTCACATTTTTATCTTTTAAAACTACCATTCCTTAAAACATCCAACTACTTTTGATTGGGGAGCTCAGAGGTGTATAGTCTGGAACAAGAGAAGTTCATTCAGCCTGTTCCAGCATTCAGTTAGATTAATTACAGATATGTATCTCATCTCTATTTATCTGTCTTGGTTCCATATCCCTTAATGCCCTTGCATAACAAAAATATATCACTTTTTTTTTAAATTTTCTACTGGATTTCTAATCTGAATTATTTTGGGGAATAGATTCCAGATTTCCACTGTGTGAAGAAGCATTTCCTGACAATCCCTGAAATTGCCTACCTCCAGTTTTAAGATTGTATGTCCCCTTATTCAAGACAGCCCCATGAGAGGAAATAGTTTCTCTTTATCTGTCCTATCAAATAATTGTCTAAAACACCCAAAGCAACAGCCTCTATCATGTTGAGCATTGTTGAAAAAAATCACTTCAAATACTTCCATGGTGTTGGAAACTCGGCTTACACAAACTGACTGAACACCCTTCCTGTTAAACATTTAGCTGCCATTATATAGTTACGTGAAAATCCTGCAGAATTGGCTATTTTCCAGCTATGTACCATGGAGCCTGCTTCTCTCAGCTGTTGTATGGGACGCCCTCACGTGGTTTCTCTTGCATAGCAACAGTTCATTTTTTTTTTGTGTGTGGCCCTGTGCTGTCATAACCACACAGTCTGCACTTTGGAAAATTATAAATGTTTGGTCAGTCTCTTGTTTACTTAGCAGTTCAGCTGTTTAGGCGCACTGATGCATGCTACATGCAGAGATGGATCCAAAGTTCCATTTCTACTGTTTGAACCTTTTTATGCAACTGAAAGAACTGTGAAGCTAAACCTTTATAGAATGCACAGCTCAGAAACAGGCTGTTCAGCGCAGCTGATCTGCACTGGTACTTGTGCTGTACGCAAACCTGCTCCCACCCTATTGCCTAATCCTATTGATAGTCCCTTCTAATTTTTCTCTCCCATATACTTAATTAGATTCCCCTTAAGAGGCATCTGTGCTATTTTTGTTAATCATTCCAGGTGGTGGTAGTGCGTTGCACATTCCAGCCATTCTTTGGTGAAAAAGTTTCTCCTGAATTCCTTTTAGATTTGTTAGTAACTGCCTTTATGGCTTCCAGTCTGGCTTCCCCTGAAAGTGGAAATATCTTTTCACCATCTATCTTACTGAATCCGTCATACTTTGAGAAAAGACTAAAGTTTACACAGGAATTTGTTCCTCTCCTGCCCGTCACCCCTGCCCTCTAGTGGTAAGAGCAGTGGATAAATTGTCTTCACAGATCCAGTAAGCATAAGTCTGACCCTCTTCCTTCAGTTGGCAGCTCCTTCAGGTTTGAGAGCTTGAACCTTGCTGATCTGAGTCTGAGCAAGGTGTATCCTCCTCTGTGTTACTGTGGGAGTGCTGAATCACCAGAAATATTGTCTCAGTTAGACTGAGTCCCAATCAAGGGGATCACCATGCCGCCTGACAGCATCCAAAAAATAAAGAGCAGAGACTAACATTCATCCCACAAATAAATCACATCTTTTTTTTAAAAAAAAGACATATTTAACCATTTGTTCACTTTGTGTTTGGGATGCAGGGGATGCTGTCAAAGTGTGCAAGGCAGATTAGCAGGTATATAGTATTGAAACACAAATCAGCCAAGATTTTACTGAATGGTAGAATGTGGGGGGCTCTTGTAGCACAAAAGATCTATATCCAAGTCACACCTGCAGAGATGTGCTATCACAAAATCTTTTTGAATGGTGTGACTGGCCCAATAAGCTGAATGGCCTTGGTTCTGTTTCTGATTTGTTGCTGGTCCTTAGTTGTTCTGAAAGGTTGGTAGAGGACAAAAGTACAGGCTATTAGAAGTTTTACAAGAATGATGCCAGAATCAAGTAGTTATACCAATTAGGACATATTGTATAGGCTGTGGATCCTAGAAAAGAGGATGTTGAACAGTAACCTTTATAATTTTGACAGTGTAGATGTAGAGAAGATGTTTCTGCTTGTGGAGAGACCAGTGCAAGGAGTCATTTGGAGAAGTGTCTTGAATGTAGAATTTGACATCACATGAAGTAGCTGAGGTGAATAGTACAATACATTTAAGGATAAGCTGGGAAAACACAGGAGGGAGAAAGGAATACGAGGGTTAATTAGGAGTCAGATGCAGTGAAAGCTGGAGAAACTCAGCAAGGCTGGCAGCATCCATGGTGAGAGAAACAGAGTTCATCCTGGTCTTGAAACTTTAACTCAGTTTCGCTCTCCACAGATGCTGCTAGATCTGCTGAGTTTCTCAAACATTCCGTTTTTGCTTCAGATTCACAGCATTTGCAGTATCTTGCTTTTATTTGAGGGTCAAGTAGGAGGTGTGGTATTTGGGCCAAAAAAAGCACAATGCACAAAGATGCACACACATGCACTTCAGGAAGTACGCTAAGGCTTCAGAAAGAGAGTGCAGAAAAAATTGTGAGAATGGCTCAAGGAACAAGGGAATTCAGCTAACTGCATAGATTTGAGAAGCTGGATTTATTCTCTGGGCTGAGGTTTGATTGAGGTGTTGTACATTAAGAAGTCTGGACAAAGTAGATGTAGAGTAACAGATATAAGATTATTATTTAGATAGAAATAATGTGCAAGAGTCTGGGGTAAAAAACAGGAGATTAGTAGTAGGTAATGATACTCGTTTGAAGAGTCGGTACAGACATGATGCACTGAATGGCCTGCTTTTGCACCTTAACACTCTGTGATTCTGTGAACAATTCATATTGGCAGAAGGATTGGGAACCAAGGGGCGCTGATCTAAATTGGTTCAAAACTACAATAGGGAATTTTTTTTTAAATCTAAGGAGTGTTTGGAATTTGGAATTTACTGTCTGAGAGTCTGGTAGAGGCAGGTTCAAGTGAGACTTTCAGAAGGGAAGTGAATAAGCTCTCAATGAGGGGAAAAGTGCAAGGTTGAGTGAAAAGGGTAGACTTACTGAATTGATCTTTTGAGAGCTTGTATGGATTTGATGCACAAAATTGCCTCCGATTGTTCAGATCCATTCTATGATTTTTTTTAAAAATTCCAAATGGGGCCTATATGATGTTGTAATTGGGGTGGAAGGGGTAAATGGGGCGCTCTAGTTTCCGAGTTTTTAACCTTGTTCATATAGATGTCACTGGCTAGGTCGGCATTTGTTGTCCACCTCTAATTGTCCAGAGAGTAGTTAAGAGTCAGCCATGTTGCTGTGGGTCTGAAGTTGCACGTAGGCCAGACCAGGTAAGAACAGCAGATTTCCTTCCCTGAAGGACATTTTGATATCCACATGGTTTTCCCAACAATTGGCAGTGGTCACCATTTGGCTGTTTTTTTTTATTCCAAAATATTTTATTGGATTCGAATTTCATCATCTGCTATGGTAGGATTGAAACCCATGACCCAAACATTAGCTTGAGGATCTGGATTGCTAGTCCGGTGACATTATCACTATCATGCTAGCGACTCCTAAGGGAGGAGAGGCTCACTTGGTGAAAGCCGGTGATCAGGGTAGTGAGAGAAATCTGAAAATGTGGATAAAGCTTCAAAACTCCTGCCGTTGAACACTAATCTACCGCATTCACTGTTCAGCCATGGGTCTCACAGGAGGGAAAGAACTTTGAAGTTGTAGCTCAGAATAAGTCAGTAACTGTAGCTGACACAGCATATCCACATAATACCATGGAGTGCTTGAAAATAGCTTGATCTGGGAGGAAATGGGTTAACTTTAATTTAGCTATCTGTTGCCAGCTGAATCACAAGCACAAAGGATGTACAGTGAATGAGTTGGAAAACATTCCAAAAATTGCTGTGACTTTAAATTTCTGCGCGCAAAATAATAGATTGGAAACCATCGTTGATGCTGAAACATGTCGTTTCTCAGGTTTAAATCATCTTCTCTGTGAGATTAATATAAATAAATGTCCACTGCAAACAGAGTGTTTAAATTGTATGTTTGCAGTTAAACTGTGCTAACAGAATTAGAATTTGCACATTTAACCGTGATGTATAATGACTTCCTTTTGTTTATTTACAGCCTATTAACAATGCTGATTTCATTGTTCCTGTTGAGATAGATGGGACTGTTCACCAGGTAAGAAATCCTATTGTAAACAATGTACCCTTCATCATACAAAGGGATCAAAGGTCAGAGGGACCACGGCTCATGTTTGATCAAGCTGGTCATCACGTTCAGAAACCAAACTGTTTACATAAGATCAGTGATGTGGAAGGGCCATTGCAGAATCATGAATGACCACAGATATGAAGGGTGTACAGAGGAATGAGATGTGGAGATAGAAAAGAACCTCTGAAACGAAATAATTAAAAAGGGTGAAGGGCGGAGGTGGTAATTACTGATTACAACAGCTGTTTGTGCAGTTTGTTTCGGTTAAAATGGAGATTGCTTAGTAAGTATGCAAAAATGACAAGAATTGTGCAAGAAATCATAAACCTGATGCTGCACAGCAGATATCTAAGGTCCCTGGAGTCATGGGGATTGCTCGTAAGGTAGCTATTCTTACTCTCACCACTACTACATAACTGGCAATTGTGCTGTGACTAGACTGTCAAACCATACACATGACTCTCTGCTCAGGCCAGCGCACTTTTCTCTGATAACTATTTGGGTTAGATCAACAACATACATTTATATGTACCTGCTGAGCTTTTCCAGCAATTTCTGTTTTTGTGTACATTTATGTAGTGCCTTCAATATAGTGAGACATCCCAAAGAGTTTCCCAAAAGCACTAGCAGACAAAACTCCAACATTGACATAACGAGAGGATGGGTCAAGTTGGTCAAAAAGTTAAATTTTTACCAATGTTTTAAACAAGGTGGTGTACAGAGACAGAGACGCTGAGTGACGATATGCCAGAGCTTAGAACCTAAGCAGCTGAAGCTATGGCCGTCACTGGGGAATGACTGAAATTTGGGAGGTGTAGTTGAGGTTGAATGCCAGAATTATTTGATGATTGTAGGGATGAACAAAATTACAGAGATAGGAATTGTGACGCCATGAAAGAAGTTGAATGTGAGGATGAAAATTTAAAAATTGTGGCATGCTCTTATTCAATGTCAATTATGGGGCAGCAGAATTTAGCATGAGATCTGTTTTAAGGAGGTTAAAAGAAAGGAGGTCAGCCTGAATTGCATTGGAGTGGTTTCGTTTGGAAGTAATAAAGACTTGAATGACGATTTCAGCATCAGATGAGCTGGAGCAGGACTGGTGATGGATCATGTGATGGAGCTGAAAGAAGGGGTTGTGGTCATGGCGTGGTACACCAACGCTCCCTTTACAAAGCTGGAAGTTAATAAATGCCTTATTCATTCGTGGAATGCGGGCATCACTGGTTAGCCAGCATTTTTTCCCATTCCTAGTTGCCTTTGAACTGAGTGGCTTGCTAGGCCATTTCAGAGGGCAGTTAAAAATCAACCTCATTGCGGTGGGTTTGGAGTCACGTGTCGGCCAGGCCAGGTGAGGATGGCAGCTTTCTCTCTGAAGAATTTCTGAAGGGCATTAGTGAATCACATGGGTTTTTCTGACAATCAACAATGGTTTCATGGTCATCATTAGACTCTTAATTCCAGATTATTATTGAATTCAAATTCGACCATCAGCCATGTCGGCATTTGAACCTAAGTCCCCAGAACATTAGTGGAGTTTCTGGATTAATAGTCCAGTGGTTGTACCACTAGGCCATTACCTCCCTTTGAATGATATTGTAATATAACCTCAGTTGCTGAGGGAGCACACTTCACTCTGGTCAAAGGAGTTCATTTATACTTGGCATTGTCAATGGAAAAAATATGTTGTGATCTGTGCATCCAAATTATCTGGCTGCTGTTGAATTAATTTTCTACTTTAGCACTTTTAGCTTGTACGTAGTAATCACTCGTTATAATGCAAGATACTGAAGCTGATTGTGGTAAGATGATATATGGTTGATACTAGCACCTGGACTGGAACATAACAATCGATAGGGCCAGGCCAATTTAATGTAGAGACATCAGTTATATTCTGTTGGTGGGGGTTCCTGTCTGAAATGACTGAGGTTGTCATGAGCAGGATTTCAGGAGACTGCTGTGATGTTCTATGGGAACAGACTGCAGTGTAAGGCAAAGTGTATCGGAGAAGATGATGAAGGTTGTGGGAGGGGCAACAGTTCAAGGTTTCCATGAGCTGCTCAGGAGTACTTTTCTTCCTCCTGGCCTATGAGGAGGAAAAAATAATCAGTATAGGTTCTGACTGTTGTGTCTGTCCAGTTTACCCAACCAGAGAAACATGAGATGAAAACAGAAAATGCTGGAGAAACTTGGCAGCATCTGTGTAAAGAGGACAGAGTTAATGTATCAAGTGCAGTGAATGCTCTTAGCAACCTAATTCAGATATCCAGCATCCACATTATTTTTTCTTTATTGGAGAAACATGCGTGTTTGCTCACACAAGGCTGTGGTTAACGTGGCAGTCAGGCCTGGATGATACAGTTTAGGGCCCTGCAGCCCTGAGCAAGTATACCTGGAACTTTAATTTAAAATTGCACTGGGCAGAAAGAAAGTAAGTCATTTTCCTGCATCATTTTAATAGTCTCACTATCAGTTTTGTTTTTAATTCACTCGTGGGACGTGGTGGTCGCTGGATGACTGGAATTTGTTGCCATCCCTAATTGTCCTTGAAAAGATGAGTTGAGCTGCTTTCTTGAACTACTGCAGGCCATGTGCTACAGATAGACCCACAATACCATTAGGGAGGGAATTCCAGGATTTTGACCCAGCGACACTGTGGGAATGCAATATATTTCCAAGTCAGATGGGAATGGCTTGGAGTGGAACTTGCAGGGGGTCATGTTCCCATATATCTGCTGCCCTTGTCCTTCTGGATGGAAATGATTGTGGCTTTGGAAGGTGCTGTCTTCAGATCTTTGGTGAATTTCTGCAGCGCATCTTGCAAACAATACACATAGCTGCTACTGAGTGTCACTGGTGGAGGAAGTTGGATGCATGTGGATGTGGTGCCAATCAAATGGACTGCTTTGTCCGTAGAGTTCCCTCATTCCCCATATATTTTTGTAAATTTTTGTTCTAAACTACATCTGGAATGTTGGCAGCAGCTGAGTCACAGTATTTCAGTGGATCAAATATAGATTAACTTTGCTCCATTGCAATCTTGTAGCTATGAGGGACCTGAGGTATTAGTGCAATAATCACATTCTATTTGTGAAATAAGAGTTCAAGTTAATCTGTGACTAAATATGCAGCAAAAAATGTTTGCTAAACTGAGCCACATTTGCAAAGTTTATGACTCTGCTGTGTACTCTGGTTTAAACTAGAGGTTGGTATAATGCACAGAGTTCTGAAATCAGTGGTTCTTGTGGAATTGGATTCGATTCGTAGCCCAGACCACTGGATGCAAGACCTCTGCTCTTTGCGAAGGTCCTTAATTCTAATCAACTCAAAGGTCTGTAGCAAACTTAAATACAAGTTTGTCCAAACTTTGTTCATCAAACTTTGGGGCGGGACGGCGGCTCAGTGTTTAGCACTGCTGCCTCACAACTCCAGGGACCCGGGTTCGATTCCACAATCGGGCAACTGTCTGTGTGGAGTTTGCACGTTCCCCGTGTCTGCGTGGGCTTCCTCCGGGAGCTCCGGTTTCCCCCCTCATTCCAAAAAATGTGCAGACTAGGTGGATTGGCCATGCTAAATTGCCCGTAGTGTTCAGGGATATGTAGATTAGGTGAGTTGTGGTGGGATGGATCTGGGTAGGATGCTCCAAGGGTCGGTGTGGATTTGTTGGGCCAAAGGGCCTGTTTCCACACTGTAGTGATTCTATGCTGATGATGATCTTGCTCGTTTGCAAGCTGTCCACTTATAGCAAATATAATAAATATTTATAATAAAACAAAGAACTGAGGATGCTGGAAATCTGAAACAAAAATATAAATTGCTGGAGAAACTCAGCAGGTCTGGCAGCTTCTGCAGAGAGAAAGCAGAGTTGGCATTTTGAGTCCAATGCCCCTTCCTCAGATTTGATATTAACCAGGATAATGTAGTATATATGCTGAAGATAGGAGTGAGGTGGGCTGGTGGGGGGACAGGAGGAGTGTGGATAGGCGGAGATGGAGCCCAGTGAGGGAGAATGACCATTAGGCAAAGTGACAGCTGATAATATGCTAGAGAGAAAGAAACGCTGATAAAGGGTACCATTAGTCGGTGAAAATTGGTTGGCAAAAATACTTTCTCCCTGGCATATTCTCATCAAGTTGTTTCAGTTTGGACCCAATCTGTGTTATGCTTTTCATAAGAGATATGGTGCTGATGGTCTGTAACAAAATATTCCATTCCATTATGCTGACAAAATTCACCTGTTTTGGTTAAACAGAAATATTTGAAGTGTGAAATTAGATCTTTTGGATGACAACACCCTTCAGCCTAAACATCCTAAATGTCAACCTTGCTACTTCCCTATTACAGAATCTAGCTTTTCTTAAGTTAGCTCAATGTACTTGTCTCAACCATCCTCTGTTCCAGTTATATTTAGGACACATTTGTCCTAAACATACCTTTCGCATTCTGTGTTATCTTATCCAATACTCAATTATTTATCATATGTATGTATACATATCTCCATAAAATCCTCTCTGGAATGTTTCTGTTTGAAACTGAGATCAGACTGTTTTGTCATCAGATTGTTTTATGTTGGACAAATAATGCAAAAGGAACTGAATTTATTTTAACATCATGCATTAGACTTTTTTTCCTTGACTGCGTGGTTTCTGCACAATTCGCAATGATTATCAACTCAGGGAGACTGGGATTTTGTGGAGCCACCTCAATTGGGAAATCCAGGGAATTGACATATGTTGTCCAGTTCCTTTTATAAAGCAGTTGATCAACTAACAATTACAGATGGAGTTCAGTTTATATAACTTATTTTTATGGACAGGAGGAAACGTTTTTCCTCATTCTTAACAATTAAGAAATTCTTGGGAGTGGACCTGAGTATTTAAATTAACATGAATTGAGCAAGCTTCAAGAGGGATGTTGTTTATATGTATAGCAAGGCATGAAATATCATGGATATCCACTCATTGTTAAACTCATAACACAAGTACAAAATATCTTAACTTGCAAAGCCTTCTTATGTGGATGATTTCAAGTGTCTGAGCCTGTGACCTTGCTTGCCTGACACTCATTTGCAGTTTGCGCCTTGCTTTCCTTACATTGCCATCAGAGGTCTGTCTTTCAGTCACGATGCCAGTGCCTTCTGAAACTCTTCTCCAGATTGCTCTGCCCTGTCACTCCATTCAAAAGTGTCATTGCAAGCTCTTTCCTGAGAGAAAGTACAGAAACTACCACTGAGACTTATAAAAAATCTCTACTAAGCATCCTTATCTATCTACTGGGATCATGGAAAGAGTAACACCATTTTCTTTGAGCTTTAAGTGCTTAAAACCTCCTTTCTCATTGAAAATAATTTGCTATTATTGGGAATTTTGATGGATTGTTGCAACTTGCTCAGGGTTCACCATGCTTTGTCAGCCAAGAGCACAGTAGTAGCAATCAAGCTCCGTGCTCTGTTCACCTGATGTTTGCACACATGGGCTTCTATCAGTCGTTCCATAACTGTAATTTTTTTGCTTAGCAAAATATGATCAGTTTTGAAATTTTTAGGTGACCTCTAACATCAACAGCTTTTTGAGGTAGACTGTTCCAAGTTTACAACACCCTTAGTCTGAAGATTCCTTCCTGATATTACCCTGGAACAGCTTAGCTCCAGTACTAAGGCTATTTCTGTATATTTTTGCATATCCATCTGTGAGTGCTTCATACTGTATAATGGCTGTGATGTTCAGGATTCTGGGGCAATCAGCGCTGGACAATGCCTTCCATCGAAGGACATATGATTAGACTGGGACCTGGTTCAAGTAATCCAGGATAGGCTGTGTAGCTTATGGTTGGCCTATTCTTGATTACTTGCACTAGGGTACAGTCACGGTACACAGAATGTTGCATCTGAAGACCGAGGAACATCCTTAACTGCATGAAGCACAAACTAAATAATGCAAAGTAAATTGATATTTGAAAGCTATTTTTCCTTTCCTTATAAGGTATTTGCAAATGGGAGAAAAATACCTTTATAGAATTTGGTAATTTCTAATAAAGTAGATTGATGCTGATTGTCTGCTATGCTACCTAAATAAATTACAAACATCACTAAAGTAGGTTATTAAGTCATTATCTTATTGCTGTTTGTGGGATCTTGTGTACAAAAATTCCTACGTTGCAGCAGTGATTACAGTTCAAAGTCACTGTGGCTATAGAATGCTGTAGGACGTCCTGAGGTTGAAATAAGCATCTTTCTCACCAAAGTTTGGAACATGATTACCACTCCCCCCAACAGTATAACATAAACTTAAATAGACTATTACAATCTTCTTTATTGAAGTTCTTCAGGAGACTTTGTGTGACCACCAGAAGTAGTCAGAAATGGATGAGGTTTGCGATACAGCATATCAAAAAGTGTCTCCGTACTTGAGTTAGCATGTCAGCACCGTCATTTGTCAAAGGCTTAATCACCATGCAGAATACAGTAATACTTCCACAGTTGACGATACTCAGGAGATTACTTATTACCTAATTGTGACCCTGTGATGAGCCAAATTTACATTGGTTTGCAAAACGTTGAACTGTTCAGAGAAATGTTGAATTTAGTCGCAAGATAGAGCACACAGCCTAAGAAATGTAGCAGTAGGTCTCAGAAAATGCAGCAAATCACTGACATTGCTGTGTGCTAAACACTAGATTTCAGTGTACCAGGGACTGGCCTTTGTTGGATGAAAATGCACATACCGCGAAATGAACTTAGCTTTGGGCTCTCCTTGCTTGAATAAGTAAACTGCTTCTGGCTGTGTATAAATGCTTTCTATCCAGTTCATTACGAACTCTTTCCTGAGAGAAAGTACAGAAACTTATATAAAAAAAAAACTGGGGGGAAATCCAGCACCATTTCCCAGATGGTATATGGAGAATGTTCTCTAGTAGGTGGAATAAGGAAGACTCTTGCCTTTATCGGTATCAGGTGCCAAACCAAAAACCAAGGAGATCACTACCAAGCATCCTTATCTACCTACTGGGATCATGAAAAATAACGGTGTAACGTTGCAAAACTCCAATTCTTTCGCACTCCTAACAATCCATATTGAAGGAGGATCCTGATATTGTGGCCAGTAACTCTAAAATTTCATTTAATGTCACATTCTTACGTGCATCTGATCCAATCTTGATGACTTATCAACATCCAATCTTTCTAATGTTTCCCATTTATCCATATTTAACCCATCCAGTATGTTCATTGTTTTGATTCCTCAGTTCTGTCCTGACTATTTGGGTCTGTTTATTCAATTGTAGAGAAATAAAAGGTTATAAACATTTGGTACGATGATCCTTGACTCTGGTGTTTTCATGATGGCTTTAACAGCAGCATCTTCCTTGGAAATCAGTTCATTTAGTACTCAGCCATGCCTTCTGCCTCAGTGTGTAAATCTCTGTTTGGTCCTTAATTAACCCTTTACCATTTTTTTACTATTAAAAGACATTTAAGAGAGCTTCCAGCCAATTGTCAATCTTCCTTCATACCATTTCCTCGCTTCTCTTCTTTCTTACTGCCCCTCTGAACTTCACTCAGCCTGATCTTCACTTGAGTTATTATTCTGACCTCTGTCAACAAGTGGACAATATTAAGGTGAAAGGCAGGTGGTTTAGTAGGGATTTGAGGAAAATGTTTTTTCACCAGGGGGTGGCGGGCGTTTGAAATGCATTGCCTGGGAGGGAAGTAGAGATAGATAACCTCACAACCTTCAAAAATACTCAGATGAGCACTTGAAGTATTATAACATTAAGGCTATGGGCCAACTTTTGCAAAGTAGGACTAGTGTAGATTTAGAGTAGTGTTTTTTTTGTCAGTGTAGCGTTGATAGCTGAAGGTTCTCATCTGTATTGTGTGATTTTATGCACTCTTTTTCAATTTCATTGTGCTCTTCAGTACTTCACCATTTTGGGAAACATTTAAGCAAGCAGGCAAGAAAGTTTGCAAGAATATCTAGTTTATTTGTTGCAATTTTTGCAGTTGGTAGAAAACGGAATAAATTTGATTTGTTTGATGAATTGTTGAGCCGACTGTTTGCATTCACAGGTTTATGTATTGAAAAGGCCGCACGTCGATCTGTTTTTGCAAAAAATGGGGCAACTCTTTGAATGTGTTCTTTTTACAGCCAGTCTAGCCAAGGTAAGCATACAGCGATATCGAAATATTGTAAGCATCTGTTGCATTTGTATGACTCCGTATCGGGGAAATCAAAAGCATCGTTAGCATATGTATGCATTTTGTAAAAAGAAACTTGCGAAGTTAATTTGCGATCTTAACAATTTTTCCATTTTATTTGTTTCTGTTCTCCTTGTGCGTGTGTGTTTTTTCTCATCACTCTCTTGTCTGATGGCTTATAGCATGGGTAAGTCCATTCCCCCATGTATGGCAACACAGCTACCAGGGTCCTTGACTTGGTCCATGTGACTTTTTCAAGAATCTTGTGTGTGTTGCCATGACTGCTGTAGAAGTAGTGATGTCTTTGTTTTTAGCAAGTATCTGAACATGCCCATATAATTAGCTTTCCCAGCCCCATCCAGTGGTTCTGTTTTTTAGAACTACTGGAGTACAATGCAGTGTGTAGCTACAAATCCCATGTAATGAGAGAAATATTTGTGCTTCCCATCTCCTGCTTGTGTTTTAAATATGTGTACTTATCCAGAGCTGCCTTCGACACATTGTGTTCGCTGTGCAAGAGTAGAATGTCCTGATATTTTACCAGTGGAGCTGTGTGAAGGTTGCCCACTACATCCCAGCAAACTGGAACTTGTGGATGCTGTGTGGATATGGCAGAAAATTGTCACAACATCTAAGATTTATTTTGAGCCATCTTTACCAGTTTATGTTCTATGGTCCAAAACCAGGACATAAATAAAAAAGAGTCACTAATAAATCCAATAAAAATTTTACGAGTTTTCTTTTGCCCAGAGTATGGTTAAAATGTGGAACTCTCTGCCAAAAGGAGTAATTGAGGTATCATGGGTGCAAATAAAGGGAAAATTGATAAGGAGTAGACTGTAATGTGGGCAGCATTGAGATAAGAAATGGTGGAGCATTAGCTGTGGCAGGAACCATTTGCTCAGAATGCCCAGACTCTCCTCCATTATCTCAGTGTGCAAAATGCACTGCTGTCATTGTCATCACCGTTCTTTTCTTTAGGTCTTTGTATGTAAGATGTTACCTGCTGTCCTTCACAAAGTAAAACTTCAATCTTGTAGTATAGGCTAGCCCATGTTTGCCATGAGGGTTCACTGAATTGGTTCCCTGAATGAGTGGTGTCCACTGATAGGCTGAGTACATTCGGCCTGTACTCTGGAGTTCAAAAGAATGAAAAATGATCTCATTAAACATGCAAGATTCTGCTGCGTGAAAAAGAGTGCTGAAAACTTTTACCACGGTATTCATCCCTTGTGTGACAGACAAAAAACAGATACCAACTCAGAACTTAATTAAATAAGCCCTTTTTTCATTAACCTTTTAAGTACCAATACTTAATATGAAAGATACATTCATTGCAACATTTACTTCTTACTTCAACTTTAACTCATTTCCTTTAACTTAACTTTATCTTGAGGTTAAATGTGAATTACATTGAAACTAACTCTAACTTTAACTCTTAAGTTTAGCTTGAAACAAATACTACTCTGATTTGAGTGAAGTGGCCAACTTTGTTCTCTGTGTAGATCTAGCCTCATGGTTTTTGAAAGCAATTTCACAGCATACACTTCTCAAATGCAATCTTGAAGACTTCTAAGAAAATTCCTTTGTTCTGTTAACTTACCTGAAAATGTGCTCTGTTTCCAGAAACTTCGCTGGCATTCAGCCACTGAATTGATCAAAGCCTGATCACATTGTTCGATCCCTACCAATGGTATTTACTGAGAAGCAACTCCCAAAAGTTCACATTAAGTCCTAGACAGCCACATTCCATACTCCATATAAGGTAGTATGGTGGCCAGTCTGTCTAGAGACACCATAACATTTGCATTATTTGGTCAGCATGGGAAACTACAGGTCACAACATGTCCTGGCTGCAGTTTTAACTGAGGTCAGAGTTTAAACTAGCTTGACCAAAATTCCCAGCATGTTTGATTGTAACTCTTATCCAGTTTGATGGCCATTTCTGCTGCTGGTCACCTGACCATAACGGGCTTCCTTGGGTAAACAGTAGCTGGGAAATCTAGAACATAGCTGTAACCTCAGGATTCCAGGGATTGACGTATGAGGAGAGATTGGCTCGGTTAGGATTATTTTTCTGGAGTTCAGACGAATGAAGAGGGATCTCTTAGAAACTTAAAAATTCTAACAGGACTGGGCAGGGTAGATGCAGGGAGGGTGTTCCCAATGGTGGGTGTCTCCAGAACCAGGGGTCACAGTATGAGGATTAGGGGTAGACGATTTAGGATGGAGATGAGGAGGCATTTCTTCACCCAAAGAGTGGTGAGCCTGTGGAATTCATTACCACAGGAAGTAGTTTATGCCAAAACATTGGATTTATTCAAGAGGCGGCTACATATAGCACTTGGGGCGATTGGGATCAAAGATTATGGGGAGAAAGCTAGGTTAGGCTGTTGAGTTGGACGATCAGCCATGATCGTGAAGAATGGCGGAGCAGGCTCGAAGAGCCCAATGGCCGCCGCCTCCTATCTTCTATGTTTCTATAAGCGATTGATCATTTAGGACAGTGAAGAGAACTTTATTCATTTTAGTTGTGTACCCCAGAAGACAGTACATGTTCCATCATTGAATATTTTCAAGGTAGAGATAGACAGATTTTGATATCTCCGGGGACCAAGGGATTTACAGAGCAAGTGAAAAAATTGAGTTAAAGTAGCAGATCAGCCAAAGTTATATTTAATAGTGAAGTAGGGTCGAGGGTCTGTATGATTACTCATCCTATTTCTAGAGTTCTTCATGCTCCCTGCCTCCCCTAACTTTGTCACATTTTCATTGATTAAATACAGCTCGCCTTATTTTCAACGCGCATGTTAAATATAATTGGGAAAAGTCCCAAACATATTTAAGGGGGCTGCAGATAGTGGGCATCAGTGGGAAATAAGCCAGTTGTAACATGGCACTAATTTGGCCTCAGTTTCGAGTCCTGCTGAAATCTTTTCTTTCTCTCACTGGTCCCATTTATTTCAGAAAATGAGGACAAACTGAGAAGTGTCGAGAAGCTTTCTTATACCATGCATGTAGTGTGACCATCCTGAAAATACAGAGGAACCATGATTTTGAGTGCACAGACATTTGATACATTTAGTTGTCTTGTCGCCTTGAACCACATGCTTTATTTACTTACACCACTAGGAGACACTGTTGATTCAGCTTAACAGTGAGGTTGGAGTCACAGAAATGTGCCCTTCAGTTAGGAAACACTGCTGATTTGATGTTGAGTGTATTAACAGAAGAGATTTTGTCAATATAAAATCGTCTGCATTTCAATTATTCAATGATTCAATGATTGTCATGTGTAATAGATTAGTGAAGATCTGCTCATTACTGTCAGCCCTTGCTTATTTGGTCAGAGGAGAATGTGGATTACAGCAGTTCTGTTAATATTTCGGTACAAACTTGAAATGTAACACTGCACTTTTGTGAATTTGATGTGAAAACATAATTTCAGTACATGAATGAAAGTTAAACGTTCAGATTCTATCTGGTGTCACCTTGCCTATGAACCGATTTAACAACAGAACCGGTCAACACATTAAAGCCAAATATCGAACAGATTATTTTTGATTATTTTGACAATGCGCAGATAACTCACTGTCCAGTTAGAAGTTTTATTTGTTTTAAAGTGGATGTGTCAGCCATTGAGCTCTAACTTACTTCGTTTATCCTGCCTTTTCAAAGTATGCAGATCCAGTGGCAGACTTGCTGGATCGCTGGGGAGTATTCAGGGCCAGGCTCTTCAGAGAATCATGCGTTTTCCACCGAGGAAACTACGTGAAAGATCTCAGTCGGTTAGGAAGGGACTTGAGCAAAGTCATTATAGTGGATAACTCGCCTGCATCCTACATCTTCCATCCTGAAAATGCAGTGAGTATTCTTTTTCATAACAGAGCACACTACATTTCCAAGTTGCTCTTTTTATTTTACAGGGACTGAATAAACCGCATCTCATTCAAGATGTGTCAGCATTCAAGAATATGCTCAGGAAAATAATGCAGGACCCACCTCCTCACTACATAATCATAATCATAAGTCTTTTCAGCCTGGTTTTAACCAACCTTATCTAAGCAAAGGAGAACAACACTTGCTTCTTGAGACTCCATGTACAAGGTGTTCAATGCTACTACTGTTAGAAATGTTGAGAAGTTCGCAATGCAAAACAAAGAATTTGACCTATCTGATCTGTGCCTAATGAGGAAAAAGCTATCTGGTTTAATTCCACATTCCACCTCTTTAATACGGGAGGGTTACTACTTCAGCAACCTATTTTGGACAGTGAGTTTCAAAACCCACCATCTACTAGGTGGAGAAAAAAAATCTCCTTGTCTCTCCTCTAATCCACCTACCTATTAGTTAAAAAATCTGTACCCATTAATTATTGTACTCTCTGTTAGGGAAGAGAAAGGTTCTTCCTGTCCATCATACCTAAGCCCCTTATAATTCTGTACACCTCAATTAAATTTCCCATCAGCCTTCTGTGTCCAGAGAATTCATAACAGTTGCCTTTCAGCTAAAATTCTCCATTCCTGGCAACAACCTCTGCAAACCTCTGACTAGAGAAAAGGGAGTCAGCAGTGGATAAACAGTGGGCCAAGACTGGGACTCCAACACTTCAGGTTCAACTGAGCAGAGAGAGGGGGGAGTCAGCAGCACAATAAGTTGGGGCCTAGGATTAAGGGAGGGATGACCTCGTTTAACACCTGTAGCTTCAGGGACTACTGTTTGGGAAAACAAATCAAATACAGGTAATTGTGTTGATTGGTTTGGGATTTTGAAAAGTGTATGTATTTGGAAGAAAGGATCGAATGAGGGGAAAAAAAGGAATAGATGAAAGTCAATATAAGAAATTAAGTTTAAAAAAAAAGTAAGGGAAGTAGTTAGTGTAAGGCAAGTAAGTTAATAAGTATTCTTATATAAGCATAATTTTAAATTTTTTTTTAGAAAAGGGAGTAATTGAGGGACTTAAAGGAAGTTATGCAGCAGAGCTTATGCCTGTGATATTCTCCTCCTTAGCTATGTGGCAAATTAGGGAAGGTTCGGTTGTCCCTGGTGACCACGTGCAGGAAGTGTGTCCAACTGGTGAACTGTATTTCAGATATGAAACTGGGTGAATCTGTGATTCTGGATTCAGGGAAAGCACATTCAGTGAGATAGTCACGCCGCAGGTAAAGACTGAACAGGCAGAAAGGACATGGGCAGAAAGGCAGAGTAAAGGACAGCAGGTAGTGCAGAACTTCCTTGTAGCTATCCCACATTCTAACAGATATACTGTTTTCAATGCTTTTGGGGGAGATGACTATGCAAGGGACCGCAGTGGAAGCCAATTTCATGGCACCACGGGTGGGACTGCTGCATAAGAGGAGAGGAAGAAGAATGGAAGGCTATAATGGTAGGGGATTCAAGTGTAAGGGAAACTGACTCCATGCGGGTATGTTACCTCCATGATGTCAGGATCAGGAGTGTCATTGAATGGCATTCTGAAGGAGGACAGCAAAAAAAAATCATGATACATATTGGTATCAAGGACATAGACAGAAAAAAGGATGAAGTCATATGAGCAGAATTTAGAGAACTAGGAAGTAGATTAAAGAACAGGACCCAAATGGT
The DNA here is from genome assembly GCF_021869965.1 of Rhincodon typus. Taxonomy (NCBI): domain Eukaryota; kingdom Metazoa; phylum Chordata; class Chondrichthyes; order Orectolobiformes; family Rhincodontidae; genus Rhincodon; species Rhincodon typus. Next base: position 7,085,179 of record NC_063333.1, read on the forward strand.
AGTCATCTCTGGACTACCTCGGGTGCTACGTGCTAGTGAATCTAGAAATGGGAGGTTAATCCAGCTGAATGTATGGGTGAAGAGAGGATGCAGGAGAGGCAGTTTTAGATTATTGGGGCATTTGGACTGTTTTTGGGGCCAGTAGGACCTGTACAAAGTGGATGGGTTGCACCTGAACAAGAATGGGACCAGCATCTTTGCAGGAAGATTTGCTAGTACCGTTGAGGCTGGTTTAAATTAACTTTGCAAAGGGTGGAATCCAGAGAGAATGTTCAACAGGGGGTAATGAATGGCCAAATTAAAAGAGACAGCAACTGAGTCAAGAAGCATAGAAATTATTGGCCAGTCGAGGCATAAGACAGTTTGGCAAGGTTGGATAGTATTTATTTTAATGCAAGGAGTCTGACAAACAAGGTAGATGAGTTAAAGGCACAAATTAAAACATGGGGGTATAAATGTTATTGCTGTCACTGAGACATGGCAAGGGGGGGCCAAGATTGGCAGCTCAAAATTCCAGGGCCTTGAGGCAAGATAGGACAAGAGGTGAAAGAGTAGGGAGTGTCACAGTATTGATCAGGGAATCAATTACAGCAGTAAAGAGGGATGACATAAGATTATAAGACATAAGTGCAGAACTAGGCCATTCAGCGAATCGGGTCTGTTCCACAATCCGATCAAGTCTGATATGTTTCTCGACCCCATTCTCCTGTCTTCTCCCCATAACCCTGGTTCCCTTACTAATCAAGAACCTATCTATCTCTGTCTTAAATACACTTAGTGACTTGGCCTCTGCGGCACCCTTCACTCTGAGGTCATGTCCTTGAGTCCTAGTCTCTCCTATTAGTGGAGACATCTTCTCCATAACCACTCTTTATCCAGGCCCCTCAATATTCTGAAAGTTTCGACCAGAATCCCCATTCATCCTTCTAAGCTCCATCAAGTACAGACCCAAGAGTCCTCGACCACTTCTGATATGACAAACCCTTCGTTCCCAGGATCATTTTTGTAAACCTCCTCTGGACCCCCTCCAATGCCATCACATTCTTCCTTAAATATGGGGCCCAAAATTGCTTACAGTATTTCAAATGTGGTCTGACCGGAATGTTACACAACCACAGCAGTACATCTCTGTTCTTAAAATGAATGCTGACAAAGCATTTGCCTTCTTAATTGCCAGCTAAACCTGCTTGTTAATATTAAAAGGATCCTGAAGCAGGTTTAGTTGGCATCTCTTGCATTTCCCACACTTCTGCCCTCAAACCCCATCCTCCCAACAAAAATAAAGACAGAGTCCCCCTGGTCCTCACATACCACCCCACCAACCTCTGCATCAAGCACATCATCCTCCGCCACTTCTGCCACCTACAATCCGACCCCACCACCAAAGAGATATTTTTCTCCCCACTCCTATCTGCCTTTCATAGGGACTGCTCACTCTGCGACTCCCTCGTCCACTCCACATACCCCATTAACGCCACCATGCTCAGCACCTTTCCCTGCAACCACAGGAAGTACTACACCTGCCCCGCACACGCGCACACACACACAAAGCACACGCACACAAAGCGTGCACGCACACACACAAAGCACACGTCTCCTACCCGACAGGGGTTCACCGGTACATCCGCCACCCTGACGTCCTATATCTGTTGCTCCCAGTGTGGCCTCCTGTACATCAGTGAGACCAAGCACAGACTCGGTGACAGATTTGCGGAGCACCTGCACTCTGTACGCTATAATCAACAACGCCTCCGGTCGCTAACCGTTTTAACTCCCCCTCCCACTTCCTGGGCCACCTCCGGTGCCACAATGATGCCACACATAAATTGGAGGAACAACACCTCAAATTTCGCCTTGGGAGCCTACAGCCTCATGGCCTAAACATGGATTTCACCAGTTTTAAAATCCCCCACCCCTGGCCTCATCCCATGTCCAACCCTCCTCCTCATCCCTGCCTCCTTGACCTGACACTACCTGTCCATCTCCTTCCACACCTATCCACTCCACCCTTCCCACTGACCAATCCCGACTACCCCTACCTGTGTCCACCTATCGCTATCCCAGCTTGTCTTGCCCCAGCACCACCCCTCTTGCCTCTTTATTTTCCAGCTCCCTCCCCCCTCCCGGTGAACAGTCTAGGCCTGAAATATCGACTCTCCTACTCCTCTGATGATGCCTGACCTGCAGTGTTCCTCCAGCTCCTTGCTGTATCGACTTCTGAAGAAGAGCCCTGAACCCGAAACATTAACTCTGATTTCTCTCCACAGGTGCTGCCAGACCTGAGTATTTTTTCCAGCAATTTCCTTTTTTGTTTGACATATCCTGAATCCAGGCACCAGGCAAGCAACTCAGCCTACTGGATTCTCAATCCTGGTCACAGAGTATCTTAAAAGGCTTCTCAAATAAAGCCATGTGGATGGAACTTAGAAAAAGAACAGTCACATTGCTGGCAGTGTTCTGTAGGCCACCAACAGTCCGAGAGAAATAATAGAGCAGATATGTGGGCAAATTTCAGCGGTGTGTAAAAGTAATAGGGTAGACTAAAGCATAAAAGGCTATGGGTCAAGTGCTGGAAAATAGGATTAGAATAATTAGGTGGTTGTTTTTATCCAGTGCAGAGTTGATGTGCCAAAGGGCTGCCTTGCGTTCTGTAGACTTTGACTCTATAATTCTCTGTACATGTTTCATACACCAAATAAAAGTAAAATACTGTGAATGCTTCAAATCTGAAACATTCTTTTTCTCTCAAGGAAAAGGTTTTGAAGAAGACGTATTGAACTCAGTGTTAACTCTGTTTCTGTCTCCGCAAATGCTGCCTGACCTGTTGAGTTTCTCAACGTTTGTTTCGTTCTCCAGTATCTGCATATTGAAATCTCCGTCTTTTACTGCCTGTTTGCAAAGGCTTTATTGTAAAGTACAAACATCAGTTTCTACTTCTCCCTGTCCAGTAGGGACACACTGCTGAGGAAGAACTCAGATCTTCATTTAATTCAGTGGAACCAGATTTACCTGCGTAAAGTGATCACAGCCAGACCCGAACTTGCAATCATCTGATAACAGCACTTACCATACCAAAGTCATATGCTGTTAGAATATGGTAACAGCCCAAGAACTCCAGCTGTATTTTTATTTCTTTAAAGTAATGAGCCACCAAATTAAGCAATCACCCAGTGAGCAAATGACAAGCACTGCCCATCAAAGGCAATGTAAAGAATTCAACTTTTTTCTTCACCAAATTAACCAATCAGCCAGTGAAGAAATCAGCTCTTAAATACAAAGTCTAATGAGCATCAACTGATCAGTCATCTCTGGAATTGTGTGAACCTTGAAGGGACCTGTATTACTAACTTCTGACAGGCTCACTTTCTTTTAAGAACACACAATTCTATTTATACAGGGGGACATAGATATTAAACAAAAAAATGCAATTTCAAGTTCCCACTCAGGCAAAAGCTAGACATCCTTTTTCTAGAATGTGCAACAGTTTTTCTGTAAAGGCATTCATCTTAGTGAAACAGTCCAATAGTTGAAACAGTCGAAGCTTAAAGATTCAGAGATAGCAAGAACTGCAGATGCTGGAGTCAGAAACAGCACAGTGTGGAGCTGGACGAAACTTCAACTTTCCTGGTCCTCTGATGCTGCCAGACCTGCTGTGTTCTTCCAGCTTCACATTGTGTTATAAGCTTAAACATTTCTTTGATCTCCAGTGTCTGCTTTAAACTGGGTAAGCATTTTTCTCACTTTCAAATTTTGTAGAATGTACATTATTACACAAAGGTAATCAATCTGTCTAATATTCTATTAGTATTGTTCTTTCAGTCTCTTTTTCAGACAACATTTCCTCTAGGATCTCTGAATGCATCAACATGAGCCAGAGTTTCAGTGCCTAATGTACTGTTCACCACTGGCAATTTTTCCTGTTTTCTCCCAATGGGAATATCACAAATCCTCCTACACTGAAAAATCTGACTGTAAATTTGCATGCAAGGTATCATTGAAAATGATCATGTTATTGGGATCACAAAAGTGAAGTTCAAAATATACTTCTCCATTCTGAATCTTTTTAAAGGTTTATTTGCTCTTCAGATGTCCTCCATCTTTAGATTTTTCATGGTCAGACTAAATTCCACACGTTGAAAATTACATAATACACAGGCCCGCATCTGGTCTTGTCTGTGTATCTAACGGTTGAGCCTAGATAAAACTCCCTACTGTTCAATCTCATGTTTGATAGCTGCCCCATCTTTCTGTCCAGGTCTGATTCAACTAATTGCAGTAGGGCTGATATTTTCTAATAAAATTCTTAGTAGAATCACAGTTAATTCATACGGGTTAATTTCCAAATGCACATATCTGAAAGCTCTAGAAGCTTGACTGCCAATTTTGAATTCCTTCTTACATCAATTCTTTTCTGTCTTTTCTTCGTCATTAGTGCCCTTCTACAAAAAAAAATCTTGGAAATCATAGAGAAACCCGAAAGATTTCCATTACATTACTGGGTCTGCCTTCAGTTTTGAATACCTTCATGTTAACAGAACTGCCTGACTGAAAAATACCACACCCAAGAAGCATAATTTAACTTGTAAAAAGCCTTTACGTATTTTTCAGAGCTTTCCCTATATTTCTGATGTTTAATTTGGGAGCTGTAAAAAAAAAAAAAAAAAAAATTGCTCTCAAGCAGATTACCCTGAACAAATACTGCTTTCATATTCATAAAATTACATCTGCAAGAAAATATTTTAAAAATGGCTAAAAATATTTTCAAAAATACCTTCCCGGAGCTAGGAAAGTCTACCGTAATTGCTTCCCCCAGACATCCCTGAAAACCTCTAGCTACCAAGCTTGCCTTGGCCTTATAGGTTCCATCTTTTGGACCTTTTCCATATAGATCCACCAGTGTGACAAAGCAGGTTGACCTCTGTCATTAACCTCCAAATATGACCAAATAGTGCAGCCTGTTTTATCATCCTATCTTACATTTTACTAATAGCCACAAGTGCCTCCTTAATGTGGGAACTTATACTTTTACGTATTGCTGGATAATACTCTCCATTACTTATGCTACCTGGTCACCTTCTTCAGCTGTGGCCATTTTTCTCGCATTGAGTTGTCTCTGGACTACTGTCAAAATGTTTACTCTACATGTCCTTTTCCTCCTAAATGTATCCCCGAATCATTACTGGAATTATGTTTTCTAGTTGTCCACTCAGCCCTCACTTCTTGTCCCTCATGTTAAACATTTAGCCAATTTTTATATTTTCCCATAGACTTGCCTTCATGTCCCACTATTGTGGCCATCCTCCACTTATCTGACTCTGAGGGCTGGTAAACTACTCTTGGGTAATCTACTATGGGCAAATGATCAAATGGTAGCGGTGGAGGTTAGATAGACCTTAGGTTTAGGGTAAAAGTTCGGCACAACATTGTGGGCCGAAGGGCCTGTACTGTGCTGTACTGTTCTATGTTCTATGTGAGATTACTTTTTCACATTCTTTGCCATCAGTACAAGTATCACTATTACTTCATGGCTTTTAAGTCTTGCACCTCTGATTCCAAATTGTAGAACTCCTAGGTATGCTAAGTACATGGTGCTTCTTCATCAGCACCTTCTCCCACATTCTCAAGTGTTCATAAATTCATAACTCCTCCTCACCATTCTTGAGCAATATGCCTTTTGTCATCTGATTCCTGTGCTATGAAAGCTTTTCCATTACATCCAATATCTTTTCATGGCCCTTTCCATTTCTGGTATCTTCCTCTTATATTAAACCATGTCATCAGCTGTGAAATCTCCACTGGATGGTCTGATGCAATGTCTTGATGTTCTAGTTTTTTTCTGACTCATCGGCTTTAATGGATGCTTTTCTACTGGCATGTGACTCATTTAAATGGGTGTAAAAAAAAATCGAGGTGATTGTTGGTCCTTCTAGTCTGGTGCATTGTCAGTCAGTGTTAAAGAAAATTTAGGTTCCAACCACATATTAATGGGTATAGGCTTTATCCCGCGATCACTGAAATAAATCTTTGCATGTACTGCCCATGCAAGTGCCAGTTGTAACTTGCAGTTTGGCTGATCTGCCAATATTTTGTGTAACACCTCAGTAATTGCATGGCTGTTTGCTGAATAACTTTCTGCAATATGCATTATTACATTCCTACATGTCCCAACATTAGTCATTCACAAATTTACCTATGGTATTTGTTAAGAATTTTGTTGGTGACTCCATGCTTGTGTCATCCCACATTTCCAAGACTTTGTTTGCTATAGTCTGTTTTTCCTTTTTGTTTATCACTGTGAATATACCAAACCTGGTTGCCATATCTATAAAATATAATAGATAGACATTCCCATTCCTGTCCCATATCTTCAGATCCGGAGCTACTACTTCGTTAAATTCACAAGCCTAAAGAACATTTGCAAAACGGTGATATGCTGTCTTAGGATACTGAATATATATGTCACATTGCAATATGATCTGTTTTTCAAGGCATCCTTTAACAATTGCTTTGTTTTTGTGAGGAAGGATAAGCAAATTATTTATGCAGTTTCTATATAATCCTCTTCCTTTTATAACCAGACTCCTATCTGCGGAAATCAATAACACTGCGAGTCTCTTGATGAGAAACTCCACGTTTCCTTTACAGAATAGAATAATGTCCTAATCGCATGAATTGCAACATTACGGCTTGACTGAAATGATACTGCATTTCCTGTTTCTGGCAGAAGCAAAGCAAAAATGCTTTATCATGCACCCTGTCCAAAGCATTTTTGCTTTTTTCATTGAAGACCTGCTTAGTAATACCAATCTGTTATTCTGGATGACATCAGTGCTTATGAAATGATGCAGCCTTGCAACTTCATGCGAGAGAAATACTCCCTTTCAACTTGTTACAAATAATAGTTGTGAGGGCAGCACAGTGGCTCAGTGGTTAGCACTGATGCCTCACAGCACCAAGGACCTGGATTCACTTCCAGCCTCGGGCGACTGTCTGTGGAGTTTGCACATTCTCCCCGTGTCTGCACAGGTTTTCTCCGGGTGCTCCGATTTCCTCCCACAGTCCAAAGATGTGCAGTTTAGGTGGATTGGCTATGTTTAATTGTCCATAGTGTCTAGGGTGGGAAATACAGGGATGGTCCTCGGAGGGTCAGTGTGGGCTTGATGGGCCGAATGGCCTGCTTCCACACTGTAGGGATTCAATGAAGCCACACACTTGAGGTACAGCCCCTTTCTAGTATGGCATAATTGAATACATCAATAACTAAGATACTTCAGTCACAACACAATATTTTATTCCTGTTCATCTTTATCATATTTACCCTCAGGACTATACATTTCATGGACAGAAAGTAGAGTTAGCATTTTGGGTCCTGTGAGAAGACCCTGTTCTAAAGAAGGGTCATTGGACCTGAAATATTAACTCTGCTTTCTCTCCACAGATACTGCCAGACCTGCTGAGCTTTTCCAGCAATTTCTGTTTTTGTTTCTGATTTCCAGCATCCACAGTTCTTTTCAGGAGTTGTTTCAAATACTTGACTTAGACAATTCTTGACATATTTAGAGCCACACTGGAAACACCTATTAATTATTCCCTGTTGATATCTGGGATTCATTCATTGTTGGCTATCACCCCAATCCTGCAATTTCCCTTGATTCAGAAATCTAATTAAAGATACAACACCCCTCCTGCTCAAAATGTCTTTCGGCAGTCCTGTCCTTGTACAGCAAGCTGTGACTAGACTCCCTTCAATTTTGAGAGTTGGTAATCATAAAGTTTTCTATTGTCTGCATCACTGCAGAACTTAGAACCTGTCCTGTGAAGGTAGCTGGAAACTACTGTCATCTTAAAAAAAAGTTTTAGGCAGCAGCTATTTTTTCCAAAGAGAGTCATTAGTGCAAAATTGAACATCCGTCTAAACCAAGAGTCTGTGTGTGAGATTTGTGCACAATCGAATGGTTTAAAAGCCAGCACAGATTCTGGAATTTGTAGATTGAATTTCTTTAGCCTTTTATGAAACCTGTCAAACACCATGATATATTCTTCCATGGACTGATTGTCCATCTTCTTAAATGTATCAAATATTGACCATGTCCTGTAGATTTCAAACAGGTCAGTCATCCTTTCTGTAAATTTTGTTCATATTAGAGTCTTCATTGGCTCTTCAGTATCCAGATCTGTTGTCCAGTTTTGAAAATACTTTATTTCTAATTTACTCCTTCCTCAGAAGGATAAAACCAAAGCCATGTCTTGCTTCTTTCCACTGCTCATTTGGTTCCAATTCTGAAAATAATCATTATTTGTGATCCTGCAGTGTTTACGCTTTAAAAATTCCTGCCAGAAACAGGAATTACCTTCTGCTTTCTTTATGTTCCTGTCTGAAGAGATTGAGGTTAATCCTCTGCTACCACATTTTATTCACCAATATCCATATGTTGAAATACTATATTTGCAAGAGTTCTATGTAAATCTATTGTTTAATATGAACATCAGTGTCCACCTTTCGCTCCTGGACCCTTCCTTGTCCAAAAACTAATACCTACTGGGGAAATCAGCTCAAATTACAGGTATTGCTCACCAGGGAAGGTGGAAACTCTGCAGCAAAGTAACCAATTAATCCACTAAACGAGTGACAGTTGAACAAACAAAAATTGCTGGAGAAATTCAGCAGATCTGTGAGCTTCTATGGAGAAAGAAACAGTTAACATTTCGAGTCCAGTATGACTCTTCAGATGATGGACAGATGCTGCCAGACCTGCTGAGTTTTGTCAGCATTATTTGTTTTTAGATTTCCAGCGTCTACAGTATTTTGCTTTTATTCAAGTGACAGTTAAAGGACTAAATCAAACTGGATTGAATTCAGCTTGATATTTTTTCAATCAACATGTTCAGAGATGTTATGACACACCTTTGAATCAGGTGGGACTTGAACCTGGATCTCTGTTCAGAGGTAAGAACACTACCACTGTCCCACACAAGCCCTCTTGAACTCCACACTTAACTATGAAGTCCAGTGAGTATCAGCTGTGGAATTATTTTGTTTTAGCATTAAAGAGCCCTGCATTTCCAACTCTCAATAACCAGGACCATACAGGGTGCTCAGAATCCTCAAGGACAGTGGGCGTGTTCACCACCAAAAGGTCTAAAAATGCCCTGGAAAATTCAATCATGAGGATGACCAATAAGAGAAGGTTTGCCCTCATAATTAATATTGACAGAATCAGTGGGGAGCTGATTCCTCCAATCCTGATTGGTTCCCTTTCAGTGCTGCTGATAAGTTCAATTGTGGTCAAAATTGAAGAGAAACATCCTGTAAGCAGCAGCAAGCTGTGAAAAGGTGAGTGCTTGTAGTGTGTGAGACTACCAGGCTAAAAGAATGAAGTGGCAAGGCCACAGCTAGAGAAAGTGAGGCTAGCAAAGTTGGAGCCAACTTGAAAGCTGGACACATAAGGGATTGGAAGGGTCAGGGTGAGAGAATGAGAGGGGCAATAATAAGAAGAGAAGAACTGCAAAGGGGAGACAGCAGTTTTTTAAACTGACCAACAAAGGATTACCAGGAAAACTAGAAAGTCGGGTAATGAAATCCTGGCAAATGAATGTGAAGCCTCTATTTTAAGGCTGCAAAATTCAGGAGCTATAAGGTTTTGGAGTAGATCTGTAGCTCAGGTTGTGGGTGTTGAGGTTGGTTGGCTCGCCGAGCTGGTTTGTTGTTCGCAGACGTTTTGTTACCGTGCTTGGTAACATCCTCAGTGCAGCCTCTGATGAAGCTTTGGTGTATTTTCCCGCCTGGTTTTTAAAACCAGGTCCATCGCAACGGACCCCAGAGTTTAAAAACCAGGCGGGAAAACACACCGACGCTTCATCAGAGGCTGCACCAAGGATGTTATCAAGCATGGTAACGAAAGTCTGCGGAACAACAAACCAGATCGGCGAGCCAACCAACTTCAACATTCAGGAGCTGTCTTAAGGAGAAAATATAGTGGATACTATTACAGCATTGTTAATTGCAAAATTTAGTGCAGAAGTTTTATTTTATAGAAATTTCAAAGGACGTTATCTCAGTGTTTCAAATACTGAATTACTTGAGGTGCAGTGATTGTGTCAAAGACAAATGTGCAACTATTTTGTATATTAAGATCCCAAACAGTAATGAAACAACTATATTTTTAAGATGCTTTTTATGACCTTGGGTCTTTCTAAAGCCATTAGATTCAATGAAATACTTCGTAAGTGTGTTCACTGTTGTGATGAAGGAAATTTAATGAGTAAATGATCAATTAGTGTGTAGGACTAGTGAGCATAATCTGAAAATTTAAAAGCAGGTTTTTTGGGAATGAAAGTAAGAAATACTTCTTTGCACAAAGGATGGTAAAAGTTTGGAATTGTTGCTAGATCATTTGTTAAGTTTAAATCTGCAATTGCAATTAGAGGTACATGCAGCAACAGTACTAACTGCCCAGTTACAATCTTCTAACTTTTGTGCATATGCGACCTAACGCATTCACTATGACTTGATCAGTCTGCAGAAGATGTTGTATAGTAAGACTATAAGAACATAAGAATGATGACTTTTTGTGTATAGAAGTGTGTGCTTGTTTATATTTTTCAAAAAGGGAAAATTCTAGTGCTAACTTCCACCTGTTTTCTTATACCAATTTAAATACTGTGGTGTCTAGGAAATTGATGCTTTCCTTGAGTGTTGTGGCTTTAACTTTAATGGAGCAGTGATAATTATTGAGGATATCGATAAATTCTAATTCTGCTTTTGTGTGAGTCCAAATGCTGCATGTCAATGCCAGTATAAAAGGTGATGTTACTCTATGACTGCATCAACCTAATAAAGGAGTTAGTGAGAATCAAAGAGGAGTCCCTGAGAACCAAGATTGTCCTTGAAAATCTCAAAGAACTGTCCTTTTTAAAAATTATTTTGACCCTTAACTGTACACAATACTCTCACTGTGGTCTAACTACTAATTTATATAGGTCCAGCATGACCTCCCTCTCCTCTTGCATTTTCTACCTTGGCTATGATGAAAAAAATACTGTGTGCTTTCTTACTTACACACCTTACCAACCTGTCAAGAACAAAGAAAATTAAAGTACAGGAACAGGCCTTTCGGCCATCCAAGCCTGCACCAACAAAACTGTCCTGCCATCTTCAGATATATGTACACCACCAAGATCCCTACTTTCCTCTACACTTGTGTATTGTGTATTTACTTGTCTTGTCTACCCTTTCCATTACATTAGCTCAGAATTCTCTGGACTGAATTCCATTTGCAACTTACTGCCTTGCTGACCAGTCCATTGATATCTTGCCGCTGTTCCTTGTTATGAACCACGTGGCTAGTTTTCATCTCGTGCAAATTTTTAATCATGCTACCTATATTTAAGTCTAAATCATTGAAGTTTACCAAAATAACAGGAAAATCTAGAACCCTATGGAAATTCAACTTGATAGTTTTCTGTATTTAAACAAATTTTGGATCTCTCATCAATTTTCACTGGAACCTATAAGCTTTCAATTGTCTGACAGTTTGCCTTGTGGGAATTTCAAAGCTTTGCTAAAATCTAAGTAGACTACATCAAATGCTGATTATTGCTATCCTCTAAACAATATATTGAGTCATTGAGGTCTACAGAACAGAGAAAGGCCCTTCAACTGATCATGTCTGCACTGGTCAGAAACAGCCACCTAACTGTTCTAATCTCTTTTCCAGCACTTCGTCCTCGCCTTGTATGGCTTGGTATTGCAAGTATACGTCTAAATACTACTAAAAGTCACCCGTACAGGGCAGAGAGTTTCAGATTCCCACCACCCTCTGGGTTAAAACTTTATTTCCTTATCCCCTCTAAATCTTCAATCTGCGACACCTGGTCATTGATCTCTCCATCAAAGGGAGAAGTTTCTTCCTGCTTACCCCAGTCTGTGCCTTTCATAATTTTGTACATCGCAATCATGTCCCCTCTCAGTCTCCTCTGTTCCAATGAAATCAACCCCAGTCTTTCCAAGTTGTCTTCATAACTAAAACTCTCCAGCCTAGGCAAAATCGTGGTAAATCTCCTTTGCACTCTTCAGTGCTATCACATTCCTCGTACAACATGATTCCAGAACTGCCACACGATACTGGAGCTGTAATCTATCTAATTTTTTATACAATTCCTGCATTAACTTCCCTGTTCTTACACTCCATGCCTTGGTTAATGAGGGTAAGCGTTCCATATTTGATTTGATTTATTACTGTAACGTATACTAAGGTACAATGAAGAGTTGTTTCACATGCATCAGGGTAACAGAACAGAGTACAGGATTCAGTGCTACAGCTATCTTCTTAACCACTTTATCTATCTATCCCTCTACCTTAAGGGATGGTGGACTTGCATACCAAGGTCCCTCTGATCTTCTATGCTTTCCAGCGTCCTACCCTTCATCATGTATTCCCTATCTTGTTTGTCCTGTCCAAGTACATCACCTCATAGTTATCCAGAGTTAATTCCATTTGCCACTGATAAGCCCATCTGACCAGTCTATCTATATCTTCCTGTAGTCTAATGATACACTCTCGTTATTTACCATCACACCAATTCTCATACCATACTGAACACCCCTCTTGCATTCAAGTCTATATCATTAATATATATATATAGAATCATAGAATCCCTGTTGTGTGGAAGCAGGCCATTTGGCTCATCGAGTCCACACCGCCCCTTCAAAGAGCATCCGACCCACACCCCTACCCTATCCCTGTATCCCTGCATTTTTCTTTCCCATGGCTGACCCACCCAGACTGTACTCCCTGGACACTATGGGCAATTTCCCACAGCTAATCCACCCAACCTGCACATCTTTGGACTATGGAAGGAAACTGGAGCACCCAGAGGAAACCCACGCAGGCACGGGGAGAATGTGCAAACTCCACACAGACAGTCACCTGAGGCTGGAATCGAACCCAGGTCCCTGGCGCTGTAAGGCAGCAGCGCTAACCACTGTGCCTACATATCGCAAACAGCAAGGGCCCCAACACTGATCCCTGCAGAACTCCAGTGGACACGTATTTCCAGTCACAAAAGCACCACTCGACTATCACCTTCTGTTTCCTGCCAATCAGCCGATTGTGGATACAGTTTGCAAAAATTCCTTGGATCCCATGGGCTTTAATCTTCGCTGTCAGTTTCCAACACATGACCTTATCAAAAGCCTTGCTGACGTTCAAGTAGGGTATGTCGAATGCATTGCCCTCACCTTCACACCTGGTCACCCCTACAAAAATTACAATCAAGTTGGTCAGATATGATCTTTCCCTTAACAAAAGCCATGCTGACTGTTCTTGATTAATTCCTGCCTCTCAGATTAATTCTGTCTCAATACTACTTCCAGTAGTTTCCCCACCATTGAGGTTAGACTGACTAGCCTATAGTTTTCAGGTTTATCTTCTTGAAAAACGGTACCAAGTTAGCTGTCCTCCAGTTCTGTGCCACTTCTCCAGTGGCCGGGGAAATTGAAAATTATTGCCAAAACTCCTGCTATTTCTTTCCCTTGCCCCATTCAAGAGTTTTGTATACATTTCATCTGGCCGTGGAGATTTACCTACTTTTTAAGCCTGCCAGACCACTCAGAACCACCTCTCTCTGCTAATTTCTTTAAATATATTAGAGTCCTGTCCCAGTTTTCTATACCCACATCATCCCTCTCATGAGTGAACACTGACACAAAGTATTCACTTAGGACCCCACCCGTATTTTCTGGCTCCATGAATTATATTGTTGTCCTTAATGGACCATACTCTTTCCCTAGTCGTCATTAATAGTCTTGTAAAATAACTTAGGCTTTTCCTTTATTTTATCTGCCGTTATTGCTTTGTGCCACTTCTTGCTGTCTTAATTTCCTTCTTAAATTTCCCCTTGCACATTCTGTACTCCTCTAAGGCTTCTGCAGTTTTGAGCCCTCTGTCTGCTATAAGCTCCTTTTTTCTCATTCAATCCTGTATGTCCCTTGATATCCAGGGTTTGTTGGATTTGTTGGTCCCATCCTTTGTCTTTATTAAAACATGTTGACCCTGCACTTTGTCTGTTTCCTCCTTGAATGTGTTCCACTGCTTTGATTTAGATTTACCTAAAAGTATGTCCTCCCAGTCCACTCTGGCCAAATCATATTTGAACTCATTGAAATCGGCCTTCCCCCATTTTAGAACTTTGATTCAGGCCTTTTCTGTCCTTTTCCATAACAATCTTGAATTTAACAGTGAAGAAGGGTCACTGGACTTGAAACATTAACACTGCTTTCTCTCCACAAATGCTGCCAGACCTGCTGAGTTTCTGTCGGAAAAAATATCTTGTTTTGCCTCGAATTGTGCCAGTTATATTCAGCCCTGCTTACCAACCTATTTGCCAGCGCACAGAAGAGAACAATATAGATCTCACTACTTCAAATGCATCAAAACTAAATCTGTTGCTCCACAAAGTTGTCTGTGCAGGCAATTTGTTAGTTGAATAAAGGAAATAGAGGTTTTTAGTGGACCTTGGGTATGGGGAAAAGGCAATAGTGGCACAAATATGTAGCACTTAAAGAGCTAGTGCAGACATGTGGGCAGAATGGCTTCCTCCTGCCCTGGTGTGAAAATGCTGGTGTCAAAAGTCACATGACACCAGGTGATAGTCTAACATGTTTATTTAAAATAACAAGCTTTTGGATTATCAGTCTTTCGTGGTCTTAGGAAATCGGACCACTGCATTAAGTTCAAGAGAGCAAAGCATGTTTTAGTATGTAAAAACAAGCTCTGGTTTGGAAGAATTCTGGATGCATTAGAAACATAGTAGTAAGAGTTGGCCATTCAGCTCTTTCAGGCTATTCTGTCTTTTCAGAAGATCATTGTTGACCTGTATTTTAATTCCATCTATCTATTTCTTTTGATCCTCTTAGGCAGTTAAATCACCCTTAATTTTCTAAAATCAAGGGAATACCAGCCTAGTTTATGCAGTATTTAGATCCCAATATCATTAGCTCCAAGGCCACTGGGTAAGATGTGGTGTCCAGAACTGAGAACACAACTCAGGTGCAGTCTAAGTAAAGCTTTATACAGTGTGCATAACTTGTAGCCCTGATGTTTTTATTGATAATTTTATTTAAAAGCTTCTCTCAAGGTGCTTCTATGCCATTTATAAGTGAGCCTTTCTATTCGCACTTGTTGGCCTGTGCTGATTCAGTTCATCAAGTAGGGGTTAGGCAGTCCAGATTCTGCTTTTGGTCTTGACATTCTAGGATTGAGGGACTAAAGAGAAAAGTTCCTACATGCCATTTGGTGATATTTGTTAGAAAGTAGGTTGTTTTAGGTGGGGGTAAGATAGAAGTTCAGCTGGCATGTTAGGATTCTTGAACAGGTGTCTATAGAGCCACATTGGAGCAGGGGCACCGGTCTACGCACCATATTTCTCCACCACCTGGAAAGACTAGAGCAGCACCATTACCTCCAGTCTCTCCTCCAAATCTCAACACATTACTCTGCATTGGTTGTACCTTACTGAGTTCTTTAATGTTGATGGATCATGGTCGCATTTTCACCACACAAACTAGATCTCACTACTGCCTTAAAGGGCAGTTAATAATGGGCAATGATTGCTACTTTTGCCATTGTCTCCCACATCTCAAACTAGTCTGTTTTTTAAAAAACCCTCCCTCTGCACAGCCTTGTCAAAGTTTTCCATCTAGTAGACTTCACCGTTTGCTAACAAAATGTGTCTACATTTCTTGTTAAAATAGGTGCCTGTGCAGTCCTGGTTTGATGACATGTCGGACACGGAGTTGTTTGATCTGATTCCATTCTTTGAAGGACTGAGTAAAGAAGAGGATATTTACAGTATGCTGCAGAACCTCCGCGGCAGGTAGCGATTGTGCTCCGGGCATGTCGTCTTGGCAGATTCTTACGTTGTTCTTGCCCGATTTTTATCCCATCCCCCTTCACTTTCCCAGTCTACACCCATGCCACATCCCCCCCCCCCCCCCCCCTTCGCAGCTTTGTGTTTCTGTTTTTTGTAACGAAAGGAAAGCTTCCTTCAGTTTCCCCTGCCTCGCGTACCTGTATTTGGATCGAAACTGCAACTTCTGGAGGAGGAGCAGAAGGGAGGTATCATCAGACAAGAAGCACGTCAGTGGTTCCTGCCGTTAACTCGTTATGGACAAGGTGATTGACGTCCATTGAGCTTCTCAAAGCCTGATGTCAGAAAGTCGCACATGACCAGACTTCATTTAAAAGGAAGAACTATCAGAGTAAATCACAGACATAGAAAAACAAAACGGAAAATTTGTTATGGACTACAGTTTGAGTAGAAAACTTTTCCTTCTCTCTACCTACCAAAAAACAAGTATTTGGGCAGTTCTGTGATATTTTAAGTATTTTGTTCCCTCCTTTGTTAATTTTTTTTGGTTGTTGCTATGCAGACAGTCACGCTGACCTACAGTAGCTGACCTGATTCTGTGATCTCACTTTTGCAGAATGAAGTGCCTTTTTGAAGAAAAAAAGTTGATAATTTTAGACGAGAAAAAAAGCAAAATTAATTTTTTTGTACACTGCATATTCCAGAGATCTTTTATCTTTTAATGACTGTATGTTTTAAAACAAAAAATCTTTATGAGCACTGTTATTTATGCTGAACACGTTGAATTATAAGTGCTGGGTATAAGTCTCCAGAGTCATTAAACTTTTAAATTTTATATCAATTGGCTTAACAATAGTTAATGGGCACCGAATTATGATTTTTTTTAAAATTACTATTTTAAATATAGAGATAGCTTAGGGTTACCAATGTCACTTAAAAAACAGCCACTGCAGTCTGACTTGATAAGGATTGCAAGCTGGAATTATTATCAGATCCACCAGGTACTCTGGGGAATGACATGGTGCTGCCAGATACTGTGATGGATACTTTTTATTTTCTTTCTCCCACCACATGTTGTACGCCATCTTGTTCCCCATCTTGTAATTTAAATAGAATGCCAAAAAGGTTTTCTGAAGCTCGATGGGGGTCCTGTGTCTGTAGCTGGAGTGTTGATTTAACTGAATTCCTCCACTTCAGCATTCACGCTATCAACACGGCAACAAGTTGCAGGGAGTGGTGTTGGATGAGTCTCGCCTTGGATTTTGCTGATGGGTTTCTGCCAGCGTGTTCTGTGCATAAAGGGTTGTCTGACCACACCACAGACATTGGCAGTGGGTGTAGTGAAGGGAAGCAGGCACAGGGACAGAGTGAGCAGAGAAGGTGGGGTAAGGGAGAGAAGGTATCACACGTGAGCTGCATAGAACGGTGGAAATTTTGGGGCATTTAAGATGCAATCTTTGCAAATAATGTTACTGTTCTGTTTATTTCAAACTTTATCTGCTATCTCCATGAAGCAATCTCAATTCATCGCAAATGGCAACAGTGATATGCTTGGATTTATATTGTGAATGTGTCTGTCTATCTTTTGTTACCTCAAATGCTTTGTCTAATCCTAAATCTTACTAGTGGCTTCCTTTCTCTCACTGTCTTTCACTGGATGTTGGGGGTCTCATTCGAAAACTGGGTGTCTCACTCCACAGTCTGTGAGTACTGATGCAGCATGTTGATGGGCTAAGGTTTTCAACTAAATTTTCAAAGTTATTTTATTTTCCCTTTTATACTTAACTTCTGTCCTACCTGTTTCAATTCTGACTTCTCTTTAAAGGTAGCTCTCTGGCAGCAGGCCACTGTTGTCACCTTGAGGAAGAAAAGCATCTTCTTGGATTTTCATTAGGGAACAGTGGAATTTCCTCTATGTTAGTCTCCAACAGATGCTGAGCATGTGTCCATATGCATACTCAGAATGGCCAAATTCCAAATTGTCCACATTGTTGGTAAATGTGACTTTTGTCAGTTGTGTTAGTGACTGGAGATGGTGTTAGCACAGAAATGAAATGTTAAGTCAGGAGTGAGCATAGCTTTCACAGTCAAGTCACAAACAGGCTCGGTAGTTCAGGCAGCATCTGTGGAGAAAAACAGTGATGTTTTAGGTCAATGAACTTCCATCAGAACTAACTTTTTTTTTTATTTGGCCAGTTTTTTGTCCTTGGCCATTTGCTTGCTTGTTTGCCAGTAAAGGGTATCCTGCTATCTTTCTTATTGGTCCAGCACAAAGATGGTGGCTCTTATTGTATTGATTTTATTTGTTGAACTGACGGTAGTTCTAGGGAAGAGCAATTGGGGCAGGATGGAGGACGAAAAACAAAATCAAATTTACTACCCAATGACTTTCTCTGGAAATGGATGTTGGGATAGGCGAGAGGACAGGATAGAGTTGGACAATAATACTGGTATAGGCTGGCCAGTACACTCAAAATATGGGAGGATACAAGAAGAATGGCCACTTTGGGTAAGTTAGGAGAATCTTGTGGAATAACAGCTAGTGCTGTCTTTGGCCAGAGAAGATTGAAAACAACAAATGGTGTGTAGTCTGTGAAGTGAATGTATCACTTCTAAATTTCCCACTTGGGTGGTAGCATTGAAGCAATTTGCATGTGAAACTTATTGATAGCAATCTTTGCTTCCTTAAGATAATTATTTTAGCAAATTTGTTAGGAGGGAATACCAACTGTTGCCAGTTTCATGTTTCTTTGGTAAGTTAAATTCTTGAATCCAGCTGTTTTAATTTCAGATTTTTACATAGCTAAGAGGAATATGTATTCTTGTTATTGGCAGTGGTTTTGAGTTTGTGATAAAATATAACCTAATACAATAGGTTAGAGGATGTTTGGTCACCCACTGGACCCCACTTGAATCTTACCTGGATGGGCAAAATCTTCCATCATTGAACCAGTAAAACCCCAGTGTGAAGTGCATTGAGGCATTTTTGTTTACCAAGTGCCACAGCACAGCTGTACTTCTGTTGGAAATCTACAAATGTCCAGATAATGGTTGGTGCTGCAGAGTATTGT
The DNA here is from genome assembly GCF_021869965.1 of Rhincodon typus. Classification (NCBI taxonomy): domain Eukaryota; kingdom Metazoa; phylum Chordata; class Chondrichthyes; order Orectolobiformes; family Rhincodontidae; genus Rhincodon; species Rhincodon typus. The sequence goes on from NC_063333.1 coordinate 7,104,120, forward strand.
TGAGGCAAACAAGGAATAGCTTGGCTTATGACCAGCTCGTGGGTTGTTGAAGCAAATCCATCTCAACAGTGAGTGGGAAACGTTCCAGTCCGTATCCTCCCTCAAAATGTGTGAATTACGTGAAGATCTGTCCATGCATTTGTTTTGTTGTTTTGTAGTTTTGTAATTACTGATGCCACCGATCTGCTTCTGGTAGCTTAGAATAACAAAGATTACAAATTCATACAGCATGTAAGTCTGTTTGGACTCTCTTGCCAAGACTTAAGATGTATCTACTTAGACCTGTTCCCTGTTGTTCCACATATCCTTCTAAATTTATCGTCTGGTTTACTTATCTATTCCCTTACGAAAGTTATTATTAAATGTGTCTCCTCAACTTTACAGACAGCACTTTATAGATCATAATAATACTGTGTAATTAAGTAAAAACTCCTGCCCCTCAAGTTCTTTTTGTCAATTACTGTAAATCTACACTCTCTAGTTACTATTCTCCTTGGCAATGGTAACAGTTTCTTCTGATGCACTCCTATCAAAATTTCTTCATTTTTACATCATAAGCCTCCTATATTCTGGGGGTTTCATTCTGCTTTTTGTTGCTTGTACATCTGATCGATCTGCAGGCTGACTGCTCCTCATTGCAAGCCCCACCCTGTCCAAGATTGGCCTGTGAACAGTTAAATCCAGTTTGCGTGCTGTTTTTTTGGTCCTTCAGCAATCTGCTGTTCCATTTATTTTGAACTAGTTAATATTTTCAGCAAATGGGAGAAAATGAAGAATATTGTCAAACCTGTTGAACCTTTGTTTGCCCCACTAGGGTTTGTCATGTCCTTTCCTGGGATTACCTAGAGTTCTAACTGACTCTTTAAAGAAGAACTTGGTGGAGTTTTGGCTGACTTCTGCATTACTCACGTGAAGCATTGGGGTATTCCGGCTCTGCCTAAATTATTTTTGAGGGGTGGGGAGAGGACACCCAAATTCCATCATCCTATACAAGCCAGGGAAAGCTTATCCTTCAACCGGTATGCCCAAGATTGATGTCACCTTCATTGCTCTGTATAGTGGAAATAGCTTATTAGTCATCATTGTTGATGTTCACACCCATTCGTTTGGGATAGTGACCAGGTAACTGGTTATGTGTGAGACTTTAACCCAGCAAAGATACAGCAGACAAACCCAGTGAGGAAGTAACAAAAGGAATTAAATATTTGAATACAATATGGTAAATATGAGAGGGAGAATAGCTAATTGAGAAGAGCGAGAATGGACCATGACGTTTAGAATTTGCTTGCTGTATATCTGAGTCACAGTTGATGGAGTTGAATAGGATAAAGCCCAGGATCAGTCTGCGGCAGTGAGGTAATTAGCTTTCAGTAATCAGTGCCAAGTGTGGATGGCCATCTATTGTTCCAGACATCTGTGAGGAAAAGTTTATTGAACAAATGAAACCAAGAGATTCACTCACCCTTTGTTCATCAGAAAGCAATTTGCATTATCCATATTTTCTTAATTTTCCTGGACTTGTTTATTATGTATCTAGGAATATTTACTATGAAACTGCCCTTGCAATAATGAGCCTGACTGATCCTATAGGTCAGATGTAGTCATTGCTTTTTATTCTCTCTTGTTTTAGGGTCATTTCTATTTCAGTAGATGCTGCTCACGCACATTAAGAGTTTGACCCAAAGTTGTTTAAAACTATTCCTCATGACTATGTGTCTACCATTTTAAAAATGTTAACGATTTCCCCCCAAATCGGGACATAATCATTTTGGAGGACAGGCCGGGCACTGCAGAATTGCTCTACAATTATTTTTTAAGAAGCTTTTTTGTGTGCTTTAAAACCTTTAAATGTGGTATTTGCAAGTGCCCCTTTCCTTTTTTAAAAAAAAGGTTTTAAAGGTTATCTTTTTAACCCTGTTGCAAATATTTTCTGTTCCACAGCAGAGTACTGTAACTTCACAACATGTTAATATAATCTGCATTTGTTCTTTTTCCTCTCAAGCACCTTTCCATGCACCACAACGTAGTAAGAATGGAAATTGAATTAGCTTTCTGTTTTGAAACACGCACTGTACCTGCTAAGCTTCAAACATTTGCGCGTTAATCAAGCTTTTAGCATTATGGAATGGTAATTTCCAAACCACTCCATATGATTTAATCTAATCTTCTTTCATTTGTTTAAGTAGTAACTCGCACTGGTTAAAGAAACTAACATGGTTTCAAAATCTTCTTACCTCTGTGATTTACTCACATGTAGTATTGCAATCAAAACAAACTTCCCAGCATTTCTCATGCTGCTGTGTGTGTTGGACTGTGTATGAGAGAGTTTGAGCATGCCTTTGTAATCTTAAGGGACTACAAAAACCAACCTACAGGGTCATTGTATTGTTTTTCCTCTGAAGCATCAGTACTGTGACTGTATGATGGCAATAAAAGGTGCAGATTTACAATGATGTTGGCTGATTTCAGTGAAGTGAGAGGGAGCCGGATGAGGGAGATAGAATACTATGGCCGTAGTACACTGAGTGAGAGAATGTGTGTTTGTTACGTGCTATGTATCCATCCTATGAATCAATGTAAGAGGCACATACTCAGCCTAGTTAGCTAAACATTACTTTTTTTAAGAGTGCAGATTATGTACAACTTTTTAATGTAATCGTGTTCAGCTCAAACCAATGGTTTGTACAGTCTTTCCATTTTTCTTTTTAAAAACTTGGCAAACAAATGAACCACTTGCCTTAAACTCTAGTAAATGAATGTTCAACACAATTTCTGTTCTCACACAAGTTGTATAAACTCTGTACGGTGATATGGACTAAATGTTTGTTTTCTCAAAGTGCAGAGGATTATGCAGGAAACATAATCCCAGTCCGAAAACAAAATTGAGCATTCCATTTATCTTTAATTCTGTAAAAACTCTCGACTGTTCTAAAACTGGTGTTTGTAAATGGTCTGTTCTGTGCCTCTGATTCTAAAGGTGCTCCAAAGGATGTTTGCCTTTTAAATGGTTGCTTGGGGAAGAGTGGGGTGGGGAAGGAGGGAGAAAGGAAATAGAGTAAGGGAAACTATGCAAAACAAGCTGTTGAGGCTGGGAAGGGTAGGTCTTCCCTCTCTGCATCCTTCAACCTCTCTTAATTACCTTTCCATTTCCCTGCCTACTCCAGACTGTCCAAAAAAAAAACACCAGACAGAGAGGGGAGAAGGTAGGATAGGAGGGACCTTGCTTGTTTTTCATAGTTTTAATGTAGTTCCACAGTTGGTGGCACTTTTCCACTTTGATCAGCAATACTTGAGAAACACTATAAAGTTTAAGAGGGAAAGAAACAGAAATGGTTGTTACTGTCGGTTATTGAATAATCTGTTTCTTTACTTTCACCAATAAAGTAAACTTTTAAACAAATGTCGTACAGCAAGTATTTTTCTATCATGCACCAGTTATTCCTGGCTCACAGGCTAGGGAGTCCTGTTGCATTTACCAGTGTAACTATGGAAGTAATTGTTGAAGCTTTCTTGAGAAGTAAATTTGTTTTAATGAGTAAATCTATTAAAAGCTAACTTGCTTTCTACTTCAAAGTGCTATGATTTCATAGGGATTTTTCCTCCTCCCTTTGTTACATGGCAATTTTCAGGCTGGTTCGTGAGACTGCTGGGCAGAGATTCAATGGCTGCTGAATTCCTGAGGCCTGGCATCAGCCTTGAGAAGGAGGCAATTTTTTTGAGGATCTCTTTTATTAGAGGTAAAAGATGAATCCAGAACTCTGAAACTAAATTTTAATGGGGTGCATAAATGGGGAAAATATTCAATGGGAGAACTGAGAAAAACACAACCCACGCAAGAAGAGGACACGGCAGTTATAAGCAAAATAAATCTTTGTGTCATATAAGCAAAATAAATCTTTGTGTCATTCACACAGCTGGAGTTGTCACTTTGTATCTAAACCTTGGGTGAAAATAACATTTAATTTGGCAGTGATGCCACTGCTCTTAAATAGGCATGAAATTAGCTGCACTTAAGTTTATTTAAAAAGTTATTGTCCTAATTTTAAAGTCACTATGTAATTGTCAAGAAAAAGTCCAGTTGTGGAAATCACAACTACTAATTGTTAGTCCTTCCTCAGCATGGGTCAGGGTGTACTATAGTATCTTTGCTGATTTAGTTGATTCGGTTTAAGCTTACTGTTAATTAAATAATTCACATAGTGAATATTTGTGCTTAATAGTTGTGATGGCAACGTGTGAATCAATTAGTAAAATGTGCCAAACTTGGCTTGAAAGTAGCCCAGACTCACCCTTGGTGGCTTAAAATCATAGACAATTTATAGAAACATATAGCAAAAAAATGCTGTTATCTCAGGATGCCTGTTCTTTGAAAGCGCTATCTAATGTGTCCTACTCCACCTTCCCTTTCCCCAAAAATGTACATTTTCCTTCCAAATACTTATCCAGCTCCTTTTTGAGAGTAATTGAACTTCTTCCAGGTAACACATTTAAGATCGCAACTCAATGCATCAGAAAATGTATTATCATCTCCTCTCTGCTTCTTCTGCCAATTACATTAAATCTGTGCATTTCTGGTTACTGACCCAACTACAATCGGAAACTGTTTCACCTTATGTATGTATCAAAGACTTTCATGATATTGAATGCCTTTATCAGTCTCCCCTTAATCATCTTCAGTCTATGGGGAAACAACACCAGGTTCCCCAGTTTCCTCAAATAAACCCAAAGTGATTTTTTTTTTACCCCAACCGAACATATCCCTGTATCATTCTGGTAAATCCCTGCACCTGTCTGATGCCTTGACATTATGCATTCTTCCCAAAGAATAATGCCAAGAATTGACCTAGTACTCCCAACTGAGGCCTAGAACCTACTTTTTGCTCTTGTACCTGTGTTTATTAAAAAAAAAGGACCTGTATGTTTTTGTAGACATGGTTGACAGGTCTGAGTGTATTAGGAGACTGAAGCTGCATCCTATCAAGTAATGCATGTTGACCGTTCAACATATTGCTGAGCCCTTGTGCTTGTGCATTCAACTTGGTGATCTGTCTCTTTTTTTTTAAGGAGGAAATCAAGTAGTGAGTGGGAATTGGAGGAAGAGTGAGGCAATGTGATTATGGATGAGACCAAAGAAGTGACTAGCTAGGTCGCAGGGTTGCCAACGCTCCAGGATTGCCCTGGAGTCTCCAGGATTTGAAGACTGACCTTCAGGACACTGCGAGCAAAAACCAGAAGACAAATCATAGGGACATTTTACAAAAGTATTTTTAAATAAAAACAATCTTTAAACTCTTTTGTTTACCTGTTATATTGAAATTAAATCTGAGATGGGGGAACTAAAGACTGGTTAACTGTTAAGTGAAGCATTATCTATTTGGTATTCCCTTTTTGAGTGGCCTTTGGAAGACATTGGGATAACTGATGTCAGGACTGTTTGGGGCAATTAAGATAGCAGGTCATGTGGTGAAGTGTCCAGGAACATATCCGATTAGACCAATCCAAAACCAAAGGGAAGTGAGAATGCATAGTATTTAAGATCTAAAAGAACAGATGTTGTGGGCCAGAGTGTAGAAAGGCAGTAAATGGTGATGGATCAAGGTGTTATATTGTGGAAAAGTGCTGTGCTGCTAAAGAAGAAATCACTAATTGCTCAAGGAGTAGCAATCTGAAACAGGAATTCTTTAAGTTTCTGTTACCCTTGATTTTTATTTATTACTGTGCCCAACAAGGAGCCATCAAACCTAGTTAATGCTTAATAGTAGAATGTGGAATTCAGTTTACAAATAAGAATATGTGTGGTGAGAGACCAGGAGCTGACTGAAACATGGCTGAATGTGGCCATCTTCTTGAGGCTTAGAAAAACTTAATTTCATATCTTTTATCTCTCGAATTGTATATAAGTAGAACTATGCTTACACCTCAAGGATTTCAAGACTGATACATTCTGAAACCTTTTGCAAAAGAACAATTGAAATAGTACGTATTTAAAGAAACAGCAAAGGGTACTCAAACTCAACACGCTGGCTAGAGAAAGAACAAAAACAGTTAGGCTATCTGCTCAATCTATAGTGAGTGGTGCTGTCATATGTGAATAACAAGGACTGGAATTGGTCTTTGCAGTGAATGGACTGGCAATACTCATGTATTTATAAGTTAAGAGTGGCCTCCTTGGCAAGAATTGAAGAGTATCCAGGTTCTGTGAGACACAACAAAGTTCAACAGTTTTGTGAGAGGATAGGGATGGAGGTGGGGAAAATATCCAATGTAACTGAGAAATCTATTTCCCAGCTCACACTCTTTTCCATTTGTGAGGCAACCACATCCAATGAATTTTATAATTTATCCTCGTTTTGAAGGAGTGCTATATTGTAATTCTGATTACATAAAAGTAAGACAGAAATATCTGTTCGCCCCCAAACAGTCTGTGTTAATGTCTGCACCAACATTAGCCCTCATCCCATGGAAAACTGCCCCAGATGCTGGAAACCTGAGATGCTTAGCGGATCAGCCAGCTACCGAAGGGTGAAACAGTTAATATTTCAGATTAATAACCTTTCATTAGAACTGGATCATGTTAACAATGCCACTACTACTGAGACAGGGAAGGGGAGGGAGAAACAAAAGGTCTCTGATAGGTATTGAATTGGAATGTTCAAATCACAAAAACAAACATGAGGCAAAAAGGAGATAAAACGGGACAAGAAACAGTACATTTAAAGGAGCTGTAAATATCAATAAAACTATTATCAGCAGTTGCTGTCTGAAATAAGTAGATCTAAAGTTGCTAAAATCAATTTGGAGTCCAGAAGGTTCTGAAGCCAACCTGCTGGGTTTTTCTTTTATAGAATGTGGGTGTAACTGGCAAAGCCAATGTTTGTTACCCAAGCCCAAAATGCTATGAATTGAGTGGCTTATTTGGCCATTTCAAAGGGCAGTTAAGAGTTAACTCCATTGGTATGGGTCTGGAGTCACTTGTAGGCCAGACTGGTTAAGAAAAGCAGATTCTTCTGTCATCTCTCAATATCCTTACTGTGGCGTTGAAAACCGCTTGGAGTTCTGCTACAATCCTGTAGAGACGCCCTAGTGTGTGAGGATTGGTTAACTAACAGAAAACAGATTTCGGGTGCATTTTCAGGATAGCAATCTGTGACTAGTGGAGTGCTGGAGCCACAATTATTTACCATATATATATTATGAGCAAAGTGAATGTGCTATAGCCAAGTTTGTGGATGACACAAAAGTAAGTGAGAAGGCACGTGACAAGAATTAGAACATAGAGCAATACAGCACAAGAACAGGGCCTTCAGCCCTGATGGTGCACCTAACATGACGCCAATTTAAAGCAATAGCTTCTGCCTGCCCTTGGTCCATATCCCTCCATTTCTTGCATATGCATGTGCTTATCTAAAAGTCTGTTAAACGTCCCTATCGTATCTGCCTCCACCACTACTCCCGGCAGCACATTCCAGACTATTCCTGCTCTGTAAAAAAAAAAGGAAAATTGCTCCTCAGAATCTTGCATACAATCTGCAGACAGGTTAAGTGAGCAGGCAATAAAACTGGGCAGGTAGAATATAATGTGGAAAAATGTGAGGTTATGCACTTTGGCAGGTAGCATAAAGGAGCTGAATATTATTTAACAGAAAGCTACACAACAGAGGGATTTGGGAACCCTCATGCATGAATTACAAATAAATAGTGACAAAGTTCAACAAGTAAGAAAGAAAGCAAAAAGAATGGAGTATAAAAATAGGAAGGTTCAGCTAAAACTATACAAGGCACTAGTCAGACCATAGCTGAAATAACGTGAACAATTTGGGCGCCTTGTCTAAAGAAAGGATATACTGGCATTCGGGGCAGTCCAAGGAACGTACAGAGAGCTGATAGTGGTATGGAGGGACTATCTTTTGAGGAGACATTGAGTAGGTTAGGTCTATACTCATTGAACTTTAGTAGAATGAGAGGTCACCTTATTCAAGCATAAAAGATTCTTAGCGGACTTGACAAGGTAAATGCAGAAAGTTGTTCTCCTTTCTGAGAGAATCTAGAACCAGAGAGCATAATCTCAGAATAAGGGTCACACATTTCAGATAGAGGTGAGGAATTCCTTCTCTGACAGCAGTTTATATTTGGAACTGTTTATAGATGGCTGTCAAGACTGGATCATTACATTCAAGGCAGAGATGGACAATATGGGTATCAATCAAGAGAAAGGCAGGAAAGTGGAATTGAAGATTATCATGATCTCATTGAGGGGAGGCAATGGCCTGATGGTATTATCGCTGGACTGTTAATCTGGAGACCCAGGTAATTTTCTGGGGCCCCAGGTTTAAATCCTGCCATGGCAGTTGGTGGAATTTGAATTCAATAAAAATCTGCAATTAAGAGTCTAATAATGACTGAAACCATTGTCAACTTTTAGGAAAAATCCATTCTAAAATTATTTATGGAAGGAAACTACCATCCTCACCTGATCTGGCCTATGTGAGAGTCCAGACCCAAAGCAATGTGGAAATGCTGGCCTAACCAATAATCCCTTCATCCCATGAATAAATATATTTTTAAAAAAAAGCAGGCAGACTCATTGGGCTGAATGGCCTACTTCTGTCCCTGTGTTTTAGTCTTATTAGAATGAAAAGCAAGAAATGGAATTTTAGATGGTGGAGAGGGAATCTGCTTAGTGCTATACTGGAAAATTCAAAAACATTTTTTAAACTAGTTTGTAAATTTAAAATATTTTAGAAGCAGTACAGTATACTTAAAGGTCAGTTTTAGTGTAAAGCTGAAGTAGCTCATATAATTTTATTCCAATACACACGAAGCAAAATGTGTGCTTTTAATTTTACTGATTATCGTACAAACAGTGTAAGGGTCAGTATGTTAAACACTTGAAGTAAGAAAATGTGTAAAGAGGTGGGGCAATAATTGAATTTTTCCATTTCATACAGTTCTCTATTAGGTGAAGAATATGAAAGGGATACCTGAGAAACCACTTAACAGGTAAGTTTCGTTATATCATGCTGGAGATGAGGGCTAGAACGTTCCCCTTTTGAGTTTCCAAGTTTTTTTTTTAATTAATGGGATATTGGCGTTGCTGGCTAGGCAGCATTTATTGCCCAGAGGGCAGTTCAGAGTCAACCACATTGCTGTGGGTTTGGAGTCACATATCGGCCAGACCAGGTAAGGATGGCAGTTTCCTTCCCTAAAGGACACTAGTGAACCAGATGGGTTTTTCCCCTGACAATTGAGAATGGATACATGGTCGTCATTAGATTCTTAATTCCAGATATTTTTTATTGAATTCAAATTCCATCATCTGCCATGGCAAGATTCAAACCCAAGTCCCCAGAACATTATATGGGTCTCTGGATTAACAGTCCAGCGATAATACCACTAGGCCATCGCCTCCCTTTGAGTTAGGCATATTCTCAATGTAGCAATAAGGTCTTGACCCTTCTCTGGGTAGAAAGCAGTTTAGGCCAATGTAAGAAGTGTCTTGAATACAGCAGATGAGGTAAGCAATTTCCAATGTCAAACTTGAGTCATTGGTCCCTTAAGAATCCAATATTCCTGATTGACTTGCAACTCTCTGAAATTTCTGTTTTCTTTTAATTCTGGCCTGATTTTCATCTCCAGTGTCATTGCTGTCTATGCCTTCAGCTGCCCAGGCCCTAAATCAGACCCTTTCACAGAGTACATGAGGGAGTGGCCCTAGAAATAGTGGATGCATTCATAGTCCTCTTCCAAGATTCTAAAGAACCTGGAATAGTTCCTACAGATTAGAGGGAGGCTATTGTAAGTCCTCTACTTAAGAAAGGAGGCAGAAAGAAAACCATGAATTATAAACTCGTCCTAAAACAAAGAACTGCAGATGCTGGAGATCCAAAACACAAGAAATTGCTGGAGAAACTCAGCAGGTCTGACAGCATCTATGGGGAGAAAGCAGAGTTAATGTTGAGTTTGGTGATTCTTCATCACAATCTAGTCACCAGACTTGAAATGTTAACTCTGCTTTCTCCCCACAGATGCTGCCAGAACTGCTAAGCTTCTCCACCAATTTGTTTTTATTATAGACCAGTCAGCCTGAGGTCAGTAGTGAGGAAAATGCTAAAGAATTATAAATAGCAGAGCAGTAGGAAAACAGTGACAGATGCAGACAGATTCAGAATGGATTTACATTTGGGAAATCATGTTTGATAAATCTACTGGGATGCGTTGAGGAAGAAACTCATAGAGTTGATCAAGGGGGCCAATGGTTGTGGTTTATTTGGACTTCCAACAAGAGGCCCACGTAAGAGATTAATGTGGAAAATTAAAGTGCATGGGATTGACTGGAGATAGTGTGTTGAAATAGACAGAAAACTGGTTGGCAGTTCTCTGAGGAAGTATACTGTTGCTAAAGAGGAAGTACAGCGAAGGTTTATCAGACAAATTCCTGGGATGTTGGGACTGATGTATGAGGAAAGATGGAATCTGTTTGGATATTTACTGGAAGAATGAAGGGTGATCTCATAGAAACCTATAAAATTCTAACAGGACTAAACAGGAAGGGTGTTTCTGAAGGCAGGAGAATCCAGAACTTGAACCTGGGGCACAACTTCAGGGTGAAGGGATGACCCTTTAGAACTGAAATGAGGACGATAGTGAATCTTTGGAACTCATTGCCGCAGAAGGCTATGGAGGCAAAGTCGTTGAGTGTATTTAAGACAGAGATAGGTAGATAGGTTCTTTTATTGGTAAGGGGATCAAGGGTTAGGGGGAGAAGGCAGGACAATGGGGTTGAGAAACATATTAGCCATGATAGAATGGCAGAGCAGACTTGATGGGTCGAATGGCCTAATTCTGCTCCTATATCATATTGTCTAACAAGGGGGTCACAGTTCAAAGATGCAGGTTAAACTATTTAGGACTGAGATAAACCGATTTCTTCACCTAGACAGTGGTGAGCCTGTGGAATTCGTTACCACAGAATGCAGTTGAAACAAAACCTTTATATGATTTCAAGAAGGATATAGGACTTGGAGCTAAAGGGATCAAAGGAAATGGGGAAAAGCAGTAACATGTTATTAACTGGAATGGTCAGCCATGAACATATTGAATAGCATTGCAGGCTCAAAGGGCCAAATGGCCTGCGGCTGTTTTTATTTTTTGCCACCTCTCTATATCTTGTCTTTTGAGATTTTGCTCTTTATTTGGCTTGGAGTCAAATGTTATTGAATGACCATTCCTGAGAGCAGTTTTTGATAGTTTTAGCATGTTAAAGATGCTGCATAAAAACAAGTTGTTTATAGAATGTTACAGCACAGAAAGAGAATATTGAACCCATTATTCCTGCTGGTTAGTTGAAAGAGTTATCTGATTGATCCCTTCAATATACTTGTTTTCTAATAGGCTTTATAAGCATGGATCCAGTTCTTTTCTGAAGCTTTTATTAAATCTGTTTCCCTTTCAGGCAGTGCATTCCATAACATTACAACTTGTATGTGTAATAATTGTTTCCTCGTGTCGCCTCTTTTTTTTGGCTAAGTACCTCTGTGTCCCCTGGTTACTGATCCTTCAACCAGTGAACATTTCTTCCCATTTCTGTATTAAAACTTACATGATTTTGAACACTTCCATCAAATTTCCTCAGTTCTTCTGCTCTATTGAGAACAATCCAACTTCTCCAGTCTCTCCATGTTACTGAAGCCACTTTTTAGCTGGTGTAATTTTAATAAAACTCTTCTGTATTATCTTTGAGGTAGTTGGAACTGCCGATGCTGGAGAATCTGAGGTAACAAGGTGTAGAGCTGGATGAACACAGCAGCCCAGGCAGCATCAGAGGAGCAGGAAAGCTGACGTTTTGGGTCTGGACCCTTCTTCAGAAATGGGAGAGGGTAAGGGGTCTCTGAAATAAATAAAGAGAAGGGGGGAGGTGATGATGGAAGGTGGATAAAGGAGCAGATAGATGGAGAGAAGACGGACAGGTCAGGGAGGCGGGGATGGAGCCAGTAAACGGGAGTGTAGGTGGGGAGTTGGAATGGGGGTTGGTCAGTTGAGGGATGAGGGACAGGTTAAGGAGGCGGGGATGAGGCTGGTAGGTAGGAGGTGGGGGTGGGCTTGGTCAACGAAGTGGGAGGAACGGATAGGTGGGAGAAAAGACAGACAGGTCAAGGAGGCGGGGACGAGCTGGTTTTGGGTTGAGGTCAGGGGTGGGGAGATTTTGAAGCTTGTGAAGTCCACATTGAGACCATTGGGCTGCAGGGTTCCCAAGTGAAATGTGAGGTGCTGTTCCTGCAGCCTTCGGGTGGCATTGTTGTGGCACTGCAGGAGGCCCAGGATGGACATGCCGTCTGAGGAATGGGAGGGGGAGTTGAAGTGGTTCGCGACTGGGTGGTGCAGTTGTTTGTCATGAACCGAGCGTAGGTGTTCCACAAAGCAGTCTCCTTGCCTCCGCTTGCTTTCCCCGATGTAGAGGAGGCCACGTCGGGAATAGTGGATACAATATACCACATTAGCAGATGTGCAGGTGAACATCTGTTTAATGTGGAAGGTTTTCTTGGGGCCTGGGATGGGGGTGAGGGGGGAGCTGTAGGGGCAGGTGTAGCACTTCCTGCAGTTGCAGGGAGAAGTGCCGGGGTGGTGGGGCTAGTGAGGAGTGTGGAGCAGACGAGGGAGTCACGGAGAGAGTGGTCCCTCCGGAAGGCAGATGAGGGTGGGGTGGGAAAAATGTCCATGGTGGTGGGGTCAGATTGCGGTGGCAGAAGTGGCGGAGGATGATGCGTTCAATCCAGAGGTTGGTGGGGTGGTACGTGAGGACAAGGGGGATTCTGTCTTTGTTGTTATTGCGGGGAGGGGGTGTGAGGGATGAGTTGCGGGAAATGCGAGAGATGCGGTCGAGGGCATTTGCGACCACTGTGGGGGGGAAATTGCGGTCCTTCAAAAACGAGGACATCTGGGATGTCTAGGAGTGGAATGCCTCATCACCTTCCATCATCGCCTCCCCCCTCTCTCTATTTATTTCAGAGTCCCCTTACCGTCCCCCATTTCTGAAGAAGGGTCCAGACCCGAAACGTCAGCTTTCCTGCTCCTCTGATGCTGCCTGGCCTGCTGTGTTCATCCAGCTCTACACCTTGTTATCTTTGTATTATCTTTAATGTCTTTACATTGGTCTTAGAATGTAGCACATCCAGAATTGGACACATGATTTCAGCTGACCAGCGTTTTTAATGGAACCACATCACAACCCTTCAAACATGACTAACCTTGAGGGGTGCTTCTTCAGGAAAGTCTTTTAACATTGGGACCAGATTTTAAAGTATAAAAAAGTCAATTTTCTGTTTTCCTTTTGTCCCCTCTACATCTGTTTATAAAGTCAATGATCCAAATTGTTTTTTAAAGCATCTTTTCAACTTATCCTGTCACCTTTAAAAACCTGAATACAAACGACCCCAGGTCGGCCCCTCACTTGCAGCACCACTTTTAAAATTGGAATATTTGGCTTACGTAATTGCTTTCATTGAAGATGTGCTTTGTCTAGCCTATTTACATGCTTAACCAATAACAGACATTGTTAACATATTATGGCCTCTGGTTCACCGATAGAAATGCTGCTGTGGGCTACAGACTTATAGCTTTCAAACTGAGGTGTACATGTTCTGAAGCAAATCTCAAACAGCTACTTTGAACATTTCAAAGATGGAAACTTCGCCTTCTAAGTTCATGCTTCAGCAGTCAAGGAGCATCTACGTAAAATCTTCATCTTCTCCACCTCTCCCCAACACCCTCAGCTTGCCACTTCAAGCTATTATTAATACATTATACCTGTGTACACTTTTAGCAGACCCTGAGGTCCTTCACAATGCTAACAAAGCAGTGGTCGTGGAACTATAACTTTTCACATGCTTACTATCGAAACCTCTGATGTCCTATAAGCAATGACAGGAGAGATCTGCTAAAGAATTAGGGTCTTGACAACAAGTTCAAACACTCTCAGATAGCACACATCATCTGAGAAAAAAAACTAATGATGTGGCTTCAATGGTGTCAGAATTCTGGATAGATGTGACTGCAAAATCCTTCAAACATGCATAACCTGGAGGGGTGCTTCTTCAGGAAGTTCTTAACATTGGAACCAGATTTTAAAGTACAACACTAAAAAAGTGACTTCTCTGTCTTTTTGGTACATTTTTCAGAAATCTAATCAAATTGTATCCCAATGTCTTTGCTATGGTTCATAAACTTCAGCCACTTCAGTGTCCAGCCACTGATTCACTAGTGTTAAAGGAGGCTTTTTTTAATTTACGATTACTAAAGGTATGAAAATTTGAGTTTGTGTTTATTGATTTATTTAAACATACCATGTATACCGGAGTAATTATACACAAGAAAGAAACAACAATTATGACTGATGTTACTGTCTGAGCTCACTATATAGGTGATCAAACTTTTTACTTATAGAAATACTACTGTCTGAAACTGTTCATTTGTTTCTCAATTCTGGTAATCTGCACATTTTAAATTATAGGATTACACCCAATGTTAAAACACAATACATGGACAATCAAATTGGCCTTTGCACTAACTGAGGCTAAAATGTCAATATTTACCCAGATGTTTTCCTTTTGTGGGAACTAACTTTTGCCCTTGCACATATTATTGGTGATCACAGCTCCTAAAATCACTTTACAATAGTACAGTTTTCATTAAATTCTCTTTTTAATAAGGTGATTATTTCACTTTGAATCTTATCAGAGCTTCAGGTTCAGATTCAGTTCAACTATTATTGGTTTGTGTGGATTTGTTGAGCCAAATGGCCTGTTTCCACACTGTGGGGATTCTATAATTATCAACTGCTGCTTTGTATTTGAATCAGAGTTTCCTATTTAAGAAATGACACTGATACTATTACAGTATTAAGAAAAATCAATAACAATATAGGCATGTTGCAAATCAGTATGGACAATAAGAAGGAGGCCCAATAGGATTGTAAATTTCCCCTTGCCTCCAACACTAAAGCAGAACCTAGCTAAGTAAACAATTAATTGCATATGAACCCATAAGTCTGTGCTCTATGCCAAGATCAGTCCACTACAGCCCACCTGTGGCTCTGCCACACACGCCACATCTTTATCGGTATTGTTGAGTTGTTTTTGGTATCGGTACCTGTTCTTAAACCACTGATTGTCCGACCCACAGGTGATGTTACTGTTTTCACCAGTCATCAGATAATGTCCCTCAGGTGTGAGAATAGACGTTTAAGAATTTCATGTCACATTCTGTATCTTGACTCATCAACCTTGGCCCCATAACCTTTACTATCGTTTTGCTTGAAAAGCATCCATCAATCTGGTGGGTGACATGGTCGCTCAGTAGTTGCACTGCTGCATTACAGCACTAGGGACCTGGGTTTGACTCCAGCCTTGGGTGACTGTGGAATTTGCAAGTTCTCCCAATGTCTGTGTGGCTTTCTTCCACCGGCCCAAAGATGTGCACATTAGGTGGGTTGACCATGCTAAATGTGGCGTTATGGGCTTAGGGTCGGGATCTGGGTGGGATGCTGTCCGGAGGGTCAGTACAAACTCTGAGCCAAATGGCCTCCTTCCACACTGTAGGGATTCTACGTATCTCGAACTTGTGAACTTTTTCACTGGAGAAGAACCACAGAGCAGCTTTCCCAGAGAATCTTTGAACCTCTGAATGTCTCTCCACATACTGATTCATATCAGGAGAGATGAGTGAGCTAAAACTGCAATGATGTTTTCCCCAGCTGCTGAATGTTCAGCAGTCATGAGAGGGGAAATAAAGCTAGTTAAAACCCAATCACTCTGACCCACGTGGGTGAATAACAAAACCCCTGAACTGATAGTGACGACATCAGTGAAAATGGAGTGATAAAACCAGCTTGCTGCAGGTGAGCATATGCTCAGCATGTGAACTACAAGGAATGCCATGGGTGTTTCACCTGCTGTTGTTGATTTTGTCTCCACTGAGCCTGTCTCCACTATGTTGAGTTGGTCACTTTTATACTTTGTTATTGATTAAGTTGATGAGGAGCATGGATGGGCTGAAAGCCAAGACCTTTTCCCCAGGGTAGGGGAGTCGGAAAAAGAAGGGTCCCAACCCAAAAAATCAGTTTTCCTACTCCTCTGATGCTGCCTGACCTGCTGTGTTCCTCCAGCTCCACACTGTGTTATCTCAGACTCCAGCATCGGCAGTTCTTACTACCTCTGATCTCTGGAGGATGCTTGGCACTGGCTATATCCATTCTGGTCCTCTGAGCACATGGAAGAAAGTAATTCAAAGAGAAAAAGGGGAGAGACATGTAGACAACAGAAGTGAAGGTGGTCAATCTGGAGAGTTGCTGTTAAGGGATGGAAAATGAAGGATAGAATAAGGATGAGGCAAGGCAATCTATGCATGTGTGTAGAGTTGTATCTCCAATAAGGAAATCCTGACCGTAGCACCATGACCAAGGGGACAGAGAGAGAGGGTAAGACAAAAACTGTTGTGAGGGGAGTGGGGATGAAAGATGCATAATTCTCAGAAGCAACAGCGTTCAGCAAAAGAGAAGTCAATAGACCATCGTAATAGAGATAGTAGGAACTGCAAATGCTGGAGAATCTGAGACAACAAGGTGCAGAGCTGGATGAACACAGCAGGCCAAGCAGCATCATAGGAGCAGAAAGGCTGACGTTTCGGGCCTAGACCCTCTTTCTGCTCCTATGATGCTGCTTGGCCATGCACACTCACTCAGTTGCTTCAATACTCTGGCATGGGGTCTTGTTTAGCTTGAAGACCCTTTGCTTCATTCTCCAGTCCCTTCATCAGCCTTCTCTCCTCTTGTCTCCCTGACTGGATGACTCTCTCCTAAACATCTTTTCCTGTTCAACCAGATTATTACGATGGTCTGAGACAACAAGGTGCAGAGCTGGATGAACACAGCAGGCC